>NC_135235.1:531251755-531601755 GCF_051348905.1 Ranitomeya variabilis | reverse complement strand
ATGGGGCCCCAAATGCTAACATATTGCACCAACAGAAACATTTTGGTTGTAGCTACATGCGCTGATTTCAGGCCACTAAACGAGCGTGATCAACAATATTGAAGTCATTCGCCACTTGTTTCCAGCCTCTTTACACTGGCTGGGGACAGAATGATCACTAGTAAATCAATCTGTCCCCATACAGTATCATCTTAGCAGAATATCTGCAGTTTTAACTGGGCGATGTGCTGATGAGAACAATGATTTTTGTTCCGGCATATACTGTACATACATACACCGTACATACACACAGATACACATACCGTACATACACAGACATACACCTTACATGCATACACACATACAGTTATATACACTGATAGTATACACATACCATACATACATATACCATACATACACACAAATACACATACATACACCGTACGTACACACAGATACACATACATATACCATCATACATACACATACCGTACATGCACACATGCATATACCGTACATTCACACAAATGCCGTACACATATACCGTACATACACACAGATACACACATATACCGTACATACACAGATACAGTTATATACATATAGTACACACATACCGTACATACATATAAAATACACCCAAATGCACATACCGTACATACATACATATACCGTACATGCATACACACACATATACCGAACATACAGATACACATACACGTACCGTACATACACACATACAGTATATACACATAGTATACACATACCGTACACACATATACATATACTGTATGTACATGCACATAAACATACATATATACCATATATCCATACAAATTTATTTCACATACACAGATACACACATACTGTACATGCATACACACACAGCCATACAACTACACCATACATACACACATATACTGTACATACACAGATACACACAGATAGAAACATACACATAGATACACACAGATGCACACATACATATACAAGCATATACATACATACATACTAATCTTGTATAGGTGATCAGATGAGCCCTGCAGGTCAGTTCAGCTGGAGAGGGCTGCAGACCCCACTGTGGGGGATGGGGCACAGAGCAGATAGCACCTGATGATAAATTCCCAGTAAGGGAAGAAAAGACTCAAATTCAAAAAGTTCCATGACTAAAATTATAAAGAGATAAGTTATAAAGAGCACTATAACTGCACATTACTTTTCAGGTCACTTCACAGCATACATTTTGCTGCCGTGCTGCCCCTGCAGTGAGCTCCTCCCCCATCTCTTCTCTGTGAGGAGACGCTGCAGCCTGCTCTGAACAGAACAGTGGAGGGAGCAGAAGACCCCTGTAAGTCCTGCTCTTCCTCCATGATGGCTCTATGTGCTGTGCAGCCGGGGCCCCTGACTGTAGGCGAGTACTCACCATTGGGACGCTCCATGCAGGGGGACAGACGGCAGCCAGTGAGCGCTCTCCTCAGTCTGGTCACTGTGAGGTAAGGAAAGCGTTCATTGGCCAGCGTCTTTCCCTGCATGACACGCCCCCTTTTTGATCTCCTGCACTTCGCGCCCCGCTCTCTCCCCGACACTCGGTGTTCCATGATTACAGGAGGGGGTGAGAGGGGCCCGACCCTGCATGATACCGGGCCTGCCTGCAGGGGCCCCCCTCCACCTCTGGGCCCTGGAGCAGTGCCATCAACAGTATGTCTGCCCCTGGCTGGGGGCCCCTAGGGCAGCGGGGGCCCCAGGCAGCTGCCTAGTCTGCCTGCCCCTAACGCCGGCCCTGTATGTTACCTCACTGCAGCGGTAGTGATCAGGTCTCAGGAAATCAGCCGCCCACTTCCTCCTTTCTAGTGCAGCGCGATCAAGTGCGCAAGGCAAGCAAATGCCGGCTGGCATGCTGGCTGCTGAAGTGAACTCCCACTGACAATGCTGAAGGGGCGATATCTCTTGCGGCCCATTACAAGGACCGGCCCTTCTGGCATTTGCCAGAAATGCCCTATGGCCAGTCCGGCCCTGGTGTGGGGTATCTAGTGTGTGTGTGTGGGGTATCTGTAGTGTGTGTGTGTGTGTGTGTGGGGTATCTGTAGTGTGTGTGTGTGTGGGGTATCCATACCTCCCAACTTTTGAAGATGGGAAAGAGGGACAAAGTTTGCGGCGCGCAAATTTTAGGCCACGCCTCTGACCACACCCATTCATAATTAGTCACACCCATATCCACGTCCCAACCACACCCATTTAGCACTGCTGATCACACTGTTTCATATACAATAGTTATAAACAAAAAAATATGGCCACACAGTGCTCCATACTGTATAATGGCCACACATGAGGCTCCATACTGTATAATTAACACACATGAGGCTCCATACTGTATAATGACCGCATGCATACTGTATAATGGCCGCACATGATGCTCCATACTGTATAATGACCGCACATGATGCTCCATACTGTATACTGACCGCACATGATGCTCCATACTGTATACTGACCGCACATGATGCTCCATACTGTATAATGACCGCACATGATGCTCCATACTGTATAATGACCGCATGCATACTGTATAATGGCCGCACATGATGCTCCATACTGTATAATGAACGCACATGATGCTCCATACTGTATAATGACTGCACATGATGCTCCATACTGTATAATGACCGCACATGATGCTCCATATTGTATAATGACCGCACATGATGCTCCATACTGTATACTGGCTGCACATGATGCTCCATACTGTATAATGACCGCACATGATGCTCCATACTGTATAATGACCGCACATGATGCTCCATACTGTATAATGGCCACACATGATGCTCCATACTGTATAATGACCGCACATGATGCTCCATACTGTATAATGGCCGCACATGATGCTCCATACTGTATAATGAACGCACATGATGCTCCATACTGTATAATGACTGCACATGATGCTCCATACTGTATAATGACCGCACATGATGCTCCATATTGTATAATGACCGCACATGATGCTCCATACTGTATACTGGCTGCACATGATGCTCCATACTGTATAATGACCGCACATGATGCTCCATATTGTATAATGACCGCACATGATGCTCCATACTGTATAATGGCCACACATGATGCTCCATACTGTATAATGACCGCACATGATGCTCCATACTGTATAATGACCGCACATGATGCTCCATATTGTATAATGACCGCACATGATGCTCCATACTGTATAATGACTGCACATGATGCTCCATATTGTATAATGACCACACATGATGCTCCATACTGTATACTGGCTGCACATGATGCTCCATATTGTATAATGACCGCACATGATGCTCCATACTGTATAATGACTGCACATGATGCTCCATACTGTATAATGACCCCACATGATGCTCCATACTGTATTATGGCCACAGTTCTCCATACTGTATAATGACATACAGGCACGCAGCTCACACACATGCAGCATCACACACACAGTATCACACATACACACGCAGCATCACAAACGCAGCTCACAAACACATGCAGCTTTGACACAAATGCATCACACATGCAGCCATCACACACACACACAGCCATCACACACACACGCAGTCATCACACACACACACGCAGCCATCACACACACACACAGCCATCACACACACGCAGTCATCACACACACGCAGTCATCACACACACGCAGTCATCACACACACACGCAGTCATCACACACACGCAGCCATCACACACACACACGCAGCCATCACACACACACACGCAGCCATCACACACACACATGCAGCCATCACACACACACACGCAGCCATCACACACACACACACGCAGCCATCACACACACACACGCAGCCATCACACACACACACACGCAGCCATCACACACATGCAGCCATCACACACACCCAGCCATCACACACACCCAGCCATCACACACACACACACCCAGCCATCACACACACACACACACCCAGCCATCACACACACACACTCAGCCATCACACACACACACCCAGCCATCACACACACCCAGCCATCACACACACCAGATACCTCATACACACATGACACACACACAAATGCAGCATCACACATCTCACACACACACACACATCACACACACACACAATCTCCTCTGTGGTGCAGGGGCGGCTGATCTGTCCATGTGCAGCTCTTCAGTTTCTCCGGCTGCTCACAGCTCTGCACTGTCCCGGCACCTCCCCCGTCTCTCCTTCTCTGCCGGGATAGCAGCTAACAGCAGGAGACGCCAGAGCTCTGTGCACACACCTCAGGTAGTGAGTCGCTGACCTCTCATTTTGATCGCTGCTGGCTCTCTTCCTCAGCGTGGCAGCGCCGCACACACAGGGGGCGGGGGCGGGGGAGGGATCGGTCGGGAGGAGACCCAGCATGTATAAGAAAAAAAAAACAGCCACAAACCTAATCGGGCTCTCTCTACGTCCCGGAAGTGGGCGGGGCTTCACCGGCGGCCGCAAATTCGGGATTTTAAATGCCCGAAGCGGGACAGCGGGACCCCGGTGCCAAAGCGGGACTGTCACGCTGAAATCGGGACGGTTGGGAGGTATGGGGTATCTGTAGTGTGTGTGTGTGTGTGTGGGGGGGGGTATCTGTAGTGTGTGTGTGGTGTATCTGTAGTGTGTGTGTGTGTGTGGGGTATCTGTAGTGTGTGTGTGTGTGTGGGGGGGTATCTGTAGTGTGTGTGTGGGGTATCTGTAGTGTGTGTGTGTGTGTGGGGTATCTGTAGTGTGTGTGTGGTGTATCTGTAGTGTGTGTGTGTGTGGGGTATCTGTAGTGTGTGTGTGTGGGGGGGGGTATCTGTAGTGTGTGTGTGGGGTATCTGTAGTGTGTGTGTGTGTGTGGGGTATCTGTAGTGTGTGTGGGAGGTATCTGTAGTGTGTGTGTGGTATCTGTAGTGTGTGTGTGTGGGGGGTATCTGTAGTGTGTGTGTGTGTGTGTGTGGGGTATCTGTAGTGTGTGTGGGGTATCTGTAGTGTGTGTGTGTGTGGGGTATCTGTAGTGTGTGTGTGTGTGTGTGGGGGGGGTATCTGTAGTGTGTGTGTGGTGTATCTGTAGTGTGTGTGTGTGTGGGGTATCTGTAGTGTGTGTGTGTGTGGGGGGGTATCTGTAGTGTGTGTGTGGGGTATCTGTAGTGTGTGTGTGTGTGTGGGGTATCTGTAGTGTGTGTGTGGTGTATCTGTAGTGTGTGTGTGTGTGGGGTATCTGTAGTGTGTGTGTGTGTGGGGGGGGTATCTGTAGTGTGTGTGTGGGGTATCTGTAGTGTGTGTGTGTGTGTGGGGTATCTGTAGTGTGTGTGGGAGGTATCTGTAGTGTGTGTGTGGTATCTGTAGTGTGTGTGTGTGGGGGGTATCTGTAGTGTGTGTGTGTGTGTGTGTGGGGTATCTGTAGTGTGTGTGGGGTATCTGTAGTGTGTGTGGGGTATCTGTAGTGTGTGTGGGGTATCTGTAGTGTGTGTGGGGTATCTGTAGTGTGTGTGTGTGTGTGTGTGTGGGGGGGGGGTATCTGTAGTGTGTGTTACTTGAGTGTGATCAGTGCTGTATTTTTTAGCATATTCTGCAGTGTGATGATAGTCTGCAGCCCATCTGTGTTGATCTGATCTCTATTCCCCCTATGGCCACTGCAGGTTTCATATATAAAGTGGTTTGACACATTTGATTGGTGTAACAAATAAAGCAAAAAAGTCAGCACAACCTGTCAGTGCTTTACTATTTGATTCTACGACACTCGTATGTGGGCTGGTGAATTTTTATTTGTGCCAGGGCTGCTTTTTGGTCCCAGTCCGGCCCTGCATGTATGTGAAAAATAGACATCTGAACGAGACCCAAGTGTAAAATTCCCAAGTTCTTGGTCAATTTTGCTATAATATGAAAAATATTTAGAATTGAGAGTCCTCAGTGGTTCATACCTTTTAATTGCTATAATACGATCAATTTACAAGTACTGTGATTGTGAATAAAGGCAATGCCATCGAATGTGACTCACAAAGTGACTACAACATTTCAAAAACATCTTGTATTTAGTTAGCTAATGTTTAGGCATAATCTTATAAGGGGTTAAAAACATATACATAACCCTACATTCATAGTATAACCTATCTTCCCCCGGCCCTAAGCAGGGAGCCCCTCTCTTGTGCTGCCACTCAGACCTAGGTGGGCCTCTTCTAGGTCAAAGAAGTTTCGGCTCCCTAAACCCTGACTTCATAAATCTGCATCCCACAGCATCATGTCAGACGTAGGAAAAAAATAGCATTTAGTCAGATCCCCGGGGACTAAGGCATAACACACACACAATCCAAACAGTAACAGGGGGCAGAGATCTGTCTGTAATGTTCACGTGCGATGCTGACGTGACCATGTCTGTACCTGCATTTTTCTCTGTGAGCTCATATGTGACCACAGAAACACACCTTCATGTATAAAGAGAAATGTAAAAGGATATAAAATATATCAACATCCCACTTGGCAGCGCTCCCAGAATGTCCCTGCAGCAGCTATGGCCAGGATTTACCCTGATTTATGAGGAGTGTCAGGACAGTCTTATATCTGTCACCGGATTGAACTATAGTATACATTTGTAAGAGCCTCCATACAATGCACCGTGATCTTCTGAGGACCATGATCAAATCAGAAGGATGGATTTCCATATAAACAATGTTAGCTGAAAGGGCTTTCCCAATATTAAATGTTCTATCCAAACAATAGTTGATTAATTCCAGATAGGTAAGAGGGGTATGTATATATAGGGGTTTAAAGAGAAAATGCTCATTTGGGGACAAAAATCAACATGTTAGGCCTTCCCACTCAGGTCAGGTTGGGCACCAAGATAAAGGGAATCTATTCACTACATTTTTGCCTCCATGAGAACAACCTGATGTAGGAGCAAAGACCCCGATTCTGGCGATTTATCACAAGCTGCAGTTTTATCTGCAGCAGATCTAGCAGTTCTCTGAATGCTGAGCACTGTATAACAACGTCCACACCACTAATTGACAGTTTTCTATGTATACTATACATAGGCAAAAAGCTGTCAATCAGTAGTGGGGTTGGGATTATACACAGCTCCTGAAAACTGAGGACTACCTGGCAGCACGTATACAAGTCCTCTAGTGATAAACCTCTGCAGATAAAACAGTGGTTTTATTAAATATGTCCATGAATAAGGACCAAGATGTTCTGAAAAGCGTAGGAATGCCTCTACTAATGTGTTACTTTTACCTGGAATAATCTTTTTAATATTTCAACTGGAAGAAAGGTTGCTGAATAATTTTTATCCAAAAAAGTCTGGATTTTTTGTCTGTGTTCATATTATCAAACCTGCAGCAAGTAGCCCAGTAATTGACACATCACTGGAATCCGGATCTCTGTCTGCGATTCAAATGTAAGTATGAGATATCCAAGATGATTGTCTATAAAATGATGGAGGCGTCAAGTTCAAAGCAGAAGTAGATAACGAGATATGGAGCCTGAAAGTCAAAAGTTCAAAACATTGTTACCCTTTTAGGCCATGTTCACACTTTGCGGCGTCCCTCTGCGGGTTCTCCCGCAGCGGATTTGATAAATCTGCAGGGCAAAACCACTGCGGTTATCCCTGCAGATTTATCGCGGTTTGTTCCGCGGTTTCCGCTGCGGGTTTCCGCCTATACTATTGATGCTGCATATGCAGCAATATGCAGCATCAATAGTAATGGTAAAAATAATAAAAATTGGTTATACTCACCCTCTGATGTCCGGATCTCCTCGGCGCTGCACGCGGCGGTCAGGTTCCAAAGATGCTGTGCGAGAAGGACCTTCGTGACGTCACGGTCATGTGACCGCGGCGTCATCACGGTCATGTGACCGCGACGTCACCGCAGGTCCTGTTCGCACAGCAACTCTGACCGGACGGCCGCGTGCAGCGCTGAGAGGTGAGTATAGCATCATTTTTTATTTTTATTCTTTTTTTTTACCCCAAATATGGTTCCCAGGGCCTGGAGGAGAAGGAGAGTCTCCTCTCCTCCACCCCGGGTACCACCCGCACATTAACCGCTTACTTCCCGCAACGTGGGCACAGCCCCATGCGGGAAGTAAGCGGTTCAATGCATTCCTATGGGTGCAGAATCGCAGCGATTCTGCACAAAGAAGTGACATGCTGCGGGTTTTAAACCGCTGCGTTTCTGTGCGGTTTTTCCCGCAGCATGTGCACAGCAGTTTGCGGTTTCCATAGGGTTTACATGTAAATGGAAACGCTATGGAAACTGCTGCGGACCCGCAGCATCAAAATCGCCGCGGATCCGCGGTAAAAACCGCAAAGTGTGAACATGGCTTTACTCTTCACTGTATATTATTATACTCTCAGATTTGGTGTCAAAATCCAGGTGACAGATTCCCTTTACGCCTAGCATATTTATTCATGCAAAGTACTTTGATGGTATACAGTATAGAAATGTTGACCTATATCTGAACACTTTCCCCAGGGGTGTCATTCTCACAAGAAGTGGTATGATAGTTTGGATGGTTCTCCTCTATTAATTCTTTTGGTCTGAATGTAAGTAACTTAATTCATTCCTAGCTATCTATTTGGATATTTTTAACTAATCATAAGCAATTTAGATATATGTACAGTGGGGGAAATAAGTATTTGATCCCTTGCTGATTTTCTGTCTCCTACAGACCAGTTAGACGCTCCTAATCAACGCATAACCTGCAATAAAGACAACTGTCTTACATAGTCACTTTTATAAAAGACTCTTGTCCACAGACTCAATTAATCAGTCAAACTCTAACTGTAGGAGCCAGAACTCTTAATGGTTGGTAGGGGATCAAGTACTTATTTCTCACTGCAAAATGCAAATAAATTGATACAATTTATACAATGTGATTTGTTGGATTTTATTTTTGATATTCTATCTCGCATTGTTAAAATTAACCTACTCTTAAAATTATAGACTGTTCATGCCTTTGTCAGTGGGCAAACTTACAAAATCAGCAAGGGATCAAATACTTATTTCCCCCTCTGTATACATTGAATGTTACTTGCTGAACAATTATTGCTTAAGTGTCACGCTGTGACGGTCTTCAATAAGGAAGAGGGGCCTCAAATTGTCCCTGGAGCAGAGACCCTAACTATCCCTGTCCCGGGGGTACTCTTAAAGGTAGAGAGGCCCGAGTTTCTGACCTTACTATGCTCCTGTAAAAGCCCTAATCTGTCCTCTCCTCCACCCGATGAGGCATAGGACAGAAATAAATGGTAAACCAGACATAAAGACAAAACAGGGATAAGAGAAAACCTCTATCAATTCAATTCAAATGAGCTTTATTGGCAGGACTAAGTACACGTTAGCATTGCCAAAGCATATGGTAAAAATACGGGGGTGCGGGAGGGAGGCATATAGAGGTCCAGGATATATCAGACTCCTTTTAGAGGATAGGGGATGTTTCCAGGGTGGGGTATAGGAGTCCATGACATATCAGGCTCTTTAGTCGGGGGATAGGGATATGTCCAGTGTTGGGGTACAGGAGTCCATAACATATCAGGCTCCTCTTAGTCTGTGGCAGGCACTGACATATTCCGCTGCTACAGCCACTGCACTTTCCTCTTCCCCCAGTATTATCGGCAGTTTCTCTTCCTCCTCCATGGAGGTGAAGTCTGGGAAAAGATCAGACAGTCTCTTGAAGTGAGTGTCCCTCACTGCGGAGTATTTGGGGCACCTCAGCAGGAAGTGGGCCTCATCCTCCACGGCCTCCTGGGGGCACTGCTGCCAGAGTCTGCTCTCTCGGGGCTTGTAGTTCTGTCGGTGCCGCCCGGATTTGATGAGTAGGCTGTGGGCGCTCAGTCTGTACTGGCTCAGGATCTGTCGATCTTTGGGGTTTTCTAGTTTCTCTAGATATGGGGCCAGTTTGTACTCCCTCTGTAGGGTCTGGTATATTGTCTGTTTCTTGGATTTGTTTATGTCATTCCTCCAGATGCTGAGATATTCCTCTTTGACTTTGTGTACCATCTTCTGGATTTCACCTTTTGTCAGGCCATGTAGGTTGATGGCTTGGTCAGACTAGCTTTAGGTACTTTTTCTTGGGAGGCTTCCTGGTGTAGGAAGGCTTTGTGATGGTAGGAGCTGGGACTGCTACTTTGTAGATGAGCCTTGAATGACAGTGCCTTCTTCTTTATTGCGATGTGTAGTGGGAATCTGCCCAGCTCTGCTCAGCAGCCGCTATTTGATGTGCTCCGATGGACTTGGAGAAGATGCTTGCAGAACTCTAGGTGGAATATTTCTGTCGGCCCAGCGTCCCACTTTGACCAGTTTGGGTATGAGACTGGGCCCCAGACCTCACTACCGTACAGAAGGATTGGGGCACTGATGGAGTCAAAGAATTTTAGCCAGATGGTTACTGGTGCCTTGAGATGGTAAAGACGCCTTCTGATGGCATAGAAGGCTTCTATCATAAAAAAGCACTAACCAACAATAGGATGGAGGATAGAGACTGAGAGGAATAAACTAAATGGGAAAAGGGCCCAAGAGATAAACACACACGTACAACAGCACAATACAGGAAAGCACAATTCCAACTCCAAAATTCAGTTACTTAGCTTCAGCACACAGCACATGAAGATGAATCTCCAATAGCAACAACGAACTCCTATTCAGTACAGCGTCTCCTAAGGTCAAGGAAGCAGAGCTGTCAGGACAGGACAGAGAGGGTCTGGCCAGGTTTTATAGGAAGAGTTAACAACCGGGTCAGAAGCAGCTGAACTGGAGCTGCATGTTTCTAATCAGCATAGAAAGGGTCGTTAACCTCTTCAGCACCAAAGGAAACTAAATTCATTTAAATTGGGATCCAAATACACAGGCTAAATGGAAGATCTGCAATTCACAATATGCAGTGATTTTCTACCCCCAGATATCCTAGGTTGGCGTGACACACCTCTGACATTAAGTGGATTTTCTTGTTTGTCATGTGGGGATGTGTTTGGGACCTAACTAGATTCATCTATTTTTTAACGATTTGGGGCTGTTGTGTCTTTTCCATCTGATTGTAATTTTGAGATATATATATATATATATATATATATATATATATATATATATATATATATACACAAATATATATGCAGTGCCTTGTAAAAGTTCGGACACCCCTGGTCAAAATTACTGTTATTGTGAACACTTACGCAAGTTGAAGATGAAATGATCTCTAACAAGCCTAAAGTTAAAGATGACAAATGCCATTTTAGGCAAAAAAAATGATACATATATTTTTATCTTTTACATTTAAAAAATTACAAAAAGGAAAATGGACTGATGCAAAAGTTTGGGCACCCTGCATGGTTAGTACCAAGTAGCACCCACTTTTGAAAGTATCACAGCTTGTAAAAGCTTTTTTGCAACCAGCCAATAGTCTTTCAATTCTTGTTTAAGAGATTTTCATCCATTCTTCCTTGGAAAATTCTTCCATTTCTGTGATATTCTTGGGTCATCTTGTATGCACTGCTATTTTGAGGTCTAGCCACAGATTTTCAATGATATTCAGATTAGGGGAATGTGAGGGCCATTGTAAAACCTTCAGCTTGTGCCTTTTGTTAAAATTTAAATGAATCCATTCTTCCCTCTGCCCCTGAAATCTTCCACATGCAATTCGCTGTAACACAACCGGTTTTAAAACCAGGTATTGGTACTTTCGGCAGTGTGGACAGGTGCCAAGTCCTGCTGGAGAATGAAATTTCCATCTTCAAAAAGCTTGTCGGCAGAGGGAAGCATGAAGTGCTCTAAAATTTCCTGGTAGACGGCTGCGCTGACTTTGGTCTTGATAAAACACAGTGGACCTACACCAGCAGATGACATGGCACCCCAAACCATCACTGATTGTGGAAACTTCACACGACCTCAAGCAGCTTGGATTGTGGCCTCTCCACTCTTCCTCCAGACTCGGGGACCTTGATTTCCAAATGAATTGCAAAATTTACTTTCTTTGTGGAGTGTGTCAATGACTGCCTTCTGGACATCAGTCAAGTCAGCAGTCTTTCCCATGATTGTGGAACCTAATGAAACAGACTAATGGACCTTTTTAAATGCTTAGGAAACCTTTGCAGGTGTTTTTTGTTAATTATTCTAATTTACTGAGATAATGACTTTTGAATTTTCATTGGCTGTAAGCCATAATCATGAACATTAACAGAAATAAACACTAGAAATAGATCATTCTGTTTGTATTGACTCTATATAATATATTTCAGAGTTTCACTTTTTGTATTGAAGAACTGAAATAAATTCACTTTTTGATGATATTCTAATTTTGTGAAAAGAACCTGTATATATACACACACATTGAAGATTTAATGTAGCAAATAACACTTTAATTGTAAGGCCAGGGTATAAAGTCACATATCTCCTCACTTGCATTCAATATTTTTATAACTTATAGGACTTTAAGAAAACTTCCTGCATGGAATACAGAGGCCCCTTCCGGCCCTCAGTACAACCTCATCTACTTTTAGTCGTCTTCCATCTCTCTATGGCAGAAGCCCTTCATCCCAAAATGCTGGGAATAGCCGCCCATTGGCCTCATCACTCATTACTAAGCAGCAGCCTGAACATATCTGGGCTAATGCTTAGTTATCAGCACAGTTTAGACATTATTCATTTTGACTCCCAATAAATAATTACAGTGGAAGCTCCGGTTGATATTAAAGTAAGTATCCAACTTTTAAAACCACATTTTTTTACTATATCTTTACAGCAGTCAGAGCTCATGTAATTTATGACATAGGATTCCAAATCAACTGCATAGCCAGAGGCTGAAGCTTAGAGATAGCCCGCTGCAGCTACCACTAGAGGGAGTTTAGGAGATAAAGGGTTTTTCCCTCTGTTCAGGCTCCAACCATTAATGGTGAATCTTCAGAAACAGTTGAGACAGCCTGAACCTCACTATTTCCTCTATGTGAATACCAGGAGCTAAGGTTCCTCAGAAAACATTGCCAAAAACATTATACTACCTACGACAGCTCGTCTTCTTCCCATAATGCATAAATGACGCACACAAACCCAACTGTCCACATGATATAAAAGAAAATAATGGACTGCGCTGGGCCACTTTATTCCAGCATAGCTCCATATGCCTCAAGCTATGAAGCACATAGATTTTTATACAAATTTGTGAGGCATCTCTTCTGTGTATATGCTACTATTGGGCAATGATCACCCAGTTCAATTGCTTGTGA
Source organism: Ranitomeya variabilis (assembly GCF_051348905.1). NCBI lineage: Eukaryota > Metazoa > Chordata > Amphibia > Anura > Dendrobatidae > Ranitomeya > Ranitomeya variabilis. The sequence goes on along the minus strand of NC_135235.1, from coordinate 531,588,546 downwards.
TTTTTTTTTATTCAACTATGGGACTTGAACATTTGATTGCTTGTAATATTTCTGTATTGTAGTATATTGTGCCTATCAGATTGCTCCTATGTTACCTCTTGTTTAGCAAAAATAGCAAAGTCTTTTCACACTGCACTTGCATTGTTCTGCATCCCAAGGGCAGCAAGTGCTGCTGTCCCCTGATTTACACTGTGTTCCAAATTATTATGCACAAAGAGATTAGGAGTGGTAAGGTTAGAAATTTTTTGTTTGTCATTTAAACTCATTGATGTTGATGTGTGTCAGGGCTCTTTATATCACTGAAAGCAATTGCAGATACCTGTGCAAATTAGTTTGGCAGGTGTGTCCAAATAAAGGCAAGACTACTTAAGAAGGCTGTTCCACATTATTAAGCAGCCTACATTTTTTGCCAAAATGGGAAAGAAAAAGGATGTGTCGGCTGCTGAGAAGCAACAAATTGTGGAGTATTTAGGTCAAGGCATGACTACAATCAACATTGCCAAGACACTTCATTGTGATCATCGTACAATCAAGAAGTATGTAGCTGATTCCCAGCACACACGTGTGCGTGCTGATAAGGAAAAATTGAGGACTCTTTCCAACAGGCAATTGCATAAGGTTAAAAGAGCAGCTGCAAAAATGCCTTGTCATAGCAGCAGACAAGTTTTTGAAGCTGCTGGTGCCTCCAACGTCCCCAGAACAACAAGATGCAGGGTCCTTCAGAGGTTTGCAGCTGTGCGTAAGCCATCCTGTCGACCACCTCTATCCACTGCAACAAGCAGAAACGGCTCCAGTGGGCCAAACGATATATGAAGACTGACTTCCAAACTGTTTTGTTCACCGATGAGTGCCGTGCAACGCTCGATGGTCCAGATGGATGGAGTGGAGGATGGCTGGTTGATGGACACCCCATCAAAACACGGCTAAGGCGCCAACAAGGAGGAGGTGGAGTAATGTTTTGGGCTGGAATCATGGGGAGAGAGATTGTCGGACCCTTTATGATCCCTGAAGGGGTAAAGATGAACTCCATAATCTATGTGGAGTTTCTAAAACACTTCCTGCTATGGTTCAAGAGGAAGAACCATGCTTTCCGCAGCAAGATCATTTTCATGCATGATAATGCACCGTCTCATGCTGCAAAAAACACATCTGCATCTCTGGCTGCTATGGGCATAAAAGAGGACAAACTTATGGTGTGGCCACCATCTTCTCCTGACCTCAACCCCATTGAGAACCTCTGGAGCACCATCAAAAGGAGTGTCTATGATGGCGGGAGGCAGTTCACATCTAAGCAACAGCTCTGGGAGGGTATTCTGTCCACATGCAAAACAATTGAAGCAGAAACCATCCAAAAACTGACAAATTCAATGGACGAGAGAGTTCAGAAGCTTCTTTCGAACAAGGAGTCCTATGTGCAAATGTAACATCACCTAGAATAAAGTTTTCACTTGAAAACTGTTTGATTTCATTTTGTAATAAGCTGATAATGCTTATAACTTCACAATTGACCATTTTTTTGTTCAAAATAAAAAAAAGGTTGAAAACTCTGCTGTGCATAATAATTTGGAACATGCATTTTGAGTGTTTATTTTTTTTAAAAAGATACTGTTTTCATAGGCAGTTTGTTCCAAAACATTGCAATTATACTAGAATAGTAGATGACTGGAAAATAACAATGACTGCAATTCAGATAGGTAATTTAGAGAAAATATGAGGAAATATTATTTGCATAATAATTTGGAACACAGTGTACACCGAAGTACAGAAGTGTGTCCTATGTGATGCAGCTTCAGCTTGTTTCACCTGTCTTCTGCTTGTGATAGGTTTCTAACTGACAGCCTTTACAAGCAGTTGAAAGTGACAAAAATGTAAAGCTGATAAAGTTTATCTCATAGGATACACAGGTGATTCTGCACACAGCACTGACAAATAGTATAGACAGGCAATGTGCTTCAGGTTTCTAATTATACTAGCCTGGTGATCAGACTGGACATGATATGATACTGCCAATAACAAAGGTGAGGAAATATATGGGAACAAGGGAGCTGCGATAAAAAAAACACTTTCACTGCTAGAATATACCGGTATCTGGTAAGTAAGCATTAAATGGAAACCTGTAAGCTGTTTTTTTTGCACCCCAAAACTAATATTGCCTATCTTAAGTTGTTTTGATGCTGAATAAATCCATACCTTCGTTTTAGCAATCTGTGTTTCCGTTTCAGGGAAATACCTTGTCCAATGTTTATGTAAATAAGCCGCAATTGCAGGAACTTGGACTTGCACTTAAAGCCGTTCAAGTTCTCTCCCTCTCTTCCAAAACCGGCCTCCTGTCACTGACTGACAGGTCACTCTTCTCTAAGTGACTTTTTTCTCCACCTATAGCATAAATGCTCTTATTCCTACAGCAATGCGGGCGCAGTAATGTCCTGAGGACGTTGTGGGAGATGGAATATCTATCTGTGAATGTGTCGCATCCAGGATTGATGGTGTTTGCGATAGATCTCAGGTGGGGACCAGGCTGTCAGTCAGTGATGGGAGGCCGACGGTGGGTGGGTAAAGAGAGAGAGGCCGGAGGGCTTAAAGTGTTGGGCTAAAAATTGAATAAGGGATTTATCTGAAACGAAGACATGGATTGCTAAATTAAAATATGGATTTATTCAGCATTACAGCGACTTCACATAGATGGTATTTGTCTGGGGGTACAAAAAATAGATTCCCTTTAAATATTCAAATAACTTTACGGGAGTGCTAATTTAATGTTCTAATATATTAATGTTGCAGCATACTATATTTATTCAGTGATCTGACAATATACTGTTGGTACAGGGTTACATGGTTTTTATGTGCTGCGTATAAAGAGACTGTCATCACAGAATGACTTTTCAGAACAAGTGCAGGTGCTCAGTGCATCAGTGGTGTGGCCAAACATTTAAGTGAACCTTCCTACCTGCTTGTTTTTCCTCTATTTCCACCCCTCCCTCTTCTTCTTTTGACAGCACTGGCTTCATAGAACCAGAGAAGGGTGGAGATAGATGGAAAACAAGTAGGTGGGAAGGTGCACGTAAATGTTTGGCCACACCACGGATGCACTGAGCACCTGTACTAGGTTTGAATAGTCATTCTGTGTTGCCAGAGTCCCTTTAGACCCCTGACAATAAATCACAAAAACAGAATTCCTCAAAGGTCCCTTCCACTTTAAACTTTATTATTAATTTCAACAATAACAATTCGAAAATGTTATTCGTATTTATATTTGTTGGATACCCATGTTTACCTTTCACCCCAAGCTATTAGTTAATGATCTGGAACAGATCACTGGGTATTGTCTGACTTTCAGTGGTGCTGCAGTCTCCTCGCTACAGTGGCATGTACAAGTTTGGGCACCCCTGGTCAAAATTACTGTTATTCTGAATAATTAAGCAAGCTGAAGATGAAATGATCTCTAAAAGGGATAAAGCTAAATATCACACATTTCCTTTGTATTTTAGGCAAAAAATATATATTATACTTTTTTACATTTTAAAAATTACAGAAAGGAAAATGGAACAATGCAAAAGTTTGGGCACTCTGCATGGTTAGTACCTAGTGGCACAAACCTTCTGCAAGTATCACAGCTTGTAAAGGTTTTTTGTAGCCAGCCAAGAGTCTTTCAATCCTTGTTTGAAGGATTTTCATCCATTCTTCCTCGGAAAATTTTTCCATTTCTATGAGATTCCTGGATTGTCTTGCATGCACTGCTATTTTGAGGTCTAGCCACAGATCTTTAATGATGTTCTGATCAGGGGACTGTGATCGTCATTGTAAAACCTGCAGCTGGCGCTTTTTGAGGTTGTCTATCCTCAGATTTTTTACAGATGGTGTTATATTTGCATCAAGAATTTGTTGAAATTTCATTGAATCCATTCTTCCCTCTACCCATGAAATGTTCCCCGTGCCATTGACTGCAATACAACCCGAAAGCATGATTGATCCACCCCCATGTTTAATGGTTGGCGAGATGCTCTTTACCTGAAATTCTGTGCCTTTTTTCTCCACCCATACATTTAATCATTGTGACCAAAGAGATCTATTTTAACCTCATCAGTTCAAAGGACTTGTTTCCATAATGCATCAGGCTTGTTGAGATATTCTTTTGCATGCTTCTGACTCTGAAGTTTATGGTGAGGATGCAGGAGAGGTTTTCTTTTAATGAATTTTCCATGAAGGCCATATTTGTGCAGGTGTCTCTGAACAGTAGAACAATGTACCACAACTCCATAGTCTGCTAAATATATCTGAAGGTAATTTTGACCAGGGGTACTGAAACTTTTACATGCCACTGTATGTGTATGGGCACCTAAATGTGCAATGCATAATATAAGGGTTAAAACAGGCAGTCAAGATTTCAAAATTACCACACTAAAATAGCGTATGAACTGGGCTGCAGTGTAATGTTCTTACACGCAGATTACCATCCCAGGTTTAGGGTTTCATTACAGAATGACAGCTGACAACACTTTTTCATCACAGGTTAACTCTCTCGCCTCTAAAGTGCAATACTTCACAACTTGGCAGTGAAGTAGTTACAGTCTGTAACATAAAGCAGTGCAGGAGGAGTGATATCACTGCAGAAGCATGCAAAAACACAACTCCATTTCCCTCAATTAGCATAGCGGTTTAGCTACACATATTTCCAGAAAGCGTCTAATCAATTTTTGGCTGGGAGAGAAGAATCAGACGCCAGTTGCTCTGAGTTCCAACATGCTAATCAGGACTCGTGGGGAATGAAGACTGACGTGAGGGGTTGAGGGAGGGGAATGTGCAGCATGAAAAATACATAATATATATTCATTACATATCATGCCCAGACTGATGGGCAGTGTGCTCTCTTTTGCCCTGGCTGGAGGTACTGTGGACAGAAAGCACTCAATACTTTTGTATATCTTCTACCATGGCATGGTGACCGTTCAAAGAGTCATTAACTGTGTCAATTATAAGGAAACATTCACATCCATGAATGGCTTTAAGTTATGCAGCTTCCTCACTTGGCTATGCCTTATGTATGAGTTGGCACATCTTGCTCTTCTTATAAGAATGGTTAACATTAATATGCCCACCCACCTGTCTCATGTGGCACAGATTTAAATGCTTAGGCACAGGTGTCTTGCTTAATATGTTATAAGTAAAAAAAATGGATTTATTTAGAGGAACAAAACATCTGTTGTGACATTTTACTATGCAAAAACCCCAAGTGCCACCAATAGTAGCTAGTTTTAATATGGAGAAAAATGCAGTGACGAAAAATGCAGTGACATTAGGCTCGGAAGCCACCAACAATTGGTAGAAAAATGTTGCAGAGGCTAGTAAATAATCAGCTTTATTTCTGGTGGCCAAATGAATATCTAGTCAAGGGTCACCCTGAACTAGTGTCATCAATGGGAGACTTCCTATCAATCATGAAAAGACTTGAGGTGACCCTTTGGGTAATTTCTACAACAACCTCAATGACCACTTGATTGCAGTTGCACAGTGATTTAGTGTTAAAGCAGAACTAATCCTAAAGTCAGCAGATTACAGCAAAGCTTATAAACAGAGCTGTTAATATCACACATATGTATGGAAATATTCCGGGAGGTTTCCAGAACTGGAGACAAGTAAATAAAGCAGTGATCATGAGGGCAGCAGACATTTTCCTGGACTCCTTGTCAATAACGATATTGTAGATGTAGATCATGAATCAGTCTGGAAAGGTTGCACTCAACTGCACAACGCATGTAGGTAGGATTCAACTTCACGATTAGTGTCCTCACATTTTAATTAAAGCTATGCTTCATCCTGACATTAAGTGTGACCATACATTTCTAATGCGTTGTCTCTATACATTATGTCATCCATGGAAAGTCTGCACCACGCCTTCCCTGCCTTTCATTTGGTATGGGATGCATCAGCACCAAAGACAATGATGTTGTGTCCATATAGCGGCAGAGAACAGGCAGGAGAGACAAAGTGCAGACTTTCTACAGTGCTATCCTTTGCTTATGGGGCATACATTTTTTGGAAAAAAAACAGGGTGTTTATATGGAGGCACAAGTGACACTAGAACAGATGACATTAGGTATGGTGATCATACATTAAAAATATATAGTCACATTTTCTCATATGAAAAAACGGTCTGTGTTTTCAATCAGACTTTTATCAGTGTTTGGCCTTGGTCAGTTTTTACCATCGGAGTTTGGTCAGAGTTTCATCACTTTTTCTCAGATGAAAAACAAAAAGATGAAGGTTTATTGAAATGAACATTCCGTTAAAAATGGATGCCATTTTCATGAAACCATAAACGTCCTGTGGCAAATTTGAACTGAGACCAGTAGGTCTGCAAAAATACACAGACATGTGAACAGCCTTAAAAACTATAATAGGCTAGAGTACAGATAGAACTCGTATGAGAAAAACGGACGTCTGATGTTGAGAGTGGAGGATCATTTTAAGGGAACACTCAGACGTCAGGGATTTTTCTCTTATGCAAAAAATGGTCCAAGTTTCATCAGTGGTTTTCATCAGTTTCATCAGAGTTTGGTCACGTTCTCACGTTCACTATTTGGTCAGTTTTTTACCTCAGTATTTGTCAGCCAAAACCAGGAGTGGGTGATAAATACAGAAGGGGTGATGTGTTTCTATTATGCTTTTCCTCTGATTGTTCCACTCCTGATATTGGCTTACAAACAGGGGTGGGATTCAATTTTATAACAACAGGTTAGGAAGACACACCCATTTAAAAAACCATGCCCATTTTCATGCACATATTCCTTAACCACAAAATACAAGTACCTGAAACTACAAAGTAAAGGCGCTTTACCATTCTCATTACCCCCACCTCATTGCCTCCTGTCCAGCACACATTGTCCCAGTCCCTGTCAGTCACTTCTTAGTATGCTGAATAGTTTAAAGAGTTTTCTACAAGTTTTGAAAATTAGTATTAACCCCTTAACCCCGAAGCCTATTTTCACCTTTCTGACCAGGCCAAGTTTTACAATTCTGACCACTGTCACTTTATGAGGTCATAACTCTGGAACGCTTCAATGGATCCCGCTGATTCTGAGACTGTTTTGTCGTGACATATTGTACTTCATTATAGTGGTAAAATTTCTTTGATATGACTTGCATTTATTTGTGAAAAAAACGGAAATTTGGCGAAAATTCTGCAATGTTCAAACTTTTAATTTTTATGCACTTAAATCAGAGAGTCATATCACACTCGTAGTTAATAAATAACATTTCCCACATGTCTACTTTATATCAGCACAATTTTTTTAAACATAATTTTTTTTGTTAGGAAGTTATAAGGGTTAAAATTTGACCAGCGATTTCTCATTTTTACAACAAAATTTGCAAAACCATTTTTTTTAGGGACCACTTCACATTTGAAGTGACTTTGAGGGGTCTATATGACAGAAAATACCCAAAAGTGACACCATTCTAAAAATTGCACCCCTCAAGGTGCTCAAAACCACATTCAAGAAGTTTATTAACCCTTCAGGTGCTTCACAGGAATTTTTAGAATGTGGGGAAAAAAAATAAACATTTACTTTTCCTTCACAAACATTTTCCTTTTGAACTATTTCTTTTTTTACTTTCACAAGGGTAACAGGAGAAAATGGAGCAAACAATTTGTTGTGCAATTTATCCTGAGCATGCCGATACCCCATATGTGGAGGAAATCCACTGTTTAGGCGCATCAGGGGCTCTCTAAACATGACATGGCGTCCTCTAATTATGCCAGCAAATTTTACATTCAAAAAGTGAAATGGCGCTCCTTCCATTTTGAGCTCTGCCGTGTGCCCAAACAGTGGATTTCCTCCACATATGGGGTATCGGCATGCTCAGGATAAATTGCACAACAAACCCTCAACAAGTGACACCATTTTGGAAGCTAGACCCCTTATCTAGATGTGTATTGAACACCTTGATCCCACAGGTGCTTCACAGAAGTTTATAATGTAGAGCCATGAACATAACAACAAAAAAAATCACATTTTTCTCTCAGAAATCTTTAGCTTCAAATTTTGCATTTTCATAAGGTTGAAAGGAGAAATTGCTCCATAAAATTTGTTGTGCAATTTATTCTGACACATTAAGTCATGAAAATAAAAAAAATCACATTTTTCCAGCAAAAATCTTTTTTAGCTCCAAATTTTGTATTTTCACAAGGGTAACAGGAGAAAATAGACCACAAAAATTGTTTTGCAATGTCTCCTGAGTCCACCGATACTCCATATGTGGTCGGAAACTACTTTTGAGGCACAGTACAAAGCTTAGAAGGGAAGTATTACAGTGCAGATTTTGCTGCACTAGTTTGTGGGTGCCAAGTCACATTGGCAGAGCCCCTGAGGCGCCAGAACAGCAGAACCCCCCATAAGTGACCCCATTTTACAAACTAAACCTCTCAATGAATTCATCTAGGGGTGCAGTGATTATATTGACACCACAGGTGTGTCACAGAATTTTATACCGTTGGGCAGTGAAGAAAAAATAATTTACATTTTCATCACCAAAATTTTGTTTTGGCCCCAGATTTTACATTTTCACACAAGAAGTGGGCAAAAATGGCACCAACATTTGTCCCACAATTTCTACTGAATATGGCAATACCCCACATGTGGCTGTACAGTAGTACTTAGCCATACAGAGACTTGGGAGGAACGGAGCACTATTTGCCTCCTGGAACGCAGATTTTCCTAGAACAGTTTGCAGACTCCATATAGAGAGCCCCTAATTACTAGAAGAGCAGAATTTCCTCTCAAGTGACCCCATTTTGAAATTATACCCCTTGGGGAATTTGTCTACAGGTCTAGTGACGATTTTGACTCCATGGGTATTTTCCAGAAACAAGCAGCAAAGAATGTTGCCGAGTGAAAATTGCGAACTGCCGTTGTAGTGACCAGTATGCTGTAGTCATCAGTACGTTGCAGTCACCAGTACGTTATACCCAGCCCGTGCTGGGTATAAGAAAATTGCACTACAAATTGTATGGTGCAATTTCTCCTGTTATCCTTATGAAAATGCAAAATTTGTGGCTAAAAACATATTTGTGGGGAAAATTTCCCTTTTTTTTTTAATTTTTATGGCTCAAGGTCATAAACTTCTGTGAAGCACCTGAGGGATTAATGTGCTCACCAAACATCTAGATCAGTTACCTGAGGGGTCTAGATACCAAAATGGTGTCCCTTGTGGGTGATTTTCACTGTTTAGCCACATCGGGGTTCTCCAAGCGTGACATGGCATCTACCAATTGTTCCAGAAAATTTTGGATTAAAAAAGTCAAATGGTGCTCCTTCCCTTCCGAGCTCTGCCATGCGCCCAAACAGTGGTTTTCTCCCATATATGGGGTATCGGCATGCTTAGGAGAAATTACACAACAAATTTTGGGGTCCATTTTTTCCTGTTATCCTTCTCAACATAAAAAATTGGATATGAAGTCAATTTTTGTGTGAAAAAAAAAGTAAAATGTTAGTACTTTTTTCCCAAAAAATTCCTCTGAAGCACTTAAAGGGTTAATAAACATCTTGAATGTGGTTTTGAGCACCATGAGGGATGCAGCTTTTAGAATGGTGTCATTTTTGGGTATCTTCTATCATATAAAAGTGACCCTCAAATGTGATTTGGTCCCTAAATAAAATGGTTTTGCAAATTTTGCTGGAAAAATGAAAAATCACTGGTCAACTTTTAACCCTTATAACTTCCTAGCAAAAAACAAAAATGGGTTCCAAAATTGTGCTGATGTAAAGTAGACATGTGGGAAATGTTATTTATGAACTATTTTGTGTGACATATCTCTGAGATTTAAGAACATGAAAAATCTAAGTTGGAAAATTGCAAAAATTTTCCAAATTTTCAGTTTTTTTCACAAATAAACGCAAGCTATACCGGAGAAATTTTACCATTACCATGAAGTATAGTATGTCACGAAAAATAAATCTCAAAATCACCAAGATCCGTTGAAACGATCTAGAGGTATTACCACATAAAAGTGACAGTGGTTAGAATTGTAAAAATTGGCCCAGTTATTAACGTGCAAACCACCCTCGGAGGTAAAGGGGTTAATACATGTACAGTAAACTGCACACGCACAGCACTAATTAGATATCTCATGGATATATTTCTATCTATCTACCCCATATCTATCTTTGCACATCTAAAACCTAAACATGTCATTTCTGTTCTGCATTGTATTCCGGTACTTGTCACACGGGTGCCAGACGAATGCCACACTTTATGTCATCCATGTGCAAGTGTGTATTGACGTCTATGCTACCAGAAAAAAATGGACATGTCCACGTGATGGTTCACACAGACATATGTGCAGCCCCATAGATTTGAATGGGTATACAGTGCCTTGCGAAAGTATTCGGCCCCCTGGAACTTTTCAACCTTTTCCCACATATCATGCATATATCATAAAGCTACCAAATGTAAATTTTTGGTGAAGAATCAACAACAAGTGGAACACAATTGTGAAGTTGAACGAAATTTATTGGTTATTTTACATTTTTGTGGAAATTCAAAAACTGAAAAGTGGTGTGTGCAATGTTATTCGTCCCCTTTAACTTAATACTTTGTTGTGCCACCTTTTGCTGCGATTACAGCTGCAAGTCGCTTGGGGGTATGTCGCTATCAGTTTTGTACATTGAGAGACTGAAATTCTTGCCCATTCTTCCTTGGCAAACAGCTCAAGCTCAGTGAAATTTGATGAAGATCATTTGTGAACAGCAGTTTTCAGCTCTTTCCACAGATTCTCAATTGAATTGAGGTCTGGACTTTGACTTGGCCATTCTAACACCAGGTTATGTTTATTTGTGAACCATTCCATTGTAGATTTTGCTTTATGTTTGGGATCATTGTCTTGTTGGAAGACGAATCTCTGTCCCAGTCTCAGGTCTTTTGCAGACTCCAACAGGTTTTCTTCAAAAATGGTCCTGTATTTGGCTCCATCCATCTTCCCATCAATTTTAACCATCTTCCCTGTCCCTGCAGAAGAAAAGCAGGCCCAAACCTTGATGCTGCCACCACCATGTTTGACAGTGGGGATGGTGTGTTCAGGGTGATGAGCTGTGTTGCCTTTACGCCAAACATATTGCTTGGTATTGTTGCCAAAAAGTTCGATTTTGGTTTCATCTGACAAGAGCACCTTCTTCCACATGTTTGGTGTGTCTCCCAGGTGGCTTGTTGCAAACTTTAAAAGACACTTTTTATGTATATCTTTGAGAAATGGCTTTCTTCTTGCCACTCTTCCATAAAGGCCAGATTTGTGCAGTGTATGACTGATTGTTGTCCACTGTCCCACCTCAGCTGCAGATCTCTGCAGTTCATCCAGAGTGATCATGGGCCTCTTGGCTGCATCTCTGTGATCAGTCTTCTCCTTGTTTGAGATGAAAGTTTAGAGGGACAGTCGGGTCTTGGTAGATTTGCAGTGGTATGATACTCCTTCCATTTCAATATGATAGCTTGCACAGTGCTCCTTGGGATGTTTAAAGTTTTGGAAATCATTTTGTATCCAAATCCAGCTTTAAACTTCTCCACAACAGTATCACGGACCTGCCTGTTGTGTTCCTTGGTCTTCATGATGCTTTCTGTGCTTCAAACAGAACCCTGAGACTATCACAGAGCAGGTGCATTTATACGGAGACTTGATTACACACAGGTGGATTATATTTATCATCATTAGGCATTTAGGACAACATTGGATCATTCAGAGATCCACAATTAACTTCTGGAACAGTTTGCTGCACTGAAAGTAAAGGGGCCGAATAATATCGCACACCCCACTTTTCAGTTTTTGAATGTCCACAAAAATTTAAAATAACCAATAAATTTCGTTCAACTTCACAATTGTGTTCCACTTGTGGTTGATTCTTCACCAAAAACTTACATTTGGTATCTTTATGTTTGAAGCATGATATGTGGGAAAAGGTTGAAAAGTTCCAGGGGGCCGAATACTTTCGCAAGGCACTGTATGTGTGTGAGTGTGTGAAGGGGGCCTAATGTTTAGTGAAACTAAAAAACTGCCTCTTTGAGATTTTCAGACAAGATTTTCAGAAAGGTTGCACTCTAGAAATGAGTAAGTTGTGTTATAATATCAAGTTAAGATATTTCACATGTTCATTTTATACATTCCATGATATGCAAAGCATCCTTTCTTAAAACTGTGATATACCTAATTATTTCTCCTGGAAATGTATGAATAAATTAGCAATCTTGTCCAGGAGCCATGCCCAAACATATTCTGTCCAATCAGAGCTGCCGATGTCACACTGAGAATTAAGAGATACATCCTACTGATAAGGGAAATGGTAATATCTAGTTGTCAACTTATTCATACAATTCTCAGAGATATATGATAAACAGACTTAGGTAGGGGACACACTTGCAAGACACTCGCACGAGTCTCTCGTATCAATACCCAGCTCTGTCGCCAGCCCTGAGGACCGGAGAGTGCGACTGCATGTATTTCTATGCAGCTGATTGCTCCGTTCCTGAGTGCCAGCGGCAGTGCCGGGTATTGATGCGAGAGACTCGTGCGAGTTTCTCGCATTGCACTCGCAAGTGTGACCCCGGCCTTAGAAATAAAGTTGCTCCACCATTGCTATTTAATTGGCAATGCAAGTATTTACTAAGATGACGTAGGAAGTGCCGACAGTTGTCATTGCCATATTGGGAGCTATAGTTTCCCAACTGATGAAGAGTCGCCAGTTGTAGACCACTGGTATGAACTGGGTGGGGCGTATATTTAACTGGCTATTCCTACAGCTGGTACAGCAGGTTAAATCCTGACTACAAAGAAGTTTCTGGGATCAAACAGATTATGTGCTTTCACATCTAGCAGCAAGTGAGCAGGCTACGAGCGCCAAGCACGATATCTATCAGATTCTTAAATTCTATGTTTAGGATCTCAGTTCCCTGCTAAGGCAAAAATATTCTGGTAAGCGTGCAGTTGGCCGCTCTTTCTATAGGGTATCTAGTTTGCCTAGTTGCAATAACACGAGATGACTACTCACTTGCATGGTCCTTGCTGTCTGTTGTCACGGTAACTCTCGCTAAAGATGCTGCGTGGGAGGATGTGAATGCTGCCGTCAGTGGCTCGAAGCAGACAAACAAACTCTGGTGACCCCTTAGGCAGGTTTGTGGGGAATGGAGCGCACTACCTGACACCCCAGCCCTAATGTAATGCAGTTCACCCACAGGCCCCTCATATGTTTAGGCATCATGTCTGTATCACATATGTAATCAGATTCTGAAGGAAAGAAAGAGCTGTGAGCATGTTCATTTCCATGAAAGTGATGCTAATAAGGTATCTGTTGATAATCAATATCAAACTATCAGATCAAAGCAATACCCAAATGCTCCAGCATTCAATTCTCGGGCCAGAGAGAGCAGCTATGTCTGTGGTTCTGCAGTGTCAGAGGTGCCCACGTTAATACGCACTAATTGCCCTTGTCTTCCTCTTAGAGTTTACTGCAGGTTCGAGGACAGAGGATGTGGCTATAATCATTGCAAGCCTGACTCAAAGGTTTTATTCTCCATGCAATTAAAGAAAAAAAATATATTTCATTCACATTGCTGAGGCCGCTCCTTGGAAGAAAATACTGAACTGTTAACCCAATATACTCCAGTTTTGAATGCCATGAATAAAACCATGTTAATACTTATAAATGGGTAAAGCTGCAAAGTGTATATTACAAGAAATGTTGCAATAAACCACTCAAGAACGGCAGAATTTTTATTTTCTATAGTTTACAGCTCGTTACCATGTTTACTGGCCACCTCTGCAGTTTGTCAGACGTGGCCAATTTAATAGGCAAGGAGTGCACGCTTGCAAGCTGTTTGTAATTGGCTTTTGTGCCCCGCCAATGCTGACTCTACAGTGTAAGTAGCATTGTAGAGTGCACAGTTCAAGCTAGTGGGTCAATCAATGGTCAAGCATCATGAAAGCACTGCCCCTTGGTCATCAGGATGCCAGGAGGTAGGAGAGTTTTGTGCTCCTGAAGAAATCCTGGGGCAACCCCATTTGAATAAAAAAATGTAGAAGATATGATATACAGTGGGGAAAAAAGTATTTAGTCAGCCATCAATTGTGCAAGTTCTCCCACTTAAAAAGATGAGAGACAGGCCTGTAATTGACATCGTAGTTAGACCACAACTATGAGAGTCAAAATGAGAAAACAAATCCAGAAAATCACCTTGTTGGATTTGGCAAGATTTATTTTTCAAATTATGGTGGAAAATAAGTATTTGGTCACCTAAAAATATTCAAGATTTCTTGTTCTCACAGACCTGTAACTTCTTCTGTCCTCCACTCATTACCTGTAGTAATGGCACCTGTATAAAAGACACCTGTCCACAACCTCAAACAGTCACACTCCAAACTACACTATGGTGAAGACCAAAGAGCTGTCCAAGGACAACAGAAACAAAGTTGTAGACCTGCACCAGGTTGGGAAGACTGAATCTGCAATAGGCAAGCAGCTTGGTGTGATGATACCAACTGTGGGAGCAATAATAAGAAAATGGAAGACATACAAGACCACTGATAATCTCCCTTGATCTGGGGCTCCACGTAATATCTCACCCCGTGGGGTCAAAATGATCACAAAAACGGAGAGCAAAAATCCCAGAACCACAGGGGGACCTAGTGAATGATCTGCATAGAGCTGGGACCACCGTAACAAAGGCTACTATCAGTAACACATTACGCCGCAAGGGACTCAGATCCTGCAGTGCCAAACGTGTCCTGCTGCTTAAGCCAGTACATGTCCTGGTCCATCTGAAGTTCGCTAGAGAGCATTTTGATTATCCAGAAGAGTATAGGGAGAATGTTATAAGGTCTGATGAAATCAAAGTAGAACTGTTTGGTAGAAACAAAACTCGTGGTGTTTGGAGGAGACAGAATGCTGAGTTGCATCCAAAGAACACCAAACCTACTGTGAAGCATGGGGGTGGCAACATCATCCTTTGGGGCTGTTTCTCTGCAAAGGGACCAGGATGACTGATCCGTGTACATGAAAGAATGAATGGGGCCATGTATCGTGAGATTTTGAGTGCAAACCTCCTTCCATCAGCAAGGGCATTGAAGATGAAACGTGGATGGGTCTTTCAGCATGATAATGATCCCAAGCACACCGCCAGGGCAACGAAGGAGTGGCTTCGTAAGAAGCATATGAAGGTCCTGGAAAGTCATAGCCAGTTTCCAGATATCAACTCCTTAGAAAACCTTTGGAAAGATTTGAAAAACCGTGTTGCCCAGTGACAGCTCCAAAACATCACTGCTCTAGAGATCTGCATGGAGGAATGGGCCAACATACCACCAACAGTGTGTGCCAACCTTGTGAAGACTTACAGAAAACGTTTCACCTCTGTCATTGCCAACAAAGGATATATAACAAAATATCGAGATGAACTTTTGTTAACCCCTTCACCCCCAAGGGTGGTTTGCACGTTAATGACCGGGCCAATTTTTACAATTCTGACCACTGTCCCTTTATGAGGTTATAACTCTGGAACGCTTCAACGGATCTTGGCGATTCTGACATTGTTTTCTCGTGACATATTGTACTTCATGATAGTGGTAAAATTTATTCGATATAAGTTGCGTTTATTTGTGAAAAAAATGAATATTTGGCAAAAATTTTGAAAATTTCGCAATTTTCCAACTTTTAATTTTTATGCCCTTAAATCACAGACATATGTCACGCAAAATACTTCATAAGTAACATTTCCCACATGTCTACTTTACATCAGCACAATTTTGGAACCAAAATTTTTTTTTGTGACGGAGTTATAAGGGTTAAAAGTTGACCAGCAATTTCTCATTTTTACAACACCATTTTTTTTTAGGGACCACATCTCATTTGAAGTCATTTTGAGGGGTCTATATGATAGAAAATACCCAAGTGTGACACCATTCTAAAAACTGCACCCCTCAAGGTACTCAAAACCACTTTCAAAAAGTTTATTAACCCTTCAGGTGTTTCACAGGAATTTTTGGAATGTTTAAATAAAAATGAACATTTAACTTTTTTTCACACAAAATTTATTTCAGATCCAATTTGTTTTATTTTACCAAGGGTAACAGGAGAAAATAGACCCCAAAATTTGTTGTACAATTTGTCCTGAGTATGCTGATACCCCATATGTGGGGGTAATCCACTGTTTGGGCGCATGGCAGAGCTCGGAAGGAAAGGAGCGCCATTTGACTTTTCAATGCAAAATTGACTGGAATTGAGATGGGACGCAATGTTGCATTTGGAGAGCCCCTGATGTGCCTAAACATTGAAACCCCCCACAAGTGACACCATTTTGGAAAGTAGACCCCCTAAGGAACTTATCTAGATGTGTGGTGAGCACTTTGACCCAACAAGTGCTTCACAGAAGTTTATAATGCAGAGCGGTAAAAATAAAAAATCATATTTTTTCACAAAAATGATCTTTTCGCCCCCAATTTTTTATTTTCCCAAGGGTAAGAGAAGAAATTGGACCCCAAAAATTGTTGTGCAATTTGTCCTGAGTACGCTGATACCCCATATGTGGGTGTAAACCATTGTTTGGGCGCAGGGCAGAGCTCGGAAGGGAAGGAGCGCCATTTTACTTTTCAATGCAAAATTGACTGGAATTGAGATGGGACGCCATGTTGCATTTGGAGAGCCCCTGATGTGCCTAAACATTGAAACCCCCCACAAGTGACACCATTTTGGAAAGTAGACCCCCTAAGGAACTTATCTAGATGTGTGGTGAGCACTTTGACCCAACAAGTGCTTCACAGAAGTTTATAATGCAGAGCCGTAAAAATAAAAAATCATATTTTTTCACAAAAATGATCTTTTCGCCCCCATTTTTTTATTTCCCCAAGGGTAAGAGAAGAAATTGGAGCACTAAAGTTGTTGTGCAATTTGTCCTGAGTACGACGATACCCCATATGTGGGGGTAAACCACTGTTTGGGCGCATAGCAGAGCTCGGAAGGGAAGGAGCGCTATTTTACTTTTCAATGCAAAATTGACTGGAATTAAGATGGGATGCCATGTTGCGTTTGCAGAGCCCCTGATGTGCCTAAACATTAAAAACCCCCACAAGTGACACCATTTTGGAAAGTAGACCCCCTAAGGAACTTATCTAGATGTGTTTTGAGAGCTTTGAACCCCCAAGTGTTTCACTACAGTTTATAACGCAGAGCCGTGAAAATAAATTCTTTTTTTTTTTTCACAAAAATGATTTTTTAGCCCCCAGTTTTGTATTTTCACAAGGGTAACAGGATAAATTGGACCCCAAAATTTGTTGTCCAATTTGTCCTGAGTATGCTGATACCCGATATGTGGGGGGGAACCACTGTTTGGGCGCATGACAGAGCTCGGAAGGGAAGGAGCGCCATTTGGAATGCAGACTTAAATGGATTGGTCTGCAGGCGTCACGTTGCATTTGCAGAGCCCCTGATGTACCCAAACAGTACAAACCCCTCACAAGTGACCCCATATTGGAAACTAGACCCCCCAAGGAACTTATCTAGATGTGTTGTGAGAACTTTGAACCCCCAAGTGTTTCACTACAGTTTATAACGCAGAGCCGTGAAAATAAATTCTTTTTTTTTTTTCACAAAAATGATTTTTTAGCCCCCAGTTTTGTATTTTCACAAGGGTAACAGGATAAATTGGACCCCAAAATTTGTTGTCCAATTTGTCCTGAGTATGCTGATACCCGATATGTGGGGGGGAACCACTGTTTGGGCGCATGACAGAGCTCGGAAGGGAAGGAGCGCCATTTGGAATGCAGACTTAAATGGATTGGTCTGCAGGCGTCACGTTGCATTTGCAGAGCCCCTGATGTACCCAAACAGTACAAACCCCCCACAAGTGACCCCATATTGGAAACTAGACCCCCCAAGGAACTTATCTAGATGTGTTGTGAGAACTTTGAACCCCCAAGTGTTTCACTACAGTTTATAACGCAGAGCCGTGAAAATAAAAATTCTTTTTTTTTTCACAAAAATGATTTTTTTAGCCCCCAGTTTTGTATTTTCACAAGGGTATCAGGATAAATTGGACCCAAAAAGTTGTTGTCTAATTTGTCCTGAGTATGCTGATACCCCATATGTGGGGGGGAACCACTGTTTGGGCGCATGACAGAGCTCGGAAGGGAAGGAGCGCCATTTGGAATGCAGACTTAAATGGATTGGTCTGCAGGCGTCACGTTGCATTTGCAGAGCCCCTGATGTACGCAAACAGTACAAACCCCCCACAAGTGACCCCATATCGGAAATTAGACCCCCCAAGGAACTTATCTAGATGTGTTGTGAGAACTTTGAACCCCCAAGTGTTTCACTACAGTTTATAACGCAGAGCCGTGAAAATAAAAATTCTTTTTTTTTTCACAAAAATGATTTTTTTAGCCCCCAGTTTTGTATTTTCACAAGGGTATCAGGATAAATTGGACCCAAAAAGTTGTTGTCTAATTTGTCCTGAGTATGCTGATACCCCATATGTGGGGGGGAACCACTGTTTGGGCGCATGACAGAGCTCGGAAGGGAAGGAGCGCCATTTGGAATGCAGACTTAAATGGATTGGTCTGCAGGCGTCACGTTGCATTTGCAGAGCCCCTGATGTACGCAAACAGTACAAACCCCCCACAAGTGACCCCATATCGGAAATTAGACCCCCCAAGGAACTTATCTAGATGTGTTGTGAGAACTTTGAACCCCCAAGTGTTTCACTACAGTTTACAACGCAGAGCCGTGAAAATAAAAAATCTTTTTTTTCCCACAAAACTTATTTTTTGGCCCCCAGTTTTGTATTTTCCCAAGGGTAGCAGGAGAAATTGGACCCCAAAAGATGATGTCCAATTTGTCCTGAGTACGCTGATACCCCATATGTTGGGGTAAACCCCTGTTTGGGCACACGGGAGAGCTCGGAAGGGAAGGAGCACTGTTTTCCTTTTTCAACGCAGAATTGGCTGGAATTCAGATCGGATGCCATATCCCGTTTGGAAAGCCCCTGATGTGCCCGAACAGTGGAAACCCCCCAATTATAACTGAAACCCTAATCCAAACACACCCCTTACCCTAATCCCAACAGTAACCCTACCCACTCCTCTAACCCAGACACACCCAACCCTATTCCCAACCGTAAATGTAATCCAAACCCTAACCCTATCTTTAGCCCCAACCCTAACTGTAGCCCCAACCCTAGCCCCAACCCTAGCCCTAACCCTAGCAATAACCCTAGCCCTAACACTAGCCGTAACACTAGCCCTGACCCTAGCCCTAACCCTAGCCCTAACCCTAGCCCCAACCCTAGCCCCAACCCTAGCCCCAACCCTAACCCCAGCCCTAACCCTAGCCCTAACCCTAGCCCTAACCCTAGCAATAACCCTAGCCCTAACTCTAGTCCTAACTCTAGCCCTAACCCTAACCCTAATGGGAAAATGGAAATAAATACATTTTTTAATTTTTTTATTTTTCCCTAACTAAGGGGGTGATGAAGGGGGGTTTGATTTACTTTTATAGCGGGTTATTTAGCAGATTTTTATGATTGGCAGCTGTCACACACTGAAAGACGCTTTTCATTGCAAAAAATATTTTTTGCGTTACCACATTTTGAGAGCTGTAATTTTTCCATATTTGAGTCCACAGAGTCATGTGAGATCTTGTTTTTTGCGGGATGCGTTGACGTTTTTATTGGTAACATTTTCGGACACGTGACATTTTTTGATCGCTTTTTATTCCGATTTTTGTGAGGCAGAGTGATCAAAAACCAGCTATTCATGAATTTCTTTTTGGGGAGGCGTTTATACCGTTCCACGTTTGGTAAAATTGATAAAGCAGTTTTTTTCTTCGGGTCAGTACGATTACAGCGATATCTCATTTATATCATTTTTTTTATGTTTTGGCGCTTTTATACGATAAAAACTATTTTATAGAAAAAATAATTATTTTGGTATCGCTTTATTCTCAGGACTATAACTTTTTTATTTTTTTGCTGATGATGCTGTATGGCAGCTCTTTTTTTGCGGGACAAGATGACGTTTTCAGCGGTACCATGGTTATTTATATCAGTCTTTTTGATCGTGTGTTACTCCACTTTTTGTTCGGCGGTATGATAATAAAGCGTTGTTTTTTGCCTCGTTTTTTTTTTTTTTTCTTACGGTGTTTACTGAAGGGGTTAACTAGTGGGCCAGTTTTATAGGTCGGGTCGTTACGGACGCGGCGATACTAAATATGTGTACTTTTATTGTTTTTTTTATTTTATTTAGATAAAGAAATGTATTTATGGGAATAATATTTTTTTTTTTTTTCATTATTTTGGAATATTTTTTTTTTATTTTTTTTACACATTTGGAAATTTTTTTTTTTACTTTTTTACTTTGCCCCAGGGGGGGACAATACAGATCGGTGATCTGCCAGTTTGCATAGCACTCTGACAGATCACCGATCTGCGAGAAGTGCAGGCTGCTTCACAGTGCCTGCTCTGAGCAGGCTTCTGTGAAGCCACCTCCCTCCCTGCAGGACCCGGATCCGCGGCCATCTTGGATCCGGGTCTGGAGC
Organism: Ranitomeya variabilis; assembly: GCF_051348905.1. Taxonomy (NCBI): domain Eukaryota; kingdom Metazoa; phylum Chordata; class Amphibia; order Anura; family Dendrobatidae; genus Ranitomeya; species Ranitomeya variabilis. The sequence goes on along the minus strand of NC_135235.1, from coordinate 531,567,985 downwards.
AGGCAGGGAGGGAGGTAAGACCCTCGCAGCAACGCGATCACATCGCGTTGCTGCGGGGGGCTCAGGGAAGCCCGCAGGGAGCCCCCTCCCTGCGCGATGCTTCCCTGCACCGCCGGCACATCGCGATCATGTTTGATCGCGGTGTGCCGGGGGTTAATGTGCCGGGAGCGGTCCGTGACCGCTCCTGGCACATAGTGCCGGATGTCAGCTGCGATATGCAGCTGACACCCGGCCGCGATCAGCCGCGCTCCCCCCCGTGAGCGCGGCCGATCGCGTATGACGTACTATTCCGTCCTTGGGAAGTAGGGCCCACCCCACATGGACGGAATAGTACGTCTAATGACAGAAAGGGGTTAATGACCAAATACTTATTTTCCACCATAATTTGAAAAATAAATCTTGCCAAATCAGAGGAGGTGATTTTCTGTTTTCTCATTTTGACTCTCATAGTTGTGGTCTACCTATGATGCCAATTACAGGCCTCTCTCATCTTTTTAAGTGGGAGAACTTGCACAATTGGTGGCTGACTAAATACTTTTTTCCCCACTGTAGCTGCAACTTACTGTTCAATTTATGGAAGCAACACTCAACCCCATGGGTTTTAATGTATTACTGTAAGGCAGGGGTCCCCAAACTGTAGCTTGCCAGCCACATCTGGTTTTGCACACCCATGATATGTGGCTCGCGACTGACTGCCAGACTGGTGAATTGGCACCAGGTCTTGCAAACAGCTATGAAGAGCAAGTCTACAGATAGTGACTTTGTGCGTAGTCCCATACAAAAAAAGCAGATCTGGATGTGCATACACTGGCCTTGGGGTTTAGAGAGAAATTATGTATAGTAATCTGGAGATAGGATGATACTGACAGTCAGAGGAAGTGCTTGAAGCCGTATATGATAGTTTTGTGAAAGTTCTTCTTGTGAGAATACCGGGGTAAGGTGGGAGCCCCTGGATGGTATACTGCTTCAGTGTGATTTCTGCAGTAAAGCTCTGGCTATCATTATATTCCTAATGGAGGCTTTGGGTGTCGCTACTTTGAGGAGCGTGGGAGCAAGCTTTTTTGATGATCGAACTTAGATTTAGAAAATTTGCAAAGGGGTTTGAAATTGCAGCCAATAATAAATTATTTGCTCTTAGCTTAGAGCAAGAAAGCATACACAAATACCGCAAGTTCAATTCTGCAACCTATATGGAATAAAATGGAACAGTGATCGCTTATTTTGGTTTTCCTCCTGTCAGTACAACATGGGGGGAGGCAGGGGATTTTTCTCTTTATAGTTGGAAGTCTTGGAGGTTTGTGGTAGATTCATAAATATGATGGAAGTTTATATGTTTCTTTATAGCTTTTCCGACCAGAGTATTGATAGCTTAAGTTCTGGAGAGAAAGGAAAAATGACAAGAGGATGGGCAATGCCGCGTGCAAAATCAGAAAAAACAGAGTGCGAAAAACATAAAGGAAATGCTTTGAGAAGGAGGCAATGACACGGCAAATGGGGAACAAATCAAGGCAGGTGGCTGAAATTATGAGAAGCAAAAATGTGACCAAAGAGTGATCCAGAAGTGATGAAAGAAGGAGGGAACAGATTCAGAAATAAAAAGAGATGTGGGAAACGGGAAATGAAAAAGAGCAGACCCAGACACTTGTCAGATGACAGTGTGTGCATGTCTGTGATAGGAAGAGGTGCCAGAAGCGAGAAGGAGAAAACCTGGGACCTTAATACTTACGTCTCAGAAAGGTGTGTAGGAGGATAGAGGCGCAATATAGTGACACGCTATGAGAAAGCTTCAGTGAAATACAACACAAAGCGTGATAAAATGATAGACAAAGAAGAAAGGTATAAAAAATGTCATCAAAGTGCATCCGTCACTACAATGCAGCTTCTCCGTCTTCATGCACAGATCATTTAGGATGATATAATAAATGCATTCTATGCTATGGGAGGGTTATTCTTTCATACATCTTACATTGTCATCCTCCTGAACTGCATCTACGTCTTACACAAAATGCTGCAATATGAATATATATGAGAGCAGGGGTCTGCATCCTGTTACTTTACACCTTTTATGTCATCCCATGTTCACTGCTGAGCTACAATTACTGTGATTCATTAACCCCTTCAAGACCTTGCAATTTTCAGGGTTTTTTCGCTCTTCTTCTTTCCAGAGCCACAACTTCTTTATTTTTTTCATCAATATAGCTGTGTGATGGTTTGTTTATTGTGCGATGACTTGTACTTTTGAACAACACCATTGATTTTACCATATAGTGTACTGGAAAATTTGAAAAAAAAAAAATCCAAGCAATTCCACAATTGTTTTTTTTTTTACCATGTTCACTAAATGCCAACACTAAAATTAAGTGATGGTAAAAAAAATCCAGTTTGTAAAAAAAATTGCACCATTTTCCGTGACACGTAGCGTCTCCACTTTTCAGGATCTAGGGCTGGGTGAGGACTTATTTTTTGCACAACAAGCTAACATTTTTATTAATACTACTTTGGGGTAAATGTGATGTTTTGATTGTCTGTTATTGCACTTTATTGCAATAATGCTGAGATTTTTCTCGTTACATCTTTTTCTGATCAGATTGTTTTTATATTTTGATACATCGGACATTTCTGAATGCAGCGATACCAAATATGTGTATTTTTTAAATTGTTTTATTTGAGAGAAAAAGGGGAGTGATTCGTACTTTTATATTTTTTATTATTTATAAAAAAATGCTACTTTTTACTTGCTTCAATAATCTCCTTAGGAGACTTGAAGCTGCGATCATCTGATCGCTTGTGCTACACATAGCAGGGATCTGCAATGACAAGCACAGGGGTCTTCTGCAGACACCCTACTGTCATGCCAACCCATTGGTGCCATGTAATCATGTAGCAGAGGGGCCGATGGGATGGATTTGCGTAAGTTAATTGCCGCTGTGCGAGATTGACAGCAGCATTTAACATGTTAACAGCTCCGGGTGGATTGCGATTCCACCCCCGGCTGTTAGGGGCACATGCCAGCTGATCAAATCAGCTGTCATGTGCTGTGAAACATGCGGACTCAGAGCCAGAGCCGGCATCAAAGGGAGGAACACAACATATGATCTACCTAAACGTCATAGGTCGTAAAGGGGTTAAAGGTGTTGTCTTATAGTTACATCTTCTCATCTACCAAAGGATAGGTGAAAAATCGCTCACCAATTACGAGAACAGCCTTGTGTTCCACATTTGCATAAAGCGTTGGTCATGCACATGCACTGGTGCTCTATACACAAGGCTATTACCTATTAAGAGGCCTTCATACAACTTGTAGAGATCTGACCAACCCCTTTATCCCTGAAGGCCGTTGTAATAATTATAGGGGATAACTCAGGAGACTCTTTGCGTATAACAAGACAACTACAGGACACAGTTTTATAAGTGGTAAAGTCTATATTATCACACGGTGATTCAAACAGGTGCAGAGAGAAACTCAAGTCCACAACACTTGGTGCAAATAATAAACGCAGCTTAGCAGTCTATAGGAAACTTCAGAGCAAAATGCAATCAAGCAGAAAGTCTATGAAGCACAGTTATTCTTGAGGAAACTTGACACGAATAAATCCTTGTCTTAGTCCAGACACAGATAGATATGCTTATAGGCAGTTCAAATCATATCTTAGCTCAACCAGGGAGGCCTGGTTAATAGTCTCAGGTTAATGCAAAGCAGCAGCAGCTTACATGTCCAGCAAATGCAGGTGGAAGTAAACACGAGCAGCAGATGATGGAGGATTACTGGAAACTTGTGTATGCAGCAGAAACTCAGAGCAGAGTAGCAGGATCACCACAGGTTCACAGGAGCAGGTGTATAGCCAAGGAGTAATCAGAGGTCAGGAGCTGGATGCAAGGCAGAATACTCTAGCACAGACTGAAGGCTGAGGTGGAGTTTTATAGCAGGAAGACACAATGCACATGAGACCAAAGATGCCATCTTGGAAAAGGGCAGTAATGCACAAAAGGTAAAAAATGTTCAGAGTCCTGACATTACTCCCTCCTTAGAAGCAGCCTCAGGACAATCCTGGACCTGGTTTCTCAGGGAATCTCTGATGAAAACGAGAAATCTTCTGTTGGGCATTGATGTTTTCCTCAGGTTCCCAAGAGTTTTCCTTAGGGGGATATCCCTGCCATCTTATCAGATAGTGGAGCCGATTCCTGCGAATCCTGGAATCAATAATTTCCTCCACCACAAATTGTTCTTGCCCATCAATCACCACAGGCGGCGGAGGTGGCACAACATGTCCCTGGAAGGTATTAGGAGATACAGGCTTTAGTAAAGATACATGAAAAACTGGGTGTACCTTCATAGTCCTAGGCAACTTCAGCCGGCAGGCCACAGAGCTCACAATACCGTTGATCTTGAAAGGGCCAATGAATTTCTGTCCAAGCTTTTGTGAAGGAACGTTTAACTTCAGATTCTTAGTTGCTAACCACACGGAATCTCCTACCGTGAACATGGGTGCAGGTATACGGAACCTATAAGCCGATCTCTTATAACGTTCTTGAGCTGTGGTTAGGGATTCCTTCAGAACCTCCAGATTTTGTCTCATCGCAGTCAGCCTTTCCTCCACTGCCGGAACCGGAGAATTATTTGGAGACCTAGGTAAAATACACGGATGATAACCCAGATTGGCAAAGAAAGGTGTAAATTTAGTGGAGGCTGTTGTGAATTAGACTTTTTTGGCTCCCTCTTGTGGTCACTAGTGGTATGACTCTGAGATTGTCTTTCCCTAGTTTGGCACCCACCTGGGTCGTTAGTCCAGGGGTGTTGCTATATGAACTTCCTGAATTCTTAGTCTGGTGCCTGGCATCGTTGTAATCAGTCCTTTCTGTTTGCTCCTGTCTGCTGGTCCTGGTTCATGCAAAATTAAGCTAAGTCCTGCTTCCTTGTTTTTTGGTTATTTGTATTGCTCTTATTTTGTGTCCAGCTTGTACTAAATGTGATTCCTGATTTTGCTGGAAGCTCTAGGGGGCTGGTATTCTCCCCCCGGGCCGTTAGACGGTTCGGGGGTTCTTGAATATCCAGCGTGGATATTTTTGATAGGGTTTTTGCTGACCGTATAAGTCATCTTACTATATTCTGCTATTAGTCAGTGGGCCTCTCTTTGCTAAATACCTAGTTCATTCTTACGTTTGTCTTTTCTTCTTACCCCACCGTTATTATTTGTTGGGGGCTTGTATCCAACTTTTGGGGTCTTTTCTCTGGAGGCAAGAAAGGTCTATCTTTTCCCTTCTAGGGTTAGTTAGTTCTCCGGCTGGCGCGAGACGTCTAGAACCAACGTAGGCACGTTCCCCGGCTGCTGCTATTTGTGGTGCTAGGATTAGATATACGGTCAGCCCAGTTACCACTGCCCTATGAGCTGTTTTTTTGTGTTTGCAGACTTGGTATTTATTGCAGCGACCCTCTGCCATTGGGGTCATAACAGTATGCCAGGCCCAAGTTGAATGTTTAATCCATTGCAGAAGTGGGATAATATGAAAGGAGATTCTGAGTTTTTTTTTTTTCCTCTCTTTCTTCCTCCCCTTTACCTCTGAGTGGCTTAAGCTTGCTGCAGACATGAATGTCCAGACTCTGATTACAAGTGTGGATCAGCTTGCTGCTCGTGTGCAGGGCATACAAGATTTTGTTACCAGTAGTCCTATGTCTGAACCTAAAATACCTATTCCTGAACTGTTCTCTGGAGATCGATTTAAGTTTAGGAATTTCAGGAATAATTGTAAATTGTTTCTTTCTCTGAGACCCCGTTCGTCTGGAGACTCAGCTCAGCAAGTTAAAATTGTTATCTCTTTCTTGCGGGGCGACCCTCAGGATTGGGCTTTCTCGCTAGCGCCAGGAGATCCGGCATTGGCGAATATTGATGCGTTTTTTCTGGCGCTCGGATTGCTTTATGAGGAACCCAATCTTGAAATTCAGGCAGAAAAAGCCTTGCTGGCTATTTCTCAGGGCCAGGATGAAGCTGAAGTGTATTGCCAAAAATTTCGGAAATGGTCCGTGCTTACTCAGTGGAATGAGTATGCTCTGGCCGCAAATTTCAGAAATGGCCTTTCTGAAGCCATTAAGAATGTGATGGTGGGTTTCTCCATTCCTACAAGTCTGAATGATTCCATGGCGCTGGCTATTCAAATTGACTGGCGTTTGCAGGAGCGCAAAACTGCTAATCCTCTGGTGGTGTTGTCTGAACAAACACCTGATTTAATGCAATGTGATAGAATTCAGACTAGAAATGAACAGAAAAATCAGACAGAATGGGCTGTGTTTTTACTGTGGTGATTCTACACATGTTATATCAGCATGCTCTAAACGCCTTACAAGGGTTGTTAGCCCTGTCGCCATTGGTAATTTGCAACCTAAATTTATTTTGTCTGTGACTTTAATTTGCTCATTGTCTTCCTACCCTGTTATGGCGTTTGTGGATTCAGGTGCTGCCCTGAGTCTTATGGACTTGTCGTTTGCCAAGCGCTGTGGTTTTGTTCTTGAGCCATTGGTAAATCCTACCCCTCTTAGAGGTATTGATGCTACGCCATTGGCGGAAAATAAACCGCAGTTTTGGACACAGGTAACCATGTGCATGACTCCTGAACATCGGGAGGTGATTCGTTTTCTTGTTCTGCATAAAATGCATGATTTGGTCGTTTTGGGTCTGCCATGGTTACAGACCCATAATCCAGTCTTGGATTGGAAGGCAATGTCTGTGTCAAGTTGGGGCTGTCAGGGAATTCATGGTGATTCCCCACCGGTGTCTATTGCTTCCTCTACTCCTTCGGAAGTTCCTGAGTATTTGTCTGATTATCAGGATGTATTCAGCGAGTCCAGGTCCAGTGCTCTTCCTCCTCATAGGGACTGTGACTGCGCTATAGATTTGATTCCGGGTAGTAAATTTCCTAAGGGAAGATTATTTAATCTGTCTGTACCTGAGCATACCGCAATGCGTTCGTATATCAAGGAATCTCTGGAGAAGGGGCATATCCGTCCATCCTCTTCCCCTCTTGGTGCGGGATTCTTTTTTGTGGCCAAGAAGGACGGATCTTTGAGACCTTGTATTGACTATCGGCTTCTGAATAAAATCACTGTTAAATTTCAGTATCCTTTGCCTCTGTTGTCGGACTTGTTTGCCCGGATTAAAGATGCCAAGTGGTTCACCAAGATAGATCTTCGTGGTGCGTACAACCTTGTGCGCATTAAGCAAGGAGATGAATGGAAAACTGCATTTAATACGCCCGAAGGTCATTTTGAGTACTTGGTGATGCCTTTCGGGCTCTCTAATGCTCCTTCAGTGTTTCAGTCCTTTATGCATGATATTTTCCGAAAGTATCTGGATAGATTTATGATTGTTTATCTGGATGATATTCTGTTTTTTTCTGATGATTGGGACTCGCATGTAGAGCAGGTCAGGATGGTGTTTCAGGTTTTGCGTGAGAATGCTTTGTTTGTTAAGGGCTCAAAGTGTCTCTTTGGAGTACAGAAGGTTCCCTTTTTGGGTTTTATTTTCTCCCCTTCTGCGGTGGAGATGGACCCAGTCAAGGTCCGAGCTATTCATGATTGGACTCAACCCACGTCAGTTAAGAGTCTTCAGAAGTTCTTGGGCTTTGCTAACTTCTACCGTTGTTTTATCGCTATTTTTTCTAGCGTTGTTAAACCTTTGACGGATATGACCAAGAAAGGTTCTGATGTTGCTAACTGGGCTCCTGCAGCCGTGGAGGCTTTCCAAGAGTTGAAGCGCCGGTTTACTTCAGCGCCTGTTTTGTGCCAGCCTGATGTCTCACTTCCCTTTCAGGTTGAAGTGGATGCTTCTGAGATTGGGGCAGGGGCCGTTTTGTCGCAGAGAGGCCCTGGTTGCTCTGTAATGAGACCATGTGCTTTTTTCTCTAGGAAGTTTTCGCCTGCTGAGCGGAATTATGATGTTGGCAATCGGGAGTTGCTGGCCATGAAGTGGGCATTTGAGGAGTGGCGTCATTGGCTCGAGGGTGCTAAGCATCGTGTGGTGGTCTTGACTGATCACAAAAATCTGATGTATCTCGAGTCTGCTAAACGCCTGAATCCTAGACAGGCCCGTTGGTCATTGTTTTTCTCCCGTTTTGACTTTGTGGTCTCGTATTTACCAGGTTCAAAGAATGTGAAGGCTGATGCTCTCTCAAGGAGCTTTGTGCCTGACTCTCCTGGAGTCGCAGAACCAGTTGGTATTCTTAAAGAGGGAGTAATCTTGTCAGCCATTTCTCCGGATTTGCGACGTGTGTTGCAGAGATTTCAGGCTGGTAGACCTGACTCTTGTCCACCTGACAGACTGTTTGTTCCTGTTAAATGGACCAGCAGAGTCATTTCCGAGGTTCATTCCTCGGTGTTGGCAGGTCATCCGGGAATTTTTGGCACCAGAGATTTGGTGGCTAGGTCCTTTTGGTGGCCTTCCTTGTCACGGGATGTGCGGTCATTTGTGCAGTCCTGTGGGACTTGTGCTCGAACTAAGCCTTGCTGTTCTCGTGCCAGCGGGTTGCTCTTGCCCTTGCCTGTCCCGAAGAGGCCTTGGACACACATATCCATGGATTTCATTTCAGATCTTCCGGTGTCTCAGGGCATGTCTGTCATCTGGGTGGTATGTGATCGCTTTTCCAAGATGGTCCATTTGGTATCTTTGCCTAAGCTGCCTTCCTCTTCCGATCTGGTTCCTTTGTTCTTTCAGAATGTGGTTCGTTTACACGGCATTCCTGAGAATATCGTGTCTGACAGAGGATCCCAGTTTGTTTCCAGGTTCTGGCGATCCTTTTGTGCTAAGATGGGCATTGATTTGTCGTTTTCGTCTGCCTTTCATCCTCAGACTAATGGACAAACGGAGCGAACTAATCAAACTTTGGAGGCTTATTTGAGGTGTTTTGTTTCTGCGGATCAGGATGATTGGGTGACCTTCTTGCCGTTGGCTGAGTTTGCCCTTAATAATCGGGCTAGTTCCGCTACTTTGGTCTCGCCATTTTTCTGCAACTCTGGTTTCCATCCTCGTTTTTCCTCGGGACATGTGGAGCCTTCTGACTGTCCTGGGGTAGATTCTGTGGTGGATAGGTTGCAGCAGATTTGGAATCATGTGGTGGACAACTTGAAGTTGTCACAGGAGAAGGCTCAGCGTTTTGCCAACCGCCGCCGCGGTGTGGGTCCCCGACTTCGTGTTGGGGATTTGGTATGGCTGTCTTCTCGATTTGTTCCTATGAAGGTCTCCTCTCCTAAATTCAAGCCTCGCTTCATCGGTCCTTACAAGATATTGGAAATCCTTAATCCTGTGTCCTTTCACTTGGATCTTCCGGTGTCGTTTGCCATTCACGTGTTCCATAGGTCTTTGTTGCGGCGGTACGTTGTACCTGTGGTTCCCTCTGTTGAGCCTCCTGCTCCGGTGTTGGTTGAGGGCGAGTTGGAGTACGTGGTGGAGAAAATCTTGGATTCTCGTCTCTCCAGACGGAGGCTTCAGTATCTGGTCAAGTGGAAGGGCTATGGTCAGGAGGATAATTCCTGGGTGGTTGCCTCTGATGTGCATGCGGCCGATTTAGTTCGTGCCTTTCACGCTGCTCATCCTGATTGCCCTGGTGGTCTTGGTGAGGGTTCGGTGACCCCTCCTTAAAGGGGGGGTACTGTTGTGAATTAGACTTTTTTGGCTCCCTCTTGTGGTCACTAGTGGTATGACTCTGAGATTGTCTTTCCCTAGTTTGGCACCCACCTGGGTCGTTAGTCCAGGGGTGTTGCTATATGAACTTCCTGAATTCTTAGTCTGGTGCCTGGCATCGTTGTAATCAGTCCTTTCTGTTTGCTCCTGTCTGCTGGTCCTGGTTCATGCAAAATTAAGCTAAGTCCTGCTTCCTTGTTTTTTGGTTATTTGTATTGCTCTTATTTTTTGTCCAGCTTGTACTAAATGTGATTCCTGATTTTGTTGGAAGCTCTAGGGGGCTGGTATTCTCCCCCCGGGCCGTTAGACGGTTCGGGGGTTCTTGAATATCCAGCGTGGATATTTTTGATAGGGTTTTTGCTGACCGTATAAGTCATCTTACTATATTCTGCTATTAGTCAGTGGGCCTCTCTTTGCTAAATATCTAGTTCATTCGTACGTTTGTCTTTTCTTCTTACCTCACCGTTATTATTTGTTGGGGGCTTGTATCCAACTTTTGGGGTCTTTTCTCTGGAGGCAAGAAAGGTCTATCTTTTCCCTTCTAGGGTTAGTTAGTTCTCCGGCTGGCGCGAGACGTCTAGAACCAATGTAGGCACATTCCCCAGCTGCTGCTATTTGTGGTGCTAGGATTAGATATACGGTCAGCCCAGTTACCACTGCCCTATGAGCTGTTTTTTTGTGTTTGCAGACTTGGTATTTATTGCAGAGACCCTCTGCCATTGGGGTCATAACAGGAGGCGTTCTGAGAATTATTATATGAAAATTCGGCTAACGGCAACAACTCCAACCAATCATCCTAGAGATGGCTGACATAGCATCTTAGATATTGTTCCAGCGTCTGGTTGATACGCTCAGTTTGACCATTTGTCTGGGGATGGTAAGCAGAAGAGAGACAGACATTATTATTGAGTGCAGAGCAAAACCCCTTCCAGAATCTTGAAGTGAACTGTACTCCATGGTCAGAGATCATCTCATCTGGAACCCAGTGCAACCGAAATACATTCTGTATAACCAAGTTCACTGTATCTTTAGCTGAGGGGAGGCCGGTGCACGGAACAAAATGAGCAGCTTTAGTCAGGCGATCAACTACCACCATGATTGTATTCATGCCCCCCGATGTAGGCAGCTCCACAATAAAGTCCATTGATATAGACACCCAGGGGCGGGACGGAACAGGTAATGGTTGTAGAAGACCCGTAGGTGCCACATGAGTCTTGTAACGGGCACATACGTTGCAAGAGAGAACATAATCCTTGATATCCTTCAGGCAAGTTGGCCACCAGAAAAATCGGCTCAGGAACTCTTGTGTCTTCTGTACCCCCCTGTGACCAGCCAACTTGGAGTCATGTACCAACTTGAGGATCTGCAGATGGACGACCTCCGGGACGTAGATACGTCGATCTCTGAACCACATGCCACCCTTAAAGACAAGATTAATATCCACAGGTGGGTTGGCCAGAAATACATCACCTTCATAGGCCTCCCTGCACTCCTTCCACAAGTCCTGATTGTGGATAACTCCGATGAAATTGGCATCAGATAGAATGGTCTTGGACGGGGCACCAGGTACGGAATCCGCAGCATGGATTCGGGATAAAGCATCAGCCTTCCCATTATGAGAACCTGGACGGTACGAGATAAAGTTAAATTGATTTAAAAATAAGTTTCAACGAGCCTAACGAGGAGAAAGACATCTAGCGGATGTAAGGAACTCTAGATTGCGATGGTCAGTTAGCACTATGATCTGTTGTGCAGCTCCTTGCAGATGATGCCTCCATTCTTTGAAAGCCGCAATAATAGCCAGCAATTCCTTGTCTCCCACGTCGTAATTCTTCTCTGCTGAGGTTGGGCTATGGGAAAAGAAAGCACAAGGATGTAGCAGACCCTTCTCTCCAGTTCTTTGGGAGAGAATAGCCCCCAAAGCATTATCAGAAGCGTCCTCCTCCACAATGAAAGGAAGTGTTGGATCTGGGTGTATCAACAACGGTGCTGATGTGAAACAGATCTTAAGCCAATCAAAAGCTTCTTGAGCATGTGATGACCACTTAAAGGGTTTTTCCTTCTTTGTCAAGGAAGTAATGGGATGGACAATATCAGAAAAATTTTCAATGAAGCGTCAGTAGAAATTTGCAAAACCAATAAAACGTTGGACCTCCTTAACATTCTTGGGTACCGGCCAGTCAAGGATAGTCTGAATCTTACCAGATTCCATGTTCAGCCCCTGGGGAGAGATGATATAACCTAAGAACTGTATCTCAGAACAATGGAACTCGCATTTCTCCGGCTTAATATACAGATGGTTCTCTTTCAGACGTCTTAAAACAGTTTTGACCTGTTCTTCATGTTCCCGTAGAGAGTCAGAAAAGATTAGTATATCGTCCAAATAGATCACTACAAACTGGTCCAACAAATCTCTGAAAATGTAATTAGCAAGGTGTTGAAATGTTGCAGGGGCGTTACAAAGCGCGAAGGGCATCACAAGAGATTCAAAGTGTCCATACCGGCATCTGAATGCTGTCTTCCACTCATCCCCTGGACGAATACGCACCAAATTATAAGCCCCACGAAGATCCAGTTTAGAGAACACCTTAGCATGGCGGACTCTTTCCAGTAATTCGGGAATCAGAGGCAAAGGGTAATGGTTTCGTACGGTTACCTTATTGAGTTCTCGATAGTCAACACAGGGTCTCAGGGTCCCATCCTTCTTTACAAAAAAGATAGGTGCCCCTGCTGGTGAGAAAGAAGGACATATGAAGCCTTTGGCCAGATTTTCATCAATATACTCTTTTAAGGCTTGAAGCTCAGGTGCCACCAAAGGGTATATGTTACCAAAAGGAATGGCTGCCCCGGGAAGCAGCTCAATGGGACAGTCATAATGCCTGTGTGGAGGGAGCTGATCTGCATTCTTCTTGTCACAGATGTCAGAGAACTCTTTATAAGCTGGAGGTAAAGAAAATACCTGTACATGTGGTTCCTTAGTCGTGGACTCAGGGACAGCTTCTGTTAACGCTGAGTTGCTCCTTGTTGGGAAGATAATCTCCGTGGTCTTCCAGTTGATAATTGGGTTCTGAGAACGCAACCAAGGAATGCCTAAAATCACAGCAAAATGAGAAGAAATTAGCAAGAAAGAAAGTTGCTCCTGATGATTAGGCTCCAACAAAATTTCAAGGGGTATGGTCTCCTGATCCACAGGCCCAGAGATTAAAGGTGACCCATCCACTGTTTCCATGGTAACTGGAGAGGCTCTTTGCTGAATTTTAATACCATGTTCCTTGGCAAATGCAATATCCATGAAATTGCCACCTGCACCAGAGTCAATCATAGCTGAACTGGAAATCCACTGTCCTGAACACATGATCTTAATAGGGAGAGAACAGTGAGAGTTCTTTTCCTTCAGCTCCTTGGGGGGTGAAGTCATAGAAAGTGAATGGAATACAGCGTTTAAAGGCAGGCTACATTCAGAGATGTCAGATTCATCATCACAGTTGTCATACTCCCCTATTGCTGCTAGCACCTTGTTAGGCCGTCTAGGACACTTAGGACAATTGATCAAGAAGTGGTCAGACTGGCCGCAGTAGAAACATAGACTTTCACGAAGGCAATGCTCCCGGCGCTCATTGATCTCGCGCCTCTGAATGGAATCAATTTGCATGGGCACCTCCTCCACCTCCCGAGAGGTTTTACCTGCAGGCTGTTTGGAAGGAATGGAAAAGTTAGAAACACGGTTATATGCAGCAAATTTCTCCTGCCTACGCTCAGTAAGGCGAATGTCTATGCGGACACAATGCTGTATAAATGTCTCTAGCTCTTGTGGTGACTCAGAGCGGGCAAGTTCATCTTTTACAATACTAGACAGACCCCTTTTAAAAATAGGCAATTGTGCATAACTGTCCCAATTGGTATCTACTGCCAATCTCCTGAATTCAGTGGCATACTCAATAACAGAACGTTTAGCCTGGCGTAAAGACAATAAAGCAGATTCAGCGGTTGCACGGTGATTAGAGTCATCAAACATTAATGCCATAGCGGCCAAGAAATCATCCAAGTCATTTAACCGTGGGTCACGAGACTCAATCATCGGATTCGCCCAGGCGAGCGCTCGTGAGGTCAGTAGCATTATTACACACAATACTTTGCATCTATCAGTAGGAAAACGGTCAGCATGCACATCAAAATATAGCATACATTGATTCACAAAGCCACAAAATTTGTCGCGATCACCATTAAATCTGAATGGGGGCAACTTAGGTGGGCTAGCTGGTGGCGGTTGCCCAGAGGATAAAGTCACTTGTGCAGCTATTTGCGTGCTTATGTCCTGAAAAACCCGTCCATACTGGGACTCTATGCCAGCAAGTTTGTTTTCCTGGGCTGCCATGCGGTTGCTCAAGTCCTGCAAAGTCTGTCCAAACACTTGTTGATTGAGTTCAAAGCTTCCAAACTTCTTTTGCAGACCTTTCACATCTTTCTGCAGTGATCTAATTATGGAAAACACCTGCTCTAATCTGCTTTCTGCAGTCATTGTTCCAGCAGTCTCCTTTTTTTTTAGGCTAGAGTATCCTGTAATAACTATAGGGGATAACTCAGGAGACTCTTTGCGTGGAACAAGACAACTACAGGACACAGTTTTATAAGTGGTAAAGTCTATATTATCACACGGTGATTCAAACAGGTGCAGAGAGAAACTCAAGTCCACAACACTTGGTGCAAATAAGAAACGCAGCTTAGCAGTCTATAGGAAACTTCAGAGCAAAATGCAATCAAGCAGAAAGTCTATGAAGCACAGTTATTCTTGAGGATACTTGACACGAATAAATCCTTGTCTTAGTCCAGACACAGATAGATATGCTTATAGGCAGTTCAAATCATATCTTAGCTCAACCAGGGAGGCCTGGTTAATAGTCTCAGGTTAATGCAAAGCAGCAGCAGCTTACATGTCCAGCAAATGCAGGTGGAAGTAAACACGAGCAGCAGATGAAGGAGGATTACTGGAAACTTGTGTATGCAGCAGGAACTCAGAGCAGAGTAGCAGGATCACGACACAGGTTCACAGGAGCAGGTGTATAGCCAGGGAGTAATCAGAGGTCAGGAGCTGGATGCAAGGCAGAATACTCTAGCACAGACTGAAGGCTGGGGTGGAGTTTTATAGCAGGAAGACACAGTGCACATGAGACCAAAGACGCCATCTTGGAAAAGGGCAGTAATGCACAAAAGGTAAAAAATTTTCAGAGTCCTGACAGTCGTTTCCACGTTAATGACCAGGCCAATTTTTACAATTCTGACCACTGTCCCTTTATGAGGTAATAACTCTGGAACTCTTCAACAGATTCCGGTGACTCTGAGAGATCGTTTTTCCGTGACATATTGTACTTCATGATGGTGGTAAAATTTCTCCAATATGACTTGTGTTTATTTGCCCAAAAAAAGTTAACTTGGCAAAAAAGTTAAAAATTGAGCAATTTTCAAACTTTGAATTTTCATGCCCTTAAATCACAGAGATATATTACACAAAATAGTTACTATATAACATTTCCCACACGTCTACT
Source organism: Ranitomeya variabilis (assembly GCF_051348905.1). Lineage (NCBI taxonomy): Eukaryota > Metazoa > Chordata > Amphibia > Anura > Dendrobatidae > Ranitomeya > Ranitomeya variabilis. The sequence continues at coordinate 531,552,774 of NC_135235.1, read as the reverse complement.
TTACATCAGCACAATTTTGGAACTAACATTTTTTTTTGTTAGGAAGTTAAGGGTTAAAAGTTGACCAGCAATTATTCATTTTTTCAGCAAATTGTACAAAACCATTTGTTATGGACCACATCACATTTGAAGTCACTTTGAGGGGTCTATACGATAGAAGATACTAAAAGTGACACCATTCTAAAAACTGCACCCCTCAAGCTGCTCAAAACCACATTCAATAAATTTATTTTGGTGCGCCACAGGAATTTTTGGAATGTGGAAACAAAAAATCAACATTTAACTTTTTTTCACAAAAAAATTACTTCAGATCCAAATTTTATTTTATCTCGACAAGGGTAACAGGAAAAAATGGACACCAAAATTTGTTCTGTAATTTCACTGAGCATGCGATATCCCATATGAGGGAGAAAACCACTGTTTGACTGCACGTCAGAGCTCAGAAGGGAAGGAGTGCCATTTGACTTTTTGAATGCAAAATTTGCTGGAACAATTGGCAGATGCCATGTCGCCTTTGGAGAGCCTCTGATGTGCCTAAGCAGTGAAAATTCCCGACAAGTGACACCATTTTGGAAACTAGACCCCTTAGGCCGGAGACACACTGGTGCGAGATCCGGCCGAGTCTCGCTGGTGAAAAGCAAGCTGTGGCACCGGCACTCCGGAGCGGAGCGTGCGGCTCCATGTATTGCTATGCGGCTGCACGCTCCGCTCCGGAGTGCCGGTGCCACAGCTTGCTTTTCACCAGCGAGACTCGGCCGGATCTCGCACCAGTGTGTCTCCGGCCTTAGGGAACTGATCTAGATGTGTGGTGAGCACATTGAGCCCTCATGTGCTTCACAGAAGTCTATAACGGTGATCATGAAAATAATAATAAAAAAAAATAAATCACATTTTCCTCACAAATACGTTGTTAGCATCAAATGTTGCATTTTCAAAAGGGTGACAGGAGACATTGCATCATACAATTTGTTGTGCAATTTCTCCTGAGTATGATGATACCCAATATGAGTGAGAAAACTATTGTTTGGGCTCACAGCAGGGCTCGGAAGGGAAGGAACATCATTTGACTTTTTGAATGTAAAATTTCCTGGAATCATTAGCTGACATCGTGTCCCATTTGGAGAGCTCCTGATGTCCCTAAACCATGGAAACCCCCTACAAGTGACCCCATTTTGGAAACTATACCCCCCAAGGAATGTTTTTTTAGATGTGTGGTGAGCACATTGATCCCCCAAAGTGCTTCACAGAACAGAAGTTTATAACGTTGAGCCATGAAAATAATAAAATCACATTTTCCTCACAAAATTTTTATTTTAACCCAAATTTTGCATTTTCATAAGGGTAACAGGAGAAATTACACCATAGAATTTGTAATGCAATTTCTCCTGAGTACGCCGATACCCCATATGTGGGGGAATATGACTTTTTGTGCACAGTGCAAAGATCAGAAGAGAAGAGAAAAGGCGCCATATTGTAGATCAGATTTTGCTGGAATGGTTTGAGGGCGCCATGTAACATTGGCAGAGCCCCTGAGCTGCCAGAACAACAGAATCCTCCTATATGTGAACTAATTTTCCAAACTACACTGCCCAATGAATTCATCTAGGGGCGCAGTGATCATATTGACACCATATGTGCCTCACAGAATTTTATATCATTGAGTGGTGAAGAAAGAATAAATTATATTTTTACCACTAAAATGTTGCTTTAGCCCCAAGTTTGTAATTTTTCTAAGGGCGCTAATAGGATTTTTTTTTTACAACAAACTGAGGTCCATTTTTCCAGAGTGCACCAATACCCTACATGCAATCGTTAAATATTTTTGAGGCACAGTGCAAAGCTCAGAAGGCAAGGAACGCCAGATTTTACTGCTATGGTTTGCAGGTGCCATTACCCACTGGGAGAGGCCCATGAGGTGCCAGAACAGCAGAACCCCCTATAAGTGACCCCATTATTACAAACTACACCGCTCAATAAATTTATCTAGGGGTGCAGTGATCATATTGACACCATGAAGGGCAGCGAATAAAAAATAACTACATTTTTACCACCAAAATGTTGTGTTAGCCCCACATTTTACATTGTAACGCAAGAAGTGGGTAAAAATGGCAGCACAATTTGTCCCACAATTTCTACTGATTGTGGCAATACCTCATATGTGGATGTACAGTACTACTTAGCCATATTGAGAGACTCGAGAGGAACAGAGCACTTGCCTCCTGGAGTGCAGACTTTCCTAGAACAATTTGCAAACTCCATATAGAGAGACTTTAATTGCTAAAATAGCAGAATTCTCTCTCAAGTGACCTTATTTTGGAAACTATACCCCTTTGGGAATTTATCTACAGGTGTAGTGCCAATTTTGACTCCATGGGTATTTTCTGGAAACAAGCAGCAATGAAAGAGTGAAAATTGCAAACTGCCGTTGTATTATTATTATTATACATTTTTTCATAGCACCATTTATTCCATGGCGCTTTACATGTGAAAAAGGCGCAAATATAGACAAATACAATAAACATGAGCAAAAACAAGGTACTAGCAGGTACAAAAGGAGAGAGGACCCTGCCTGTGAGGGCTCTACAGGGGATGGGTGAGGATACACTAAGAGAGGGTAGAGCTTGTTGTGCGGCGGTTCAGTAGGTTGAGGATCACTGCAGGCTGTAGGCTTGTCGGAAGATGTGAGTTTTCAGGTTCTTTTTGAAAGTTTCCGTGGTAGGCGAGAGTCTTATGTGTTGGGGTAGAGAGTTCCAGAGTATGGGGGAAACATGGGAGAAGTCTTGGATGCGGTTGTGGGAAGAAGAGATAAGGGGAGTAGAGAAGGAGATCTTGTGAGGAGCGAAGGTTGCGTGTAGGTAAGTACCGGGAGACCATGTCACAAATGTATGGAGGAGACAGGGTGTGGATGGCTTTGTATGTCATGGTAAGGGTTTTGAACTGGAGTCTCTGGACGATAGGAAGCCAGTGAAGGGCTTGGCATAGGGCAGAGGCAGGGGAATAGCGGGGAGACAGGTAGTCGGGCAGCAGAGTGTAGGATGGATTGGAGTGGTGCCAGAGGGCTAGAGGGGAGGCCAGAGAGTAGGAGGTTGCAGTAGTCATGGCGGGAGATAATAAGGGCGTGCACTAATGTTTTTGTGGTTTTATGGTAGTGACCAGTACGCTGTAGTGACCAGTACATTGAGGTCACCAGTATGTTATGCCAAGCCTGTGCTTTTGATAACAAGCACCTGTAAGATAGGCAGGTTTTCATTGCTTCACAAATGCCAAACATGTGGACGCTATATATGGTTTAGATAGGGGGCATTTGGATTTGGGAGTGGAGAATTTGTTGAATTTCTTTTGGCGGGTGAGGAGCCATTTCACTTTTCCAGTCTTTGTGCTACCAGTAATGTGGAAGCCAGAGGCGTAGATAGGGTTTTGTTTCAAGGGGGCAAAACTTCTGAGTGAGCCCATAACCAGGTAACCTTGATTACATCTCAGTGACGCACCCTAATAGGTAAGGAGGACCTCAGCAGATGACAGTGATGTTGCAGAAAATAATCTCTATACAAAGACCAACATGGATATTACCGCCATATGGTCAGTGGTAGATACCAGTCCTACAGAACATATAAGAGATCACAGCATAGTTACAGATAATGACTTACAGCTGACGTTCTTTCTGATGGAGTCGTTCATTTTTCCCGTCTTTCGCATCTGGCCCAGACCGACATGACAACTTTCAGCCACGACTCGGCTGCAGAGAATACAACAAAGATACACTTCAGTTCTCAATTCCAGCCCCATCACCATCTATTCCCAACCTGCACAAACTTCTCATCCTGCTGATATCCCAATACTGAGCTGCTGCTTCCGTATGTGTCGTTATTACTGCACCTGCTGTGCGGTTCTCTGTGCCTTCTAAATTCTAAAGCACCCCTCTATAATATAGTAATGCCAGGTACAAGTGCCCTAGAAAACAGTGCCCATATTTTGCCCCCTAGAAAGTAATAATGCCTTTTGTGTACCCCATAGAATAGATAGTCACAGTAACCTGAGTTCCCCTATAACAATTAGTGCCCACTTACATTTAATAATGTAATGTAATAGAGTCTCCCCTGTACAGCTCCCCTATACACAGTATGATGCTCTCTTATACATAGTATAATACCCCCTCACTGTATAGTACCACTCACACAGTATACTGACCCCAAACCATTTGATGGCTCCAACACTGTATAATGACCAACTGACTGTAATCTCCACACTGTATGACGGCCCCTAGATAGCCTCCACATAGTATAATGCACCAGAGTCCTCAATATAGTATAATGCACTCCCCATAGGCCTTCATATAGTATTATGCACTCCCCATAGGCCTACTCTATATGCTATAATGCACCTCATAGGCAGACTATAGCATAAGGCAGCCTCCATAGGCAGACTCTATAGCATAAGGCAGCCCCATAGGCAGACTCTATAGCATAAGGCAGCCCCTATAGGCAGACTCTATAGCACAAGGCAGCCCCCATAGGCAGTCTCTACAGCACAAGGCAGCACCCATAGGCAGACTCTGAAGTATAAGGAAGCCCCCTCATAGGCAGACCCTGTAGTATAAGGCAGCTCCCCATAGGCAGACTTTGTAGTATAAGGCAGCACCTCATAGGCAGACTCTGTAGTATAAGGAAGCCCCCTTAGGCAGACTCTGTAGTATAAGAAAGCCCCCAATAAGCAGTCTCTGTAGTATAAGGAAGCCCCCATAGGCAGACTCTGTAGTATAAGGCAGCCCCATAGGCAGACTCTGTAATAAGGTAGCCCCCATAGGCAGACTCTGTAGTATAAGAAAGCCCCCATAGGCAGACTCAGTAGTATAAGGAAGCCCCCAAAAGGCAGTCTCTGTAGTATAAGGAAGACACCATAGGCAGACTCTGTAGTATAAGGCAGCCCCTATAGGTAGACTCTGTAATAAGGTAGCCCCTATAGGCAGGCTCTGTAATAAGGTAGCCCCCATAGGCAGATTCTGTAGAATAAGGCACCCCCCATAGGCAGACTGTAGTATAAGGAAGCCCCCCATAGGAAGACTCTGTTATAAGGCAGCCCCCATAGGCAGACTCTGTAGAATAAGCAAACCCCCCCATAGGCAGACTCTGTAATAAGGCAGACCCTATAGGCAGACACTGTAGTATAAGGAAGCCCCCCATAGGCACACTCTGTAGCATAAGGCAGCACCCCCCATAGGCAGCCTGCAGCATAAGGCAGCTCCCATAAAAATACTCACCTCTCTTCTTCCTGGTTCCGGGACTGCTCTGAGCGCCCGCTCATCTCCTGACAGCGGGTGCTGGGTAGTGATGTCATCGTGACCCCTGTCAGTGTCGGTGATGTCAGACGCTGACAGGGGGATGATGAGAGAGAGTAGCACTCCTTTTCTCATCAATGTGGTCAGCTGCATCGGCATGTAGCCGATACAGCTGAACCTGCGATGACAGGCGGGGGCCCACCCACCTGTTCAGGGGCCCCATAGCGGCAGAGCAGGGAGATCGATTCTCCCTGCTCTGCTGCAGATAAATGTTCATCGAGCCTTACTGCGATCTTTGGGAGGCAGAATGAAAAAATCAACAGCAGGTGAAGTGTTTTTTTAAATTCTTTATACCGTTCCTCATGCAGTATAAGTGATTAGGCGACTTCATTCTTCGGGTCAGTGCGATTACAGCGATACCAGATGTATATTGGGTTTTATGTTTGACTGTGGTGACACACTAAAAGACGCTTTTTATTGCAAAAACTATTTTTTTGCATCAGCACATTTTGAGAGCTATAATTTTTCCATATTTTGGCCCAGAGTCATGTGAGGGCTTGTTTGTTGCGGGATGAGTTGACATTTTTCTTGGTACCATTTTTAGACACGTGACTTTATCGCTTTCTATTCTGATTTTTGGGAAGCAGATTGAACAAAAACCAGCAATTCAGGACATTTTTTGGGGATGGGGGTTTATGTCATTCCTCGTGTGGTAAAATTGATAACGCAGTTTTATTCTTCGGGTCAGTACTATTACAGCGATACTTCATTTATTACAAAAATAAGTAAACAAGGATTTCCTTTGTAGAGAAGAAGAAGTGCCTAAAAAGAAAAACAAAAATCCCTTTTTTCTTTGGCTGTGGTCTGTCCATGTTTTAAAAAGAAAGAACATATCCATATAACATTTATGCAAATTAATCTTAGGGGATATTAAATAGGCTGTCCATATTTTGCCCCATATAAAACTGTGTGGCAGAAAAGCACTCTTTAATTATATATTCATACAAGCTTCCACACTGCATTACTATATAAGTACATACATGAAGGCAATAGATTTCTTTAAGTAAAACATTATTACATTATTAACCCCTTTACCCCCAAGGGTGGTTTGCACGTTAATGACCAGGCCAATTTTTACAATTCTGACCACTGTCTCTTTATGAGGTTATAACTCTGGAACGCTTCAACGGATCCCGGTGATTCTGACATTGTTTTCTCGTGACATATTGTACTTCATGATAGCGGTAAAATTTCTTTATTTGTGAAAAAAACAGAAATTTGGCGAAAATTTTGAAAATTTCGCAATTTTCCAACTTCGAATTTTTATGCAATTAAATCACAGAGATATGTCACACAAAATACTTAATATGTAACATTTCCCACATGTGTACTTTACATCAGCACAATTTTGGAACCAAAATTTTTTTTTTAGGGGGTTATAAGGGTTAAAAGTTGACCAGCAATTTCTCATTTTTACAACACCATTTTTTTTTTTAGGGACCACATCTCATTTGAAGTCATTTTGAGGGGTCTATATGATAGAAAATAACCAAGTGTGACACCATTCTAAAAACTGCACCCCTCAATGTGCTCAAAACCACATTCAAGAAGTTTATTAACCCTTCAGGTGTTTCACAGGAATTTTTGGAATGTTTAAATAAAAATGAACATTTAACTTTTTTTCACAAAAAAATTACTTCAGATCCAATTTGTTTTATTTTACCAAGGGTAACAGGAGAAAATGGACCCCAAAAGTTGTTGTACAATTTGTCCTGAGTACGCCAATACCCCATATGTAGGGGTAAACCACTGTTTGGGCGCATGGCAGAGCTCAGAAGCGAAGGAGCGCCATTTGACTTTTCAATGCAAAATTGACTGGAATTGAGATCGGATGCCATGTTGCGTTTGGAGAGCCCCTGATGTGCCTAAACATTGAAACCCCCCACAAGTGACAACATTTTGGAAAGTAGACCCCCCTAAGGAACTTATCTAGATGTGTGGTGAGCACTTTGACCCATTAAGTGATTCACAGAAGTTTATAATGCAGAGCCGTAAAAATAAAAAATCATATTTTTTCACAAAAATGATCTTTTCGCCCCCAATTTTTTATTTTCCCAAGGGCAAGAGAAGAAATTGGACCCCAAAAGTTGTTGTCCAATTTGTCCTGAGTATGCTTATACCCTATATGTGGGGGTAAACCACTGTTTGGGAGCATGGGAGAGCTCGGAAGGGAAGGAGCGCTGTTTGACTTTTCAATGCAAAATTGACAGGAATTGAGATGGGACGCCATGTTGCGTTTGGAGAGCCACTGATGTGCCTAAACATTGAAACCCCCCACAAGTGACCCCATATTGGAAAATAGACCCCCCAAAGAACTTATCTAGATGTGTTGTGAGAATTATTTTTTAGCCCCCAGTTTTGTATTTTTCCAAGGGTAACAGTTGAAATTGGACCCCAAAAGTTGTTGTCCAATTTGTCCCGAGTACGCTGATACCCCATATGTGGGGGGAACCACCGTTTGAGCGCATGGCAGAGCTCGGAAGGGAAGGAGCGTCATTTGGAATGCAGACTTAGATGGATTGGTCTGCAGGTGTCACACTGCGTTTGCAGAGCCCCTAATGTACCTAAACAGTAGAAACTCCCACAAGTGACCCCATATTGGAAACTAGACCCCCCAAGGAACTTATCTAGATGTGTTGTGAGAACTTTGAACCCCCAAGTGTTTCACTACAGTTTATAACGCAGAGCCGTGAAAATAAAAAATCCTTTTTTTTCCACAAAAATTATTTTTTAGCCCCCAGTTTTGTATTTTTCCAAGGGTAACAGTTGAAATTGGACCCCAAAAGTTGTTGTCCAATTTGTCCCGAGTACGCTGATACCCCATATGTGGGGGGGAACCACCGTTTGAGCACATGGCAGAGCTCGGAAGGGAAGGAGCGTCATTTGGAATGCAGACTTAGATGGACTGGTCTGCAGGCGTCACATTGCGTTTGCAGAGCCCCTAATGTACCTAAACAGTAGAAACCCCGCACAAGTGACCCCATATTGGAAACTAGACCCCCCAAGGAACTTATCTAGATGTGTTGTGAGAACTTTGAACCCCCAAGTGTTTCACTACAGTTTAGAACGCAGAGCCGTGAAAATAAAAAATCTTTTTTTTTTCAACAAAAATTATTTCCCAACCCTATTCCCAACCGTAAATGTAATCCAAACCCTAACCCTAGCCCCAACCGTAACCCTAACTTTAGCCCCAACCCTAACTGTAGCCTTAACCCTAGCCCCAACCCTAACCCTAGCCCTAACCCTAGCTCTAACCCTTGCCCTAACCCTAACCCTAGCCCTAACCCTTGCCCTAACCCTAACGGGAAAATGGAAATAAATACATTTTTTTAATTTTTTAATTTTTCGCTAACTAAGGGGGTGATGAAAGGGGATTGATTTTACTTTTATAGCGGGTTTTTAGCGGATTTTTATAATTGGCAGCCGTCACACACTGAAAGACGCTTTTTATTGCAAAAAATATTTTTTGCGTTACCACATTTTGAGAGCTATAATTTTTCCATATTTTGGTTCACAGAGTCATGTGAGGTTTTTTGTGGGATGAGTTGACGTTTTTATTGGTAACATTTTCGGGCACATGAAATTTTTTGATCGCTTTTTATTCCGAATTTTGTGAGACAGAATGACCAAAAAGCAGCTATTCATGAATTTCTTTTGGGGGAGGCGTTTATACCGTTCCGCGTTTGGTAAAATGCATAAAGCAGTTTTATTCTTCGGGTCAGCACGATTACAGCGATACCTTATATCATTTTTTTATGTTTTGGCGCTTTTATACGATAAAAACTATTTTATATAAAAAATAATTATTTTTGCATCGCTTTATTCTGAGGACTATAACTTTTTTCTTTTTTCTTTGATGACGCTGTATGGTGACTCGTTTTTTGTGGGACAAGATGACGTTTTCAGCGGTACCATGGTTATTTATATCCGTCTTTTTGATAGCGTGTTATTCCACTTTTTGTTTGGCGGTATGATAATAAAGCGTTGTTTTTTGCCTCGTTTTTTTTTTTTTACGGTGTTCACTGAAGGGGTTAACTAGTGGGACAGTTTTATAGGTCGGGTCGTTACGGACGCGGCGATACTAAATATGTGTACTTTTATTGTTTTTTTTATTTAAAGAAATGTATTTATAGGAACAATATATATTTTTTGGGGGGGATTTTTTTGGGAATTTTTTTAATTTTTTTAACACATGTGAATATTTTTTTTTTTACACTATAACATTGCCCCAGGTGGGGGACATCATGTTATAGTGTAAGATCGCTGATCTGACACTTTGCTATGCACTGTGTCAGATCGGCGATCTGACATGCACAGCTCCTGGCTTCCTGGCGCCTGCTCTGAGCAGGCGCTGTGAAGCCACCTCCCTGCAGGACCTGGATGCCGCGGCCATCTTGGACCCGGGCCTGCTGCAGGGAGGAGGTAAGAGACCCTCGGAGCAACGCGATCACATCGCGTTGCTCCGGGGGTCGCAGGGAAGCACGCAGGGAGCCCCCTCCCTGCGTGATACTTCCCTATACCGCCGGAACACTGCGATCATGTTTGATCGCAGTGTGCTGGGGGTTAATGTGCCGGGGACAGTCCGTGACCGCTCCTGGCACATAGTGCCGGATGTCAGCTGCGATAGTCAGCTGACACCCGGCCGCGATCGGCCGCGCTCCCTCCGTGAGCGTGGCCGATCGCATATGACGTACTATCCCGTCAGTGGTCATACGGGCCCACCCCACCTCAACGGGATAGTACGTCTAATGTCAGAAAGGGGTTAAACTTGCTGCAAATAAAGCAATGATGAAGGTCTCTGACAGGTGGAGGATTCTGTGCTCTTCCCATCCATGTTCAGACTGCTTTCTCAGCAAATAATGTTTATGCCGTCACATGATGCCCTTTTGTGCTGATTGTATCCACTTATCCAGCTATGCACAACTTTGTCTTGTCCCAGTAGTTCCTGATCCACTTCATGGATCTCTTCAGCTGTACAGGGGCAGTAGATGATGTCTAAGGCCGGTTTCACATTTGCGGTTGTGTCCGCAGCGTTTCTTCCACAATTATCCGCATGCGTTGTGTATTCCTATATTTAACATTAGAGACGCATGTGTCTGCGATCGGTTGCGTTTAGCCGCGTTTGACGACGCATGCGTCGTTTCGTCAACTGCGGTTTGGCGCGGTAAACGCTACATGTAGTAATTTTAGAGGCCTCAATTTGCCGCCTAGAAATGTATGCGGTTGTTAGCGGATGGAATGCGGCCAAAAAATGCATTGCTGTCTATGTGAAAGAATGCGGCCGCAAGCACATGCGTTTGCTTGCGTTTGTGAACGCATGCGTTGCACCACAGGAAAACATGTCTAGACACTGATTAGCCACCCCCCACATACAAAGTGATAAAGGGAGGGAGTGGACATTTGCAGGTCACTACTCAGCAGACTGGGAACAAGAGCAGACGCAGCAGACCAGACACAGGAAGGAATCTACACTCTGAACAATGCCTTTATTTTGTATTTTCTGTCTCTACATGTCCTAATTTCTGCCATTTTTTTCTTTCTGCATGCATCAGAATGTCATCTTCTTCTGATGAGGAGCAACATCCTGGGCCTTCCCAAGCCGAACATGTCAGTGAAGTGAGTACTCAACTCCTCAGATTGGTAAGTATTCACTGTCACATCTACACATGTGACAATTTTAGAGCACTTCTTCCACTGCGGCAGAGCCCGAGCAGGAGCAGCGGGTTCACGGTCGGGTAGCAAGGTGGCAGCGTGTAAGTATACATGGCTGACTGTTTATTGTATCCTCACTTTAGTATTCTTGAATCTTCCTTTCTTTACTTTCCTCTTTCTTTACATTTTTCTTCTGGACTCCTTTTTTATCTTGACTTTCATTATTCATGCCATTTCTCTGCCTCTGTTTTCTTTCTTTTCCTTATGTTAATGTCTCCAACCTTAATGTCTTAACTTATTTTTTAGGTTCCAGAACGGGATGAGGACCTCACTGACAACAATATCCTCATCTCCCTGGTCCATGAGCGAGTCCCATTGTGGGACACCCGGGTTCCCCAGCACTCGGACAACGTGACGATCCGGCGGCTATGGAATGAGGTGGCCAAAGCGATGTGGGATAGCTGGGACAACGCTCTGACTCGGGTCCGAAATGCATTTTGTAAGTATTGCAATGCAGTGTGATGCAGCAGAGACCTTGGCCGTGCTCACAAAACTGTGTGTGATGACAGAAAGTCTCAGGAGATTCTCTCATCACACACAGTTGTGTGAGCACGGCCAAAAGTCCATTGTCTAACCATTATTTTTTGTTTTTTCAACACTGCTCAAAGTGAAAACACATTGGCGTTCGATGAAGGACCGCTTCAACAAGGACCTGCTTCAAGAGAGCCGTGTTCCCAGTGGTTCTGGAGCAAAGATCCGAAAATATAAATACCACCGCATTCTGGCATTTTTAAGACTGGTCCTTGCCCAGAGAACGTAAGTATTTTTTTCGGTATATTAGGTAGTGTTGTATTGCCATAATCTGTATGTTTCTATTCCACAGAAGTTGGCATTTAGTAAATGTTTGATATTAACTTTTTTTCTTTTTTCACAGCACATGGAGCAGCACTGTTGACCCAGGTTCTGGAGCAGTCCTTCATCAGACGGCCACGGACCCGTCCCAGCCATCCAGCAGCGCTGCAGCAAGTGTGCCTGCCACACTAACTGGAGACAGGAAGCTGGTCCATCAGGTGTTCCCCTTTCCCAGTCCTCTGCCTCTGCCCCTTTTTTTGGGGCTCCTCCCGACAGCAGCAGAGGACATCGGATAGGTCACTCATGCCCGAGTTTCTGCACTTGAGCTCGGTTTTTCACGATGGACTCAAGGCTTTGGGTGAACGCCTGGATACTGCCATTAGCCATATGAATACACGTATCCAGGAGGTCACCAAAAGCCTTGACCAAGTAAAAGCCGACCTCCAGAGGCCAGCACATCATTTTTTTAATCAAATTGAACAGGGCATGTCGGAACACCTTACTCCTGATCTCCAGCTTAGTGTCATGCAGGCCTCCAATGCTGCTTATGTGCAGGCTATGCAGCAGAGTCGGTATTTTCAGCAGGCAGTGGAGGCATATCCACCTGTGCCTACACTGTCACGCTTGACCTCAGTGCCGACCTCTGCTGCATACCACTGCACGGCCACCTCCATTCCAAGCACTGCCGGACACCACTACAGCACCACCACCATGCTGAGTGCTGTAGGACAGCCCACCGCCACCACGACAACTGCTGCTCCTGCTTGGACCTCCTCCACTGACACCACCATGCAACAGCAGGACCCTGGCATGGCCTTCCGCTCCGCCACCATGATGCAGCAGGACCCTGGCATGGCCTTCCGCTCCGCCACCACGATGCAGTAGGACCCTGGCATTCCCTTCTGCTCTGCCACCACGATGCAGCAGGACCCTGGCATGGCCTTCCAAATTCCTACCGCAACCATGCAGCAGCAGCAGCGGGACAAAGACAGTGACAGTTTGGCCACTATGACCAGGCCGCAAGAAATGAGCCCACCGAGGCTCCCCAGACCACAGCGCCGATCCCAAAAAGGGATAAAAAACAGCAGACTATTTCTATTCCTCCCCCTCACCTCCCAATGTGTCTGTTATGTCAGGTTTGTCTCACCCTTCCAGTGTGTCTCAGCCCTTTCATGCCTCGAGCCCCACCCCCGATCTGCCAGACCCCAGTAATTTAATTGCCCCTTCTCCTGCCACCCCTGCGTCGTCCACAGTGAGTCAAGCTTCACAGCTACATACCCCCCGTTTCCAGCCCTCTACCCCAAGCAGGTGCAGTTTATTATTTATTTTTATAACAAAAAAAAATTATGTTTTTTGCCCCTAAAAAAAGTTTGGTTGTGTATTTCGCCGCCGGCAACACACACCGTGTGCCAAATAAAACACTACGCCGCACACTTCATTCTTTGCTCACATCATAGCTCCAGTAGTTAGCAAGTACAACACTGCAGTTTTGTGTGTCTTTAGTATAGAGATATGAGGTGGGCCAAAAAATGTATACTTGTATTTTATCCATAATCTCTTCATTCTGCTTAGTCTGTGACTAGTGTTGCAGACTGAAGAGAAAATGGCGGCAATACAATGCAGAACTATACTCAACAGGTCATGTGTCCAAAAACTCATTAGTTAGGATACCTGACCTGGTGAGTAGAGAACTGCCTTGTATAACCTCTATTTTCCCTTATGTGTACGAAATCTATTTCACACAAATTGAAGGGACGATGGCGGTCATACAAGGCATATCTATGCTCACCTGGACATGTGTCAGAAATAGTGAATTCATGAGGCTTTTATATGTGCATCATGAATTCATTATTTCTGACACCTGACTTGATGAGTATAGATCTGTTTTGTATTAAACAGCCATCGTCTCTTCAGTCTGCGTCCAATAGATACTGCAGAACAGAATCAGGACGCAATGACGTCAACAACCTTACCACTAACAACCTAAGTGGTTTGTAGAGGAAATACATAGGAGACATGGTCAAGATACCAAAAAAATAAAGTTTTTAACAAATATTAGTAACATTTAAAACATATCTGGTAAAGACCCAAACCCAACAGGACATTTTACACAATATTGTCCTGCCATGCCACACGTCCAATATCAGAATCAAAAAAGGCAGCAAATTGGTCCCGCATGTGGCCAACTTCAGCAGTTGACCGCAGCGGGTGATGCTGGTAATCTGGCAATGGGTTTCCAACTGGTTCATCCAGTTCAATGTTAGGTCGCTCCTTAGCCATTATGTAATTGTGGAGAACCACACAGGCTTTGACCACCTCATCGACTGTCTCCATTTTTAGATTAATGGCTGTTGCAAGAATGCGCCATTTTGAGACTAGAATCCCAAAGGTACACTCTACTGTTCTTCGGGCCCTGGTCAGTCTGTAGTTAAAGATCCTTTTAGTGTAGTTCAAGTCCCGACTGGAATATGGCTTCAGTAGGTTTTTACACATCTGAAAGGCCTCATCCCCAAGCATAACAAATGGCATCGGTGAACCTAGAGTGTTGGGGAGAGGTCGTGGCAGTGAAAAATTTAAATTTTTGCCATACACACGGCGGCCCATATCCGAGTTCTTGAAAGTCTGGGAATCATTGCCACAGCCAAAAGCTCCAATGTCCATGGCGATGAAGCGACAGTCCGCATATGCTATTGCCATGAGCACAACAGAAAAATATTTTTTATAGTTGAAGTACTCCGATCCTGTTCTGGCTGGTTTGATAATGCGGATGTGATTTCCATCCACCGCTCCCAAACAGTTGGGGAAATCACACACACTCCAGAATTTTTCAGCAATTTCAATCCACATGTCTGCGCTGGGTAGGGGTATAAACTGATCCCGGAGAACATTCCACAAAGCCCGGCAGGTGTCCACAACTATTCCAGACAGGGTGGAAATTCTAAGCCGGTATTTGAAGTGGTTGAATGATAAACTCTCTCTGGTTGCTAGAAATCTGTAATAAAATAAATAAAAAATAATTTACAATCAATTCTATTTATGGTGTTGTTCTGCTAAAGACATAAAGGAAAATACAAAGAATACATGTCAGACCAACCAAAATTAGGACTGGCATTTGTTTAGAATTGTTACCTTAATGTCACCAGCAGACGTTCCTCTGGTGGAATCGCTCTACGGAGCTGGGTGTCCTGTCTCCGGATGGCTCCTTGGACATGACTAAGCAAATCCCGAAAAGAGTCTTGCGGCATCCGAGTATATTCCGGGAATTTGTCCGGGTTGGCATTCAGCTCGCCATATAGCGTGTGATAGGCTCCATGGCTCTCACGTAGTTCGATAATGGGGTGTCACCAAAATGCCTACGCCGTGTCCTTCTCCATATTTCGTGATTTCTGTGTTGCTCCCAAGCAAACGCACAGGCAAGAAACAGCTTGATGCTTAAATCCAGGTTGAAATAAAAGCTCTCCATGCGAAGATCCATCATGACACAGGATACAGTAGCACATTGTTAAGATTTCAGCAGTCCTAGGGTCTATATATAGATATCCCATAATACACGCCCTCTGTAGTCCCATTGGCAGTGTCTGGTTATCTAGATTTTTCTCCTGTAAAATTTTCCACCATGCGCACAAAAACCGCGAACGCATGTAAAAATGCATGGTGAAGCGTGAAAACGCGGCGTTTCATTAACCGCATGCGTTCCCGCATGCGTCTAAAAAACGCTGCGTTTGTACGTGTTTCTATGCGTTTTTCCCTGCACTTGCGGAGGCGGATTAAACGCTGCGGATTCGAACGCAAATGTGAAACTAGCCTAAGCCTGTCAACTCTTTTTCTCTTCTTTACATATATGATCACAGCTACAATGACACCAATCACAGTAATGAGGAAGAAAGGTTTGGGTGGCACGGTGGCTCAGTGGTTAGCACTTCAGCATTGCAGCGCTGGGGTCCAGAGTTTAAATCCTACCAAGGACAACATCTGTAAGGAGTTTGTATATTCTCCCCGTGTTTGCGTGGGTTTCTTCCGAGTACTCTGGTTTGCTTCCACATTCCAAAGACATACTGATAGGGAATTTAAATTGTGAGCCCCATTGGGGACAGTGCCAATAATGTCTGTAAAGGGCGAAGGAATTAATGGCGCTATATAAAAGTGTAAAATAAATAAGGTACCAAAACAATTCTTCCCATATAATCAGCATCCACATTACTTGATCCAGGATCCATAGAGTTACTCATGGCATTGAAGGGAGCACCCGGAAGTCTAACTTGCAAGCCACAGCCATTTATGAATTTATATTTATTAATTTATTATATTTATATAGTTTTTTAATGTTTTGGCACTTTTACACAATAAAAACAAATTTATAGAAAAAATTATTTTTGCATCGCTTTATTCTGAGAGCTATAACTTTTTTATTTTTCCACTGATGGAGCTTTATGGTGGCTTGTTTTTTGCGAGACAAAATGATGTTTTCAGCGGTACCATGTTTATTTATATCCGTCTTTTTCAACGCGTTTTAATACACGTTTTGTTCAGCGGTTTGATGATAAAACATTGTTTTGTGCCTTTTTTTTTCATAGTGTTTACCAAAGGGGTTAACTAGTGGGACAGTTTTATAGGTCAGGTCGCTCCAGATGCGGCGATACCAAATATATAAACAACAAAAGTACAATTTTGTTTTCATACAAATATTTATTTATGAGTACAATATCTCTTTATTTTTTTATTACATATTTTTACAATTAGGCAAGAAGCTGTGCTGTTATTAGTCAAATGCCTGCCTCAGTATGTATATTGATTTTCAGATGGAGGAGCAGAGGGAAATTGAGTGCTCCCTGCTTCATCATTTGCTGGCTGGAGTACATGAGTAAACCATGTGCTTGACAAGTTTTCCAGCTTAGCACTACCATTAAGTGCCCTTAGGGAAGTAAATGAGGTGACAGTGGGGGAGGCGACCCACAGTAAATGAGATGACAGTAGGGAAGTAGGCCCACAGTAAATGAGAGGTGACAGTGGGGGAGGGGTCCACAGTAAATGAGGAGACAGTGGGGGAGTGGGCCCACAGTAAATGAGGCGACAGTGAGGTACGGGGCCCACAGTAAATGAGGAGTCAGTGAGGGAACGGGCCAGCAGTAAATGAGGTGACAGTAGGGGAGCGGGCCCATAGTAAATGAGAGGTAGGTGAAAGTAGGGGAGGATGCCCACAGTAAATGATCAGACAGTGGGGGAGAGGGCCCACAGTAAATGAGGTTACAGTGGGTGAGGGGGACCACAGTAAATGAGGTGACAGTGAGGGAGAGGGCCCACTGTATTATATTTAATCAAAAACAAATACATTTTCCCTGTATATCTTAGGAGTTCAGCCATGCATCCCATTTTTCTCCTCACTATCCTGTGTGCGGCTGTAAGACAACGGAGTGAGGCAGAAGACTCCAACCTCTGCTCTGCCTGTACTAATACAAGATTAGGACCCATTCCTTTGCTAAGTGACTTTGGGTCCACACATAGGAAGCTGTATGATTTCGTAAGGTTCACATGGTATAGAGAAGAACCAGAATGGACAGGATAATTCTGGAATAAAGAAACTGATAAGCAAATTAACCTCAGTACATTTCCCGTAAAAACATTACAAACTGACAATATAATAACATTTTCCTGGGAGTGCTTCTTTCACGATCATGCAGAAAATGCCGCAAACCGATAAACGGTAAGGCCAATTATATGTCTTGTTTACGTTTCTAATTAATTTCTAGGTTCAGTCTTTGGAGAGACTTGACATGGAAAGAAAGGTGCAAATGAGATGCCAGTAAGAAAATAAAAAAAGACTCAAAAGCAATTTCCTGCAGAATAAATTACCTTGGCAAAAGTCGGCAGTTTTCCTCCTAAGCAAATTATTTAATTTTCATTATTGGAGCCATCTTGGCATAAAGAGAATGTGTCATCAGAAAATTGCCTATTGTTTAAATTAGATTTTTATATTAAACATATTTAAAAAGTTTGATGACGTTACTTACAATTTTCCATATTAATAAATTACAAACATAATCAGAAATATTGCACTTTTTACACTGGCCACCAAGCCTTATACTAGACTCACACTTCCTATTCTGTACAAAAGACTTTTTCAGCAGTTTCCTTATCATCACAGATGTAAAACCTCAAGCAGCTATACTGATGTAGATGGAAGAAGATAAAGTCAATCGGGTAAGATACAGGAGCAGACAGTGCACAGAAAGTTAAAGGACCACGCAGGCCTTTTTCATTGTCTCCTCTACTAGCAATCAGTAATGTGTTTTTAGAGAGTGTACTAAAATTCTTACCAGTCGCTGTGGTCTGCAGTTTCCTATGCAACATCAGTCCTTTCCTGGCTCCTGGATTACGTGACTGCATTTGTGACCTGCGACTAACAAAGCGTCTTCTGTGCTAACTTTCTGTTAGTTTTGGGGTAACTTTCTCACTGTTAGTATATAAGACTCAGAACGAGGCTCTCATTTTGAGTCTTATATGCTTATATTGAGAAACTAAGCCTAAGGCCGCCGTCACACCTAACATATAAAAAATACGGTCTGCTTTTTACGGCCAAGATACGCAGAAATGTTCCCGAACAGTGATCCGTATATCATCCATATGCAATGTGATGATGCGGATTTTCCTCAAAAAAGTATCCATGTGTCATCTGTATGACATCCGTATAGCGTTTTTTCCTCGCACCCTTGCAAAATGGACATTTAACGGTTTTTAGGCCTGAAAATAATTTAAAACATATTCAGCAACCCTATTTATTGGCTCTACAACAGGTGTCACATGCCAATCTGGCCGTGGTTTGGTTTGTGGACTTATGGTTATTGTGAAACATGTCTGACAGACTTCATTTCACCCCAACTCAGCGGGTGCTTTACAACTGGGTTTTGTCATGATGCTTTGGGCAGCCATACCCAGTGATTGTGGCAGTGATGTATCTAGGGGGGGCAGGCGGGGCATGTGCCCAGGGCGCGGCTGGCAGGGGGGCGCAGTCAGGCCGCCTAATGCGGCGGTCCGCAGTGTCTCTCACCCGGCGGCTGCATTTTGCCGCCCCCAGGACTGGGAGTCAGCTGTTCTCTGTGCCGACTATCAAGCTGACAGCCAGCACAGAGAAGATGCAGCGTGTCGGCTCCCAGTATTCAATTGTACTTGTATGTTACAGACACGAGTACAATTGAAGATCTGACTGCAGGGTAGCGTCTAAATTGGAGTTGATTTCTTGAGGGGGAGGAGTGATTCCTTGGAATCATGATGTCACCAGAAGGAGCGGGGTCTCCTTCATGGTAATGGAGAGCCAATAGCAGGAAGCTGCTGGTGGAGAAGAGAAGCGGGAAATGAGGAGCCATGCGAGGAGAGGACCGAGGGGCTGCAGCATGGACCTGGTGGTGCTGGGATGCAGCTGAAAGGTGCACAAGATGGGCTAGCCACCTCTTCACCTCCCCAGGGTCAATAGGGGCCTCGGAGTCAGAGCATGTTTCCCTCTCAGTGAGGTTGGACTGAGTGGTGTTTTTTATTGGGTAAAAAAAGATATGACCCTAACAGCATATGTAAAATGTGGTGTGATGTATGTACTTACGGTCTGAGATCCAGAATGGGAGCCAGAAAAGACAGGAGATCATAATATATATATTTGCGTTTAGTCGGTGCTGCATCACCACTCCTGGCCCTCTGCTGACATTCCCGCCGGTACTGATCCCTAATGCTGCGCCTGTGTCTCATAACATCAATCACTGCAAAGTAACATAATAATTATTTACTTCAATTTGTTTTTTTAAAGATGTAACATATATTTTTCACTGTCATGTGGCCTGTTTTTAATTTTAACATAAGAAATATTATACATATTTGTAATAATCATTAACATATTATGATTTTATGGTCTAATGGTAACACGTGTTTGTTGCTGGCCCTCACACGGTCTGTCCTCAAAGTCATGGAACATCTGGACACATATTCTCCTCCATGCCGCCTCTTTTCGGGCACGGTCAGCATAATAGGCGTCCCTCTGATCCCACAGTTTTGGTCTCTCTTGGACAAGAACTAGCAGCAACTCCACATTTACAGTGCCTTGCGAAAGTATTCGGCCCCCTTGAACTTTTCAACCTTTTCCCAGATATCATGCTTCAAAGATACCAAATGTAATTTTTTGGTGAAGAATCAACAACAAGTGGAACACAAAATTGTGAAGCTAAATGAAATTTATTGGTTATTTTAAATTTTTGTGGAAATTCAAAAACTGAAAAGTGGAGTGTGCAATATTATTCGGCCCCTTTTGGAGCACTTTCTAAGCCAATTAGCATGTCAAAGCTTCCTGATAATGTAGGATTCAATTTCCTGTCACGTGGAGAAGTCTTCCGTATTCCTCGCAAGTCACACGTATGGTTCGTATATAATCCGTATTTTTCTCGCACCCATAGACTTACATTGGCGTATTTGAGACGAAATATGGCCGAGAAAATTACGCATGATGGGAGCTGCCCCATAGATTAATATTGGTCCGAGTGCTATGCCATTTTTTATCGCATAGCACTCGTCCATATTTCTCTCTAGTGTGACTCCAGCCTAAGGGATCCATACACCATTCTAACAAAGAGTTATGTATGGACCCATAGAGTTTCTGTTGATTCCATACGTTGATCCTGCGAGAGCTGCACACTTAACCCCTTAACAGCCACCAATATGCATTAAAACGGCAGTTACTAATGGGCCCTATTTCCTCATTGCCGATCGGGAATAAGGGTATTAGCGCCCCACAGAGTCCCGAAATCTCCGGGGCATCATCTACCAGAGGAAGCTGAAATCCTGGAGAACATGATAGTCAATGAATAATGACGATCAAGTAAAATTTAAAAAAGTGTGTCAGCTATAAAAATCATTTCTCCCTCTTCTGACAAGATATACATGACAGAGGAGAGAGAAATTATGTCCCCAACTCTCCCCCTCTACTACTTCAACTATCCCCTGGGCCCACGGCACCAGCAAGAATTTTTCCCATTGGTTCATTTTGATCACTGTGAAAGGGTCTATCACAGTGATCAAAAGCCAATAAATAGTATATCACTACCCTCACCCCCGTGTCATCTCCTTAGTAAGTTTAATTTTTTCATTTTATAATTTTTATTTTTTTCATTCTTTGCTGTTAGGGTTAGGTTTGGGTTTAGGGTTGGGCAAAGGCTTAGGGTTGGTTTCTTTTCAAAAGTTAAAAATGCTCCTTCCCTTCTGAGGTTTCCACTGTGCCACAAAAGTAGTTTCCGTTTACATGTAGGGTATTGGCATACTCAGGAAAAAGTGGACATCTCAGTTTGTTGTTCAATTTCTCCTTTTAGTCCTTATAAAAATAACAAATTTGAAACTAAAACATTAAAGCTGTAAAAATGTAATTATTCTTTCTTAACCACCCAATGGTATAAATTTCTGTGAGGTACATGTGGTGTCAACATGCTCACTGTATCCCTAGATGAATTAATTAAGAGGTTTAGTTTGATGTAAAATGGCATCACTTATGGGGGGGTATCTTCTGTTTTGACACCTTAGGGGCTCTGCCAATGTGACATGGCACCCTCAAAACATTCCAGCAAAATCTGAACTCCAATATGGGGCTAAAAGAATAATTTTTTTTAAAGAGTAGTAGATTGATTTTTTTTTTTCCTTCCACAATCCATTAATACCTGTTAAGCACCTGAAGGGTTAAAAAAACTTCTTGAATGTGATTTTGAAGGGTGCAATTTTTAGAATGGTGTCATTTTTTGGTATTTTATATTATGTAGGCCCCTCAAAGTCACTGCAAATGTGATATGTTCTCTAAAAAACGGGTTTTGTAAATTTTGTTGGAAAAATTAGAAATTGCTGATCAACTTTGAACTCTTCTAACTTCCTAATAAACAATTATGTTTCAAAAGTAATGTAGATATAGACATATGGGAAATGTTATTTATTAATTATTTTGTGTGGTATGACTATTTGATTTAAAAAAAAAAAAAAAGTTTGAAAATTACGAAATTTTAAATTCTTTTTGTCAAATTTTCTATATTTTCATAAATACACGCAAATCGTCTCAACCAAAACTTACCACTAACATGAAGTACAATTTGTCACGAAAACAAATCTCAGAATCGCTGGGATCCGTTGAAGAGTTCCAGAGTTAATACCACATATAGTGACACTATTCGGATTTTTAAAATTTGGCCCGGTCATTAGGGTCAAAATTAGCTCCATCACTAAGGGGTTAAGAACAATGTTTTGTGTGATCGGTGCAAGTCTTAGGACCTATAACACCTCTGATAAGCCTTTTGCAGCCCCTATAATATATACAAAATATTTTTAAATACGTAGCTCTTTAAACTTGTTGTTTCTAGTAATGCAGCTACAAACACTACAGTTATCACATTTTCTTTCCTCATTTGGTCAGTAACCAAAGTATTACTATGATGCAGCTCAAAAAATGCAGAGCAAGTAAAGTTTACACTGCATAATCTGTGCCAAGGTGAGCCTGCTCTTCAGGGTTGACAATCATGATCATTCAGAAAAACACTGTTGTAGGTCACCTTGTAGGTACGGTAGTAAAAAGTCTTAAAAACCATAAGTAACAGAATTATTCATAAAATTAAAAAAAAAACATCAAATTATCATTTTTTATGAATCCTAGGACTGTAAGTCTCCATAACATAACTGTTGGATAAATCCCCCTGCAATCTTACATCTGTTACCTGCAATAAAAAGGGTCACGCTCCATTTGGGATGGGTATGACACAAGCGCTGTATAAATGGCCAGTGATTACATTTATGTATGAAACATTTTAAACAAAACCTGAATGTACGATATTAACCGTTCTTCCTGTCTGAACAATATACAGAACAGATGTTGGAATCACTTTCGCTGACAATCTTATTCGTGCTTTGTGTCAGTATAAATTAGGTCTCCTGGCATGTCCTTCAGGTACAACCTAGGAACAATAGAGACTGGGCTCCATGAACGGATTGCTGATTTTTCCGATTATATGACATCTAAAGATGTCCATACACATTAGATAACAAATCATGCAGCAATTAGCCTTGAAAACCTCAATAACAAGTACATTCAGTTCAGCCAAATGTTTTATTATAAAAGACTGCGGGAGATGAGGGGTTGGCAGGCAGCTGTTGTCACATCTTTTTGAGAACAAAAATCCATCTTGTCCCATCCATGGATGACCATGGGATACTCAAACTAAAAAAAATTAGCTATAAACTATATGAGCATTAAAAACAAATTTTCTTAGCACAAGATTGTGAACTAGAAATGTTTCCAGCTTCAGTACATAACTAGAAAGGGGCTGTCAAAGAAGCATCTACCAGAATATTAAATGCCTGTGTGGGATTTCAAAAGGATATCTATGCTTTGTAGAGCAAATCTACTAAAAATTCACACGTCAGAATCACACTGTTGGTGATCAAAATGCTTTAGATTTTCAGAACTAGACTGTGCACAAAATCCTTCAGATCCATTCAGAGGTTTCCATCAATAAAGATTTCTGACATAACATTAAAAACGAATGTGAATACACATCAATCCTGCTTTGGTTAGATAGATTTGTCAGAAGTTTCCAGTAGATGGTCCCTAAGTGATGACAAAGAAATGTTGCTGGAAATCAATATTAGTTCAAGGACTTGACGGAAATGCTGAAATGTATCTACTGCACGTAGAGGGGGTTCATGCTTTCTGAACCCCACTTACTACACTTGGGAGAGGCTTGTCTTGTGTAAGAAAAGGTTTCTCAGAACTTCTGAAAGCAGATGCTTTACAGATTCACCCTGTAGACGTTATTTCAAGGAGCAAGGAGAATTTCTACTACGGATTCTATATGTACTAAGAAAAAAACTAAATATGGTATTATGTTGTCTCGAGAAGATCTTTGTTGCCTCATCTAATAAGGTTCTGTCTCATGGAAAGAGGTTTGACATGTCTATTAGTCTTGAGTCTTAATCTAAAGGGAGCCTGAGTAAAATGTCATCATTTCAGTCTAACATTATGGAATATTTTGCAACTCAAGTGTCATTATTTGTTTACAGAGGATGTGTCACCAGACTATGGTTTCCTACATAAGGGCAGTTCATGCTCTATTAGCCAAAGTGGCACAAAAATATTGTGGTGTTGGCTTATAAAGGGAGATCCAAGAATACACCAGTGCCAGACTACACTTATGGCAATTTTTGTAAATGCCATCTTTCAGATGGTTAGAAACTGTGGAAGAGTAGAGATCAGTGGTCCTCAGCTCCGCCTCTTACTCTGGCAAACCACAGCCTGTGGGGGGCATTATGAGTACATGGAGGCACAGAGGAAAGTACTGTTACTATATAAAGACACAGAGGGGGTTCTATTACTACAGAGGTCCCCAACTTTTCTGATCTTGAGAGCCACATCCAGCTCCTGCCCCACTCACAGTAGTGACACCTAGAGCCCCCAGTTACCGGTGTAATGACAGTCAAAGCTTTTCCACTGAAACCACACCAAGGTAGTATACCAAGGTCCAGGGTTTCCTATCTTAGCCCCACTTAGATCTGCTCTTCTGTGCCGGGCTACACACAAATGTCACCATCTAGAGATCTGCTCTTAATAGCTATAGCTGTTTGCTACATCAGGTGCTAATGCACCAAGCTGGCAGACAGCCACGTGCCACACATCATGGGCCCGCGAGAAACATGTGGCTCTTAAGCTACAGGTTGGGGACCCATGTATTACTATATGGAGGCCCAGAAAAATCACTACTAGTATACAGAAGCACAGAGGGGGCTCTACTGTTATATGGAGGGACAGAGGGAGCCACTATTGCTATATGCTGCCAAAGAAAGAAAGTTATTACTATATGTAGTCACAGAGGTGCACCATTGCTATGTGAAGGCAGAGGGGCAATATTACTATGTGAAGATACAAAATTGCACTATTATTGTATGGTATCACAGAGTTGTGCACTTTTGAGAATGAAAACATAGAGGGACACTACTGTATTGTGGCACTATTTATTATGTGAAGGCACAATAGGGAGGTTACTGGAACGCCGACCAGGGCCGTGGGGTACTCGGCGGTACTTAAAGGGCTGTGTTACGGTGGCGGCGATCCGGTCCGTGGCCCTGGGTGCCCATGTTAAAGAGACAGTCTTTAAAGGGGTTAGTTGAATAAAAGTTTGTGATGCCACCTGTAGTATTCGGTCAGGGGTGACTGACGCTGCTTAAAGGGGTCCACTGGGGTGATGTTATGGCAGCAGGGATGGTATGGCTTCCCACAGGTGAAGCTGGGTCCCCGGGGCTCCCGCTGTAATAGATGAAGATGGTGATAGGTGGTCTAGTAAGAAACGGAGGAGACAGGGTTGCAGTCTCTTTACTTGATTCAAGGCAGCCACAGTCCAGGGTACCGGATCACGGATGCTGGTGTGGTCTGGCCGGCTTGGAAGCGAATTGGGAATCCCTCTAACCAGGTGGGGTTGGAAGCCTTCCTTCTAGCGCTGTCGTGTTGTAGTCCCTTGCTGCCTTAGGCCTCACACAAGGTCCTCACATTATCTCTCTGTCCCCCTTTAGGTAGGACACTACCCGTACGAAGGTAGCTCGAGCCTTTTTACAGGATCTCTATCACGACCCGGGCTCTATTTGCTACTGTGTCCTTGGGTGTTAATGGTGGACAGTTAACTTGCAATCAGCTGTCCGCCAGTTTCTGCTGTAGGGCATGAAGTTACCCCCACAACCTCGGTCTTCTGGCTACCAGCTTCTGTGCTCAGTTGGAGGAAGCCCAGTCGCAGCTTCTCTCCAGCTCTTCACTCTCCTGTGCTTCTTTTCCCTCTCAGTCTCCTACAGACTGCTCTGCTTTCTTTTCCCTTCCTAGGAGCCACAGAATCACTCGTCTCCATGGCCCCAGCTTTCCTTCCTCTCTCTTCGCTCTCTTCTCACCAACTGTCTAACTCCAACTGTCTAGTAACTGCCTAGCAACTGACTCCTCCTCTCGCACAGAGAGAGCAGCTCCCCTGAAGTTGGGTGTAGAGCTCCCCCTTCTGGCCTGGAGTCAGAACAGTGTTGTATGTGCTGAATTCCTGTCAAAGGGATCCTTCCTCGCTTCCAAGCATGACATCACTCTCCCTGTGAGGAAACCAATGCAACTGTAACAACTGGTTACTTGGAGTGTTACATTACCATATGGTAGCACAGTGGGGGCACTATTTTATGGAGGCACAACTGGTGCAGAATTGCTACATGGAGACACAATTGGGACACTGCTATGTGGAGGTGTGGTGACCGTGTCTGTAGCGCCACAAAATGCCTGCATGTGTGATATACTTATATACTGTATGTATTGACAGCTATGGTGAGGGCTGGTTTCTCTGCTGGGAAAAACTGCATCCACACATTTTACTTGATCCCTTACTGGAAGATTGTACACTTTTGCCTGAACCAGGAAGTGTGCATGATTCCTTAGAGAGGATAAGGTGTTTCTGAGAGATTGCAATGTGCAGAGCAGTGAAGATGTAGAAGATGTAGATGCTCGCCCTACTCCCTGGGATACTTCTGAAGGTGAAGATTCCGGGGCCTCCACCCTTGCCTCATCTCCTGAGTTAGCCCTTCGTCTGTTCTCTCCCACCCAGAGAAGAGAGGGCTACTGTGCGCCGTAGTACACCAACCCGATAAAAAAGGCAACACAAACATGGGTTAACAGAAAACTCCAGGCATAGAAAATATTCACTCACATAACAGAAGAATGCACCGGGGCGTGCAGGTAGGGGAATAAACCAAAATAGAGAAGGATAGTGAATTACCACACATACAAACCAAACAACAGTCACAGATAACTACTCCAACTCTCCTTATCATATGATATCATATCATCTCCCTTGCAGCAAATGCTTGCTCTGACAAGGATTTTTAACAGAGCACAGATTATAAAGAGGAAAGGAGTGGCTAATCGATCTCAGCTGTGAGCACAGAGATTTCCAACATGGTGATTAACCCCTGTTCTGCCAAAAGAAATAAACACATTTAAAATGAAGGATAAGTGCCTCTTCTCAGCGCCGGAGTAGAAGCAATCAGACACTGCTGTCTTCTGGCTCCACTCTGTTTCAGTAACCCAGTGACAGGTAGGAACATGGAGGTCGTCTGCAGGCAGAGAGGAGAGTGCTCTCCCTGCCAGGACAAGCTGAAGGGTATCAGTCCAGGGTATCAAAGAATCAGGGACACTGCTGCATGGGAGTGTGTTTACCACAGGATTCGAGATGCCTGCTTGCTGGAAGGGATCACAGATCCAGTGACTGTTTACCTTCAGTAAAAGGTACAAACTGATCATTATCCTGTCTAATGCTGATTATTCTCTGCTACACCTTTCCTGCTCCAACTCCCCTGGGAGACAGCCCAAGTTGGGAAGGGGTTAATCATCTGGCACTATCCATCACCACCTAACTCCCAGGCACCATCACAGTGCCCGGCCATACCAGGCCGAACATCCCAACTGGCATCATAAACCTTTTTTATTAATATTATTATTAACTCCACAATTGACAAAGATTGGCACGCGCCCCCTGTTAGACTCAACCAGCACTCAGAACCGCCATGACCCAGTACCGTTACTACAGTACAGAGGCATAATGGGGGCACTATTACTATATGGATAAAGAGAGGGGCACTATTACTGTATGAAGGAATGATAGGGGGAATTATTATTATTATGTCAAAGCACAGAGGGGAGACTGTATAGGAACCCTATATATGATTATAGCACTACAGTGGAGAAAATAAGTATTTGATACACTGCCGATTTTGCAAGTTTTCCCACCTAAAAAGAGAGGTCTGTAATTTTTATCGTAGGTACACATCACCTGGGAGAGACAGAATTTTAAAAAAAATCCAGAAAATCACATTGTATGATTTTTACATAATTAATTTGCATTTTAGTGCAGGAAATAAGTATTTGATACAATAGAAAAACAGAATGCAATATTTGGTACAGAAACCTTTGTTTGCAAATACAGAGGTCAGACATTTCCTGTAGTTCTTGACCAAGTTTGCACACACTGCAGCAGGGATTTTGGCCCACTCCTTCATACAGTCATACAAATCTTCTCCAGATCTTTCAGGTTTCAGGGCTGTTGCACGGCAACATTGAGTTTCAGCTCCCTCCAAAGATTTTCTATTGGGTTCAGGTCTGCAGACTGGCTAGGCCACTCCAGACCTTGAAAAGCTTCTTACAGAGCCACTCCTTAGTTTTCCTAGCTGTGTTTCAGGTCATTGTCATGACCCATCCACGACCCATCTTCAATGCTCTTACTGAGGGTAGGAGGTTGTTGGCCAAAATCTTCGATACATGACCTCAACCATCCTCCCTTCAATATGGTGCAGTCGCCCTTTCTCATTTGCAAAAAGACACCTCCCCAACATGTGAACCATGCTTCACAGTTGGAAAGGTGTTCTTGGCGTTGTACTCATCCTTCTTCTTCCTCCAAACACGGCGAGTGGAACTGATAACAAAAAGTTCTATTTTGGTCTCATCTGACCACATGACCTTCATTGGCGAACTTCAAATGGACCTGGACATGTGCTGGCGTGAGCAGGGGCACCTTGCTTGCCCTGCAGGATTTTTATCCATGACAGAGTAGTGTGTTATTAGTGGTAATGTTTTAGACTGTGGTCTCAGCTTTCTTCAGTTCATTGACCAGGTCTTCCCGTGTAGTTATTGGCTGATTCCTGACCTTCCCCAGAATCATCCTTACTCCACGAGGCGTGATCTTGCATGGAGCCCCATACTGAGGAAGATTGACGGTTATCTTGTGTTACTTCCATTTTCTATTAATTGTGCCAACAGTTGTTGCCTTTTGCCAAGCTGTATGTCTGTAGCCCATCCAAGCCTTGTGCAGGTCTACCATTTTGTACCTGGTGTCCTTAGATAGCTCTTTGTTTTGCCCATGGTGGAAAGATTGTAGTGTGACTGATTGTGTGGACAGGTGTCTTTTATACAGCTAACGAGTTCAAACAGGTGCAATTAATAAAGGGTAATGAGTGCAGAGTAGGAGGGCTTCTTAAAGAAAAACTAACTGGCCTGTGAGAGACAGAATTCTTGATGGTTGGTAGGTGATCAAACACTTATTGAATGTAATAAAATTCAAGTTAACTACCGTATTTAAAAATCATACAATGTGAATTTCTTTTTTTTTACATTTTTAGATTCTGTCTCTCAGAGTGGAGTTGTACCTATGATAAAAATTACAGACCTCGACATTCTTTGTAGGTGGGATAACTTGCAAAATCTGCAGTGTATCAAATACTTATTTTCCCTACTGTATGTGGTTCGTGTAAGGGTGGGGAAAAGTGGGGAAGGTAATGGTAACGCAATCAGCCAAAGATGTCTGTTTTGCATGCTGCATATGTTAGATGTGGATGAAATAAGTCAGCATGACAGTATAGGACAAACAAACAAGAGAAGGGACAGTTAACAACTCTAGTCAGAGATGACATCACCAGTGAGTCACTGATATCTCCCATGACTTGGTCACCGTATGGTGTTAATATTGGTCTTAGTACAGTATTTTTTTTGTTAATGATCAGTATGGTGGCATTATTTAAATTCATTATATATACATATACAGTATAGTGCCATCATATTCCACAGCACTTTACATATATTGTCATCACTGTTCTCATTGGGACTCATAATTTAAAATTTCCTATCAGTATGTCTTTGGAGTGTGGGAGGAAATCGGAGAAGCCAGAGCAAACCCACGCAAACACAAGAGAACAGACAAACTCCTCGCAGATAATGTCCTTGGTGGGATTTGAACCCAGAACCTCAGAGCTGCAAATTGACAGTGCTAGCCACTGAGCCACCATGTTCCCCACTCAGTACTATCTGGTGGTTGTATGTGGTGGTTATATGTGATGACAGTGTGACGGTATTAATTGTCCCTTGTACAGTTAAACTTGTAATGTTTGTTTTGGTATTCTGAAGTTTGGTGATTATACTTCTGGAGTGATATTATTTATATACCCCTATGATTCATAAATTGCAAATACACTGACATTTCTCATTCACCACGCATCAAATGGACCTGTGTGCTCTCAAATGCCAGGGCTGAATTTCAGCCCCAGTGTGGCACTGTACGGGGGAATTCATCACTAAAAGAACTGTTAGGGTGCGTGTCCACTGTCCGGATTTACGGCGCTTTGGACAGAGCGAAAAACCCGCTCCGCTCAAAGAGCCGCCCCCTTCTGAATGCGCGGTGATTCCAGATGTGTTCATTGCACACATGCGGAATCTCCGCACCCTATACATAGGGCCCTGTGATTTACCTTGTGGCGACAGAGCGTCGCCGCAAGGTAAACAGACATGCTGCGTTCTAAAAAGACACGCCGCATGTCTGTAAACGCAGGGGCGCCGGGTGCGTGTTCGCACGCATAGTGGAAACGGGATTTCATAAAATCCCCTCCACTATGCTGTAACATCTGGATGCTGCGGGTTGAACGCTGCGGTTGTATGCAGCGTTCAATCCGCAGCTAATCCGGATGTAAAGCGGCCCGTGGACACATACCCTAAAAGTTAGTTTTGCTTGTGGCTATGTAACTTTTACTTGCACCACATTTGTCAATGTGATGCACCACGTTTAAAAAATATGGCACATTGTTAAAACACTCATGTCTAAAGCTATTTTTTTTTAACACTCCCAGAATGGAGCGAGAATTATGGCTGTTCTTTGCAACTTTTACCCCTTCACAACCTGTGATGTACCCATACGAAGTTGAGAAGGGGTTCCCGACTTTTGACGTATGGGTATGTCATGGCGATCGTGTGCGGCACAGGAGCTGTGCCCGCATGATCGCCGCTGGGAGCTTGGCTTTAGTTAAAGCCGAGACCCGGCTGTCACTGCCAAGAGGAGTGCCCGCAAAGCTCCAGGTATTTTAACCCCCTAAACACCGTGATTGCTATTGATCACAGCATATAAAAGGCTGTGAGAGGGAGGGGGCTTCCTCGCACTTTCGATCAGCGGCCCGCAAAGTCATCGCGAGGGCCCGATCGTAGTCATAGCAACTCTAGGTCATCATGGCGGTCCATGGTTTAGCCAGTCACGGCAAGCCTGCCAGACTATGCTCAGAGCATGGTCTAAGAGGCTTCAGTCAGTGCAGCACTGACGGTGCAGGGATCAGAGTAAAAAAAAAGTTAAAATCCCATAGAGGGACTAAGTAAACACAAATAAAAATAATCACAAAATAAAGAAAAAAAAATTATACCAATAAATACATACATTTATGTAAAAAGAACACAAACAAAAACAGTACACGTATTTGGCATCGCCGCATCCGGAAGGACCCAACCTCTGAAACTGTCCCACTAGCTAACCCCTTCAGAAAACACCGCAAAAAAAATAAAAAAAATAAATAAAAAACAGCAAAATACTATGCTTTTTCATCATCATCATGTCGTACAAAAAGTGGAATAAAACGCGATCAAAAAGTTGAATGGAAATAAAAATGGTATAGCTGAAAACGCCATCTTGTCCTGCAAAAAACGAAAAATGCAGCACTCACCGTTCCTGGCGCAATCATTTACTCACATCGACACCCACCTTGGACATGTAGACGTGCACGCAACACGAAATGGCAGTAATCCAACTCTCACCTATATTTTAAGTGTGGATGTGAATAAAGGAATATGACAAGAACGGTGAGTGCTTCCATTTTTATTTCCCATTTGGACAGGAGGTCCTTGAGCCGGGTTGGTGCTGGATGCCAGGATTCCTCTTTTCCACAGATATCTCTAGATAAGTTCCTTGAGGGAACCCTTCAGAACACTTTAGGGTTCCAAAATGGGGTCTCTTGTTGGAGGTTTTCACTGTTTAGGCACATCAGGAACTCAAACACAACATGGCATCCATGACCTATTCCTGCCAATTTTGCGCTCCAAATGTTGAAGTGTTCACCTACCAATTCGAGCCCTCCCTTATGCCCAAACAGTAGTCTCCTACCACGTATGTGGTATCGGCGTGCTAATGAAAAGCTGCACAACATATTGCATGGTCCATTTTCTCCTGTTATCCTTTTTAAAATGCTAATGTGGGACAAAATCAATATTTTAGTGGAAAATGTAAAATGTAAATTTTTTTCCTTCCACGTTGATTTAATTTTGATGATGCCCATAAAGGATTAATAAACTTCTTGAATGTGGTTTGAGCACTTTGGGAAGTGTAGTTTTTAAAATGATGTCACATAGGCCCCTAAACATCAAAAGGAAGTACCTGAAAAATGGTTTTGTAAATTTTGTTGGAAAAATGAGAAGTTGATGATAATTTTTTCTTGTTAGAAGTGTTAAAAGTTTATGTTTCACAAATTATGCTGATTTGAAGAAGACACATGGGAAATATTATCTATTTTGTGTGGCATAACACTCTGGTTTAAGGGCATAAATATTTAAAGTTTAACAATTGCAAAATTTTAATTTTTTTCATATTTTCATAGATAAATGCAAATCATATTGACCTAAATTTAACACTAATATGAAGAACAATATGTCATCAAAAAAATGATCTCAGAATCGGTGGGATCCATTGAAGTGTTCCAGAGTTAGTATCTCAAAAAGTGAAACTGGTCAGAACTGAAAAAAATGGGTTAAAGTCACAATCTGGTTGAGACCTATTTGTACGGCTAGCCATGCTCGCTATACTACTCACATTTAAAAAAAGTAGTGATGGCAGAGTAAAATCATAAAGTGCAAAAATGGTGTGCAACAATGTTTGGAACTCTGTGATAACAAAATTGAAGCAAACACCATAATAAATTCCCCTTAAAACTTACATGAGGGGGCAGCGTACCCCCCACTCCTCAAGAATAATAGAAGAGTCACAAAGTTGTGCTGCCCTTATGCAGGAATCATAGTCTGGTGACATTTGCTTTAATTTCCTATTTGCAGGACCTATGAAAAAATGAACAGCAGCCAATGTTAGTACAGGTACTGAAATACTGTACAAAATGGAAATCCAGACATACAAACTGAAATAAGGCAAGTGTAGACAGGGAGACACACAAACTACAGGGGTTTTCTCATCCTGAGAATGGAGACCTGTTGAATAGCGCTCCAGTCTACCTGGCTGTACAGAAAACTGTTGGCAGGAGTCCTAGAGGTCTGACCCTATTGACCATAAAGTGATAGCATATTCTGGCAACATGTTATTAATTTATTTTAGATGGGAATATCCTTTTTGGCAATTATTTAGCATTTTTTGGTAGTAAGTAACTGATGCACAAATAATCAATTGCATCAGAATAAGTAACTGCTTCCATTTTTTACAATTGGTTGAAAGAATAATAATAAAAATCAAATCACTATTTTCAATCCACATCATTTAGCGAAATTAACAAGCATTGCATGACAAACTGTCCAAACTGTTCCACTAAAGCACGAGCTACAATTCTGCCCGTGGGTGTTTTTCCTCCATATTACCAAGCAAAATGTTATCTGACCTAGACACAGATATGATACCCAGAGTGTGCCAGTCTGCCCGCCTCTCTTGTTATGCTCCATTTCCTTCACATGTCTACGATCGTCTCATACGCACCCTGAAGGAATCCGTAACCCAGAAAGGACAGAGCAATACTTTTTATAGGGAAGAATCCATGTATAGCAGAAGGAGAAGATCTATGGAGCTTTATAGGATGAAGATAGATAATGATAAGATGCTGCATGGAGCAAAACAGGATTAGAGAAAGAGTTATGGCATATGGAAAAGAGGTTAGATGGAAGTAAGAAAACAATGAAAATATCGATTTGTGAATTCTTGTTAATGGTGTAGATCATGTCAGATCTTGTTACAGCCTTCACAGCAGTTTCCATATCTCCCATTACTCATAACATTAGAACCACTGAGCTAATATTAAATAGGTTTCCATCGTGCCGAGAAAACAGCTCTAACCCATCGAGGCATGGACGGACGCAAGCCATCTGAAGATGTACTGTAGGATCCAACAGCAAGAAGACAGTGGTAAATCATTTAGTCGAACGACTGTATAAACATTTTTTAACATTTTCCCACCTGATTTTAAAATCATACCAGAAGGAAACAGCCTTACCAACACCAGTCAGATCACAAATGCACAGGCAGGATGCAGCAGACCCCCATTATAAAGGCAGGGGCAGCACAGGTGCAAACTACTGATAAAAGCAGCCATTCACAGACCTACCAAATTATGGAGGGGGTGGCTGCCTAGTAGAAAAAATGCACACAAATGAGGCTTGAGTAGAACGCCAGTCACACAGGTACGTGTAATGCACAGTGTCCGGCTTACAGCCAATTAATGACGCCCATAATATTGTCAGGTGGGCTGCAAAGCACTATATGAGTGCACCTCACAAAGACAGATGCCCTAGTACATCCATACCTCATAAAGGGACACTGGTCAGAGTTGCAAAAAAATGGCCAGGTCAAAATAGGCTGGGTCATGAAGGGGCTGAATGAGGTTTTGGTTGGTATTTTGGCAAAAGTAGATAAGGTCGCAATCCATGTCAAGGGTCCTCATGCTTACGAGTCCTAACACTAATTTAAAAAACAGCAACATTGAACAATTCAGAAAAATATACCTGAAGGAAACAACCCTACCAAAACCTGTCAGATCACAAATCTGTTGGTTGGGGGTACTAGGGCATCTGTCCTTGTGGGGTGCAATCATATATTGCTGGGCAGCCCGCCTGACATATTATGGGCGTCATAAATTGGCTGTAAGCCGCACACTGTGCATCACACGTACCTGTCTGACTGACGTCCTACTTAAGCCTCATTTGTGTGCATTTTTTTTTCTACTAGGCAGCCACCCCCTTCATAATTTGGTAGGTTTGTGAGTGGCTGCTTTTATCAGTAGTTTGCACCTGTGCTGCCTCTGCCTTTATAATGGGGGTCTGATGCATCCTGCCTGTGCATTTGTGATCTGACTGGTGTTGGTAATGCTGTTTCCTTCTGGTATATTTTTCTGAATTATTCTATGTTGCTGATTTTAAAATCACCATTTTATGAGCCCTACTTTGGTCTCGATTTTCAAAATACATCAGCCTCATTGAATGTATGAGTTTCTTTTAACCCCATGGTTATTTTCCGTTTTTGTTCTTTTTCTTCCAAGAGTCGTCATTTTTTTTATTTTTCCATCAATGTGGGACAAGTTGTATTTTTGAATGACATCATTCATTTTATCACATGACTAGATGGTGGCCCGATTCTAACGCATCGGGTATTCTAGAATATGTATGTATGTATGTACGTACGTAGTATATAGGACAGCCACGTAGTATATAACACAGCCACATAGTATATAACACAGACAGACACGTAGTATATAGCAGCCACGTAGTATATAGCAGCTATGTAGTATATAATACAGCCCACGTAATATATAGCACAGCCCACGCAGTATATAACACAGCCCACACAGTATATAACACTGTCCACATAGTATATAGTAGCCACGCAGTATATACTACAGCCAACGTAGTATATAATACAGCCCACGTAGTAGATAGCAGTGTGGGCACCATATCCCTGTTAAAAAAAAATTTAAATAAAAAAATAGTTATATACTCACCCTCCGGCGTCCACCGAAGCTGTCCCAATGCGCGCAATGCTGCCGCCAGCTTCCGTTCCCAGTGATGCATTGCGAAATTACCCAGATGACTTAGCGGTCTCGCGCATCGTGCATCGGTGGACGGCGGAAGGTGAGAATAGCACAATTTTTTATTTTTTTAAATTATTTTTAACATTATATCTTTTTACTATTGATGCTGCATAGGCGGCATCAATAGTAAAAAGTTGGTCCAGGATGGGGCGACACACTGGCACTGACTGGAGGGGAGTAGGGAGGGGGCACTGACTTGAGCTGCGACCAATCAGTGACGCGGGATTTCCGCGACAAACAGACAGAAGTACCCCTTAGACAATTCTATAAATAGATTTACTGGAAATTGAGAAAAAAGTGCAATTCCAAAATGGTTTTTGTTTCTTTTTATTTACTATGTTCACTGTATGGTAAAAATTACCTAGCAATATGATTCTCCAGGTGAGCAGGATTACAGAGATACCAAACTTGCATACTTTTTTATATGGCAAAAAAATAAATAAATCAGAAATTTGTAAAAAATAAAAAATAAATTTTTTTGCTTGTGTTGGCATTTTCCAAATCCTGTAACTTTTTAAATTTTTGGTCAATGGGCTGTGTGAGGGCTTGGCTGAGAGCTCTGAGCTGGCATTTTTATTCATACCATTTTAGGTGATATTCTCTGTTTTGATTATCTCTTCAAGAGAGATTCCACTACTAGGACAATCCCTCCTCAATGTGAATGTTTGCCACTGTTAAAATAAAAACACCTCTAGTTACAACCCATGCCGCCACTTTTCCAGCAGTGTCGGCATTCGCTCTCCTGGGAATTGCATGAGGTTATGTCACATGAGCCCTGCTCCCAATCCACGCTGGCACCGCTGTCCTTGCCTTTGGACATATAAGTAATTAAGAGCAATTCAGGAATGTGGCTGGCCATTCACTTACTTTCGACTACTTATACCTGCGAAGGCGAGGACACTGACGCCACCGATTAATGGGCGCAGGGCTCACAAGACATTATCAACTTCACGTGAGCCCGGGGAAGGTGAGGGCCATCACTGCTGGAACAGCTTCGGCATGAGGATTATAGGTCTTTTTATTTTAACGGAGACACATAGTAGTGATTTGTACTTTTATAAACTCAAAAACATTTATTTTCTTTACGTTTCACTGTATTCCTTAGTCCTTTTAGAGATCTTGAACCTATATCATCATATCGCTTGAAGTATGTACAGAAATACCACACTATTGCTTTACATAGCAAAAATTATGGATCCTATGAACATCAGCCAGAATTGGCATTCACATGGAGTACCATCATGACAGGCACAGGGGTCTCCAACAGAACCCCCCAGCCATCCCCCGCTGTTATGGCAACTCACTGCCACTCCTGGGTGGTGTTAGGAGCATGGAATGAAGTGCCCCCTGCCGGTCCGCTGAAAATGCCGCTGTCAAAAATTCAGCGGCTAGATGCAGACTATGGCTTAATATCACAGCCATCATCTGCTGGCAAAGATGTGGGCTCAGGAACGGAGTCTGCATAAATAAGGGAGCCAGATATATGATGTAACCCTATTTCATATTTCGGTAAGGGTTTAATAATGTATGCAGCTTATATTGCAAATTGTGGTGACAAATTTTCTTGTATGTTCTGTAAGTTGTGAGGATTAGTGGATAGGACTTAATTTTTCAAGAACATCAACAGATGCTAGATCAGACAGATCTGGGGAATTTGGAGTCAAGGACTCTTTCTCATGTTCCTTGATAAATTCTTGGGTGGTTTCTGCAGTGTGATGGCTCATTATCATGTAGAAAGATGCCATTGTCATTAGGTAATACCGCTACCAAGAAGGGGTTAACAGTGTTTAGGTTGCTGGTATGTGTCAAAGTAACATCCATATAAATGCCAGGAGCCTAGGCTTTCCAGCATAGCATTACCCAGAGCATCACACTACCTTCACCTGTTTTTGTTGCATTTTGCCATATTTCGCACACCCCACAATCCACATTTGTAAAGCAAAATGTGAGAATTCAAACCAGGTCACCTTCATCCATTGTTTCGTGTTGTTGATACTCATATAACTATTG
Organism: Ranitomeya variabilis; assembly: GCF_051348905.1. NCBI lineage: Eukaryota > Metazoa > Chordata > Amphibia > Anura > Dendrobatidae > Ranitomeya > Ranitomeya variabilis. Next base: position 531,515,258 of record NC_135235.1, on the reverse strand, counting down.
TAGGCTCTTTTGAGGAACGACAGCAGTCAGTCAGCAGAAAAGTATAATTTTCACCAAATTATGCTAAAGTGGTCCTGCTGTCTGGACACAATGGGCGAACAATTTCCAAGCACTATATTGAGCCTTTGGGGTGCATGACCTTATCGCTGGTTCATTCGTTGTCTTTCCTTGGACTTTTTTGGTAAGTAATAAACACTATATACTGAGGAAAACCCACAAGACTGGCCATTGTGGAGGTTCTGTGACCAAGGCATCTAGCCATCACATTTGGTCTTGTCAAAGACGCTAAGAGCCCAACATTTGACCATTTTTCTTGCTTCAAACACACCTGTCTCATCTTCTTAAATGTGTAAAATTGTGAAAAAAATAAAGAGGAAATTATTTCTATCTTATAATTTAACTCTTATTACAAAATTCACTCCGTTCTCAAAAATGGAGAGATTTTTAATCCTATAGTTTATTGCTCATAGCCTAGGATCTGGCTAGCTTCAGTTGCACAACACTCATCTGATGCTGCAAAACAAAAGCTGCTCTGTTTGTAACAATACCATGCCATTGGTCCCAAGATAGAAGATGAAATAACCCTTTTAAAAGCTGGTTTATGACAAGTATACAGTGGCTTGCTAAAGTATTCACCCCTTGGCATTTTTTATGTTTTGCTACCTTACAACATGGAATTTTACTGTTTTTTTGAGGGTTTGCATCAGTTCATGAAAATGACATGCCTGCAACTGTGAACAACCGGTTTTCATTTTATTGTGAAGCAAACAGCAAATAGGACAAAATAACTGAAACCTTCAGCATAACTATTCACCCCTTTAAAGTCAGTACTTTGTAGAGTCTACTTTTGCATCAATTACAGCTGCAAGTCACTTTGGATACATCTCAATGAGCTTTCCACATCTTGTCACTGGGATTTTTGCCCATTCCTCAAGGGAAAAGTGCTCCAGCTTCTTCAAGTTAGATGGTTTCCTCTGGTAAACAGAGATCTTCAAGTCTGACTACAGATTCTTAATTGTATTAGGGTCTGGGCTTTCACTTAAACCACTCGAATGCTGCCTTACCAGTATGCTTTTGGTCATTGACTTGTTGGAAGGTGACCTCCGTCCCAGTCTCATATCACTGAGAGACAAACAGACTTTGCTCAAGAGTATCCGTGTATTTTGCACCATCCACTTTTCCCTAGACTTGGACCATTTTACCTGTCCCTGCTGGCGAAAAACATCCCCACAGCATAATGCTGACACCGCCATGTTTCACTGTGGGGATGTTCTTGGGGTGATGAACAGTGTTGGTTTGTTGCTAGACATAGTGTTTTCCTTGGTGGCTATAAAGTTCAATTATAGTCTCATCGGACCACAGCACCTTCCTCAATACATATAGAGCGTCTCCCACATGTCTTTTGGCAAACTCAAAATGAGCCTTTCAATTGTTATGTGTAAGTAAAAGCTTTTTTCTGCCCACTCTTCCATACAGGCCACCACTATGGAGCGTGCCGCTTATTGCTTCGTATAGACAGATACTCCAGTTTTTGCTTGGGAACTCTGCAGCTCCTCTTTGATTAATTCCCTCCTTGCCTCGGCTGAGAGTTTTGGTGGGTGGTGCTCTCTTGGCAGGTTTGTTGCTGTACCATGTTCTTACCATATGATAATAATTAATTTGATGGTGCTCTGGGGGATCATCAGAGAATGGAAGGTTCTTCCCATATGATGATAATTGATTTGATGGTGCTCTGGGGAATCAACAGAGAATGGTATATTTTTTTCTAAGGCCACCCTGACTTGTACTTCTCAACAACTTTGTCCCTGACTTGTTTGTAGCTCTCCCTGGCCTTCATGGTGTTGTGATGCCTCTTGCTTAATGGTGTTGCAGTCTCTGTGGCCTTTCAGAAAAGGTGTGTACAGTGGCATGTAAAACTTAGAAAGTTGAAGATGAAATGATCTCTAAAAGGGATAAAGTTAAAGATGACAGATTTCCTTTGCATTTTAGGCAAAAAATATATATTTGTATATTTTCGTCTTTTACATTTTAAAAATTACAAAAAGGAAAATGGGCTGATGCAAAAGTTTGAGCACTCTCCATGATTAGTGCCTAGTAGCAGCCCCTTTTGACGATATCACAGCCTGCAAACGCTTTTTTGTAGCCAGCTAAAAGTCTTTCAATTCTTGTTTGAGGGATTTTCATCCATTCTGACTTGGAAAATTCATACAGCTCTGTGAGATTCCTGGGTCTTCTTGCATGCACTGCTATTTTGAAATCTAGCTACAAATTTTCATTCATCCTCTTTTCAACTTCAGCTTTTTAACAGATCATGTTGTGTGCCCTTTTTCTCCATACTTTTGATCATTGTGACCAAAGAGTTCTATTTTAACCTTATCGGTTCACATGACTTATTTCCAAAATGCATCAGGCTTGTATAGATGTTCTTTTGCATACTTCTGACTCTGAATTTTATGGTGAAGATGCAGGAGAGGTTTTCTTCTGATGACTCTTCCACGAAGGCCATATTTGTGTGTCTCTGAACAGTAGAACACTGTACCACAAATACAGAGTCAGCTAAATCTTTCTGAAGGTCTTTTGCAGTCAAGTGGGGTTTATGATTTTCCTCTCTAGCAATCCTACCAGCAGCTCTCACTGAAATTTAGCTTGGTCTTCCAGACCTTATTTTTACTTCCACTGTTCCTGTTAACTGCCTTTTTTTAATTACATTTCGAACTGAGAAGGCAACTTGACAATGCTTTGCTATCTTCTTACAGCCTTCTCCTGCTTTTTGGACAACCACGATTTTAATTTTGAGAGTTCTAGGTGGCTGCTTAGAAGAAGCCTTGGCTGCTGTTTTTTTGGCACAATGTTAGAGGAGCCTGGGTTTTTATAAAGCTGGAAAATTTGCATCACCTGACTTTTCCTAGCGATGATAGTGAACAAGTCATAACCCTAACAGACAAAATTAAGGTCCGAAACCTTGGTTAAAGTTATCTGAGCACATAAATCTCCAAGGGTGCCCAAACGTTTACACTGGCCCATTTTCCTTTTTGTAATATTTAAAATGTAAAAGATGAACAAAATTTTTGTTTGCCTAAAATGCAAAGGAAATGTGTCATCTTTAACTTTTGGCCTTTTAAGGTTAATTTAATCTTCAACTTGCTTAACTGTTCACAATAACAGTAATTTTGAACAGGAGTGCCCAAACTTTTACATGCCACGGTATATACTGACAGACCATGTGACACTTAGATCGCACACAGGTGGACTTCCTTTCACTAAGCATGTGACTTATGAAGGTAATTGCTTGCTCCATAAATTTTTAGGGGCTTCATAGCAAAAGGGGTAAATACATATGCACATGTTAATTTTTAGTTACTTGATCCCATAAATCTAACTTGTGCCTATATTTTTCTAATTTTCTCACTTCACTAAGTTCGACTATTTAGTGCTGATGCATCACACACAAATCAAATTACAAAAATATTTAAAGGGAACCTGTCACCCCGTTTTTTTCCGTATGAGATAAAAATACTGTTAAATAGGGCCTGAGCTGTGCATTACAATAGTGTATTTTGTGGACCCCGATTCCCCACCTATGCTGCCAAAATACGTTACCAAAGTAGCCGTTTTCGCCTGTCAATCAGGCTGGTCTGGTCAGATGGGCGTGGTGTCTTCCCCCAGATCTTGCTTAGTTTTCCACGCGCGGCCACAGGAAGATGGGCGCCCCCACCGATCACCAGGGGAATAGCGCAGATTGCGCTCTTTTCCCTCCCCTGTGCAGTGGATTCTGGACTTGGGCATGCGCACACCACTACGCCACCAACGGAAAACTAAGCAAGATCTGGGGGAAGACACCACGCCCATTTGACCAGACCAGCCTGATTGACAGGCGAAAACGGCTACTTTGGTAACGTATTTCGGCAGCATAGGTGGGGAATCGGGGTCCACAAAATACACTATTGTAATGCACAGCTCAGGCCCTATTTAACAGTATTTTTATCTCATACGGAAAAAACGGGGTGACAGGTTCCCTTTAAACACAGGTTGTAAAGTAACAAAATCATTAAAAAGCCAAGGGGGCACGAATACTTTTGCAAGCAACTGTATGTCAGCGCTTGACAGGTGCGATTGTTAAAAAAAAAAAAGTTATTTATTTCACGTACATACACTTTTGTTCACCCCTGTGATCTGATCATCTTGCCTGGTGCAACATTCTAAATCAGTGGTACCCACCTCACAGATTATAACAAACAGGTCCAATTTATCAATTTATTAAAAATGGACTTGTAGGCAATACTTTCCAGGTTGGGCACAGCTGCCATGGCATGTATACTACTTAGCGTATAAGAACGTCATTACATGCCAGATGGTCAGATCACAAGAGAGAATAAAAGTGTACAGTATGTACATTTTTTTGTTAAGGCTGACCAATAGATGTCCAAATTGAGAAAAGCCATTTATGCAGGGCCGGACTGGGACTAAAATTCAGCCCTGGCATTAGAAGTTACACAGGCCCACTTGTCACATGGTGACTGTATAATATCTTTGTACACTTGTAGGTTACAAGAAGTGAGGGGAGTGTAACACGACTATATAACATATAATCACAGCTGTATCCAGCATTACAGCTCGGTCCTATTTATTGCTTTTAGTTGCAGTACCAAGAAAAGCCGCTACTTTACCTACATAACTGGATCTCGTAGATAATGAAGGGATTGAGACGACCAAAGGCTATGGAACCTCATTCTGATGCTCCATAAACTTTGCCTACAGCCACTTTTGGTTCCATCAGTAACTCAGTAACGTCACCGCTCTTCAGATATTCCGGGTCTTGCGCTGAGCTCGGCGACTGTGAACAGCGGTATTGTTACTACCGTCACCGCTTTTCAGAGTCCCTGGATCTTGCCAGGTCTGAGCTAGTAGTGGGGATTTCTGATAGACACCTCTCCATTACTTACACCAGGGATTGATAGCAGCTGACATCAACCCTAAAAATCATTACACATACCAGAATTAAATGCTCTGGCTGCTGGGAAAAGCAGTAGTGTTAGCGCTATTCCCAGGCGCCGGGTGCTAACTACAACTGTCATCATCCTTGCCTGGTCTCCCTGCGAAGCATTTCTGCTGTATTTACATGCGCTTATCTCAGGCCACTAAACGAGTGTGATCGACAATACTGAAGTCGTTCGCTTGTTTCCCGGCCTCTTTACACCAACTGAGAAAGAATGAAGGGAACAGAACAATCACAATTAGATCAATCTGTCCCCATACTGTATCATGTTATCAGCAGGACAACTACAGTTTACACCGGCGATGTGCTGCTGAGAACAAGGATTTCTGCTCCCACATAAACAATCCAATCACTTGATGAATAGGCAGCATTTTGCTTGTTTAGTATAATACACCCCATAGTCCTCCATATATTATAATGTGCACCTCAGTCCTCGATATAGTATAATACACTCCTCAGTCCTCCATATAGTATGATACACTCCTCAGTCCTCCATATAGTATGATACACTCCACATAGTCCTCCATATAGTATAATACACTCCTCATAGACCTCCATATATTAAAATACACTGCAATTCCTCCATATAGTATAATACACTCCTCAGTCATCCAAATAGTATAATACATTCCTCAGTCCTCCAAATAGTATAATACATTCCTCATAGTGCTCCATATAGTATAATACCCCGCCATTGTCATCCATGTAGTACAATTCACTTCCAATAGTATAATGCACCCCCATAGTTCTTCATATAGTATAATGTTTTCCCCATAATCCTCGATACAGTATAATGCAGCCCACATATAGTATAATGATGCCACCCCAGAGTATAATGCAGCCACCCCACAGAATATATTGTAGCCCCCTGAGTATAATGTAACCCCCCAGAGAACATAATGCAGCCCCCTCACATAGTATAATGCAGCCCCTGCATATATAATATATGGTAGCTCCCTCATAAAGCATAATGTAGCCCCCCATAGAATATAATGTAGCCCCTCCATAGAATATATTACAGCACCCCATAGAATGTAATACAGCCCTCCCCCATAGAATGTAATGCAGCCAGCCCCCCATAGAACGTAATGCAGCCAGCCACCCATAGAATGTAATGCAGCCAGCCACCCATAGAATGTAATGCAGCCAGCCTCCCACCCATAGAATGTAATACAGCCAGCCCCCATAGAATGTAATTCAGCACAGCCCCCATAGAATGTAATGCACAGTCCCCATGTAATGTAATACAGCCAGCCCCCATAGAATGTAATGCAGCACAGCCCCAATAGAATGTAATGCAGCACAGCCCCATAGAATGTAATGCAGCACAGCCCCCATAGAATGTAATGCAGCACAGCCCCCATAGAATGTAATGCAGCACCCCCAATAGCCCCACAATCCAGTTATCACTTAGTGATATATTTAAAAAAAATAAAACAAAAAACACTCTCCTCACTTCTCCTCGTGCCCAGCTCTGCTCCTGGCTCCGGTCTCAGCAGCTGCAGTCTGCCCGGTCACACAGCAGGTGGCGAGCAGCCCACGACTGCCACCGGCCCTTCTGGCATTTGCCAAAACTGCCCGATGGCCAGTCCGGCCCTGCATTTATGTATCTTAATATGAATATTTATCAAACATGGCTAATGTGGCAACAACTTATTAAAACAGTTATCTGTCGCCTTCTATCTCCTCTCTCTTCTGAATCGGACGTGAGTGATGCCGATGATATTGCGACCCCACAATCTTCACTACAATAGGACAATTCTCAACAGATGCGTGTGAGGATGTAATGTCAGCGCCGCCACTCACTTTTAATGTAGAAGTCAGAGGCACAAAACTGCACCAGATAACCCCTTTAATAACATCTAACCTAGACATTATTTTGTATATGCACGCTGCTCCTGTAAAGAGATATGCCGTCTTCCATATTTGACAAACTACTTCTTAAAATATTTTCTCTTCTGAATTATCACACACTAGATGTGACCAAAACCACCGAAGGGAAAAGGCAAAGCAAACATTAAAAATGTGGTTCCAGATTGCAAATAAGAGCCTTATGAAAGTCCTCAGTTTTCACCTACAGGCTACTGCGGCTCCTATCCATGTTTCACACTTACTAAGACTGAAGCTGGTGGAAATTTTCCACTATGTATATATTGAAAAAGCAGCCTTTTTATGGGATAAAAATTTTGTCTTTCAGCTTTAGGAATTGGTCCCTGCGGGTATTATGCAAATCAATGATCTGTGACTGCAGTCAGAAAACTGAAAATACAACAGAAAAAGCAGACGGTGTAATTGTAAATGATAGGAGGTCCTGGGCGTCTCCGCCCTGGCTCACACTTCTCTTGTGCCCACTTCTGGTTGGGGACTGAGCAGAGGGAAAGGCAGTGACGGGGACATTACTCATAGCCAGTTGTCAGTAGAAACCAGCAAAATATTAGACTGTGCAAGAAGTTACATACATTAAAGGGGTTGTCCACCTCTAGCGACAGTTTTTTTCTACTTAAATGCATGTGTTTTGGGCTAAAAATTAATGTTTGTAATTTGAATTCATTAAAAATGTTAGTACTGTTTTGCTATTACCACCTGCCTGCACATTCAACCTTGCTGTGGACATTAAAGGAATCTGTCACCCTCTGGACGTATATGACCTAATAATATGGACATACAGATAATAGAAATGTTACATTAGTCCTACCTGTATGCCCCATATTAACAGTCTTGTTGCTGATAAATGTTACATTCTGTCTTTATGTTAATGATTTCTTTTGGGCTCCGGGGCGTGTGGTGCCTGATAGAAATCCCTACCTCCTCCCATCAGAGTCAATTATGGCCCTGGAATCCTGCACCCTGCACTCCCTCAAAAATACATACCTCATCCTCCCTTCTATTGGCGCTGCATTCAGGGACCTTATACGCAGGCGAGTCACTGTGACCTCCGGCGTTCGCGCCAATGAGATGGTCTCCCCAATTCCGCCCTGCATAGTCATCACTAGGAACCATGTGTACATAGCAATGACTATGCAGGGAGGAAGTGGGGAGAGCATCTTATCGTAGCGCACGCAGGCAGTCACTGGAGCGCAAGTCGCCGTTGCCTGCGCAGAAGATCCCTGAATGCAGCGCCCATAGAAGGGAGGATGAGGTAAGTATTTCTGAGGTAGTGCAGGGCCCATGCGTGGGATTGTGGGGCCATAACTGATGTGTATAGGAGGGGGGTAGTATTACAATGATGCCAGGAGGCAGGGATTTCTTTCAAGCACCTCACGCCCCGGAGCCTGGAAGAAATCATTAGCATAAAGACAGAATATAAGATTTCTCAACAACAAGACCATTAATATGAGGCATACAGGTAGTGTAACTAGTGTAACATTTCTATCACCTGTATGTCCATATTAATAAGTCATATACAACCCGGGAGTGACAGATTCCCTTTAATAATTTGCACCCAGACCCCAAATAAGGAAAATTGAGGATATACTGAAAAATAGGTACCCTGGAGTAGGTTCCCCTGGAAAGCCCACTTCTTTCCTTAGATAAATAAAACAGAAGTCAAATATTTTGAGGGCATATACAAGGGAGAGAGAGAGGGAGAGAGAGAGAGAGAGAGAGAGAGAGAGAGAGAGAGAGTATATGAGTGAGATACTTTTTCACCATTTTGGATTTGCTGCCTCTTTTTTTTGTATTTTTAAAAGTATATACAGTATATATAATGAACAAGTAGGTTGAGCAGCAAAATAAAGATTACATTAACCTATAACTACCGCCAAAATACATAAACAAGATAGATAAATAAATATTATCCAAACTTTATTGCTAGACAATTAGTTTACATAAAAGTACAAAGAAAAAACAAAATAAAAAGCCCATAAAACCCATAAAGGAAAATGGGCAGTGTGGTCAGGATAATAAATGGCATCAAAATACACTAGAAGTGAAAAGCTAACACAATAATAACAGCATAGGAATATAATCCTCACATTTCAGAGACAAGGAATAGAGTAGCAATCAATAGATAATGACAGAACCAGCCCTGAATAGGGTACCAATGCTGAAAATAACCTTTTCTGTAACAGAAAGCTAGGAGACCCCATGCAATAGCACTGATATTGAGTAAAGTACAACCTAACACTAGAGATGGGCGAACCCGAACAGTAAAGTTTGGCGTCCGTACCGAACACCTATTGTTTGGGCACGGACACCGAACACGGACTTCACCAGGAAGTCCTTGTTACTGCTCGGGTTCGGCTGCCCGAACAACGGGTGTGTGTCACACTGTAATGTTCATGGCAACGCGGCAAACACGGCTTCTGATGGGCGGTGAAATCATCCCTGCCGGTCAGAAAGCCGCAGTTCCTATGCTATCAAAAGACAGTGTGAGTACTCAGCTGTGATCGGAGGTATAAAGTTTACCTCCGGTCACTGGTATCAGCTGGTGGAACAACGGCTCCCATCATCCGAAACCTGCTACCGCTAATAACAGCGAGAGCAGGAGCGGCGGATGGGAGTTTTCATCAGCTGCCCCTGCGCTGTAAATAAATAATAAAAAAAAAATGTTGTCGGTCCCCCTGTTTGTTAACCAGATAGAAAAAACTCACAGCTGGGGCTGCAACCCTCAGCTATCAGCAAGGCTAGTTATCAAGAATAGAGGGGTCCCACGCTGTATTTTTAATTACTGTGGTTAAATAATTTAAAAACCGGCATGGGTCCCCCCCATTTTTGACAACCAACCTTGCTAAACAGACAGCTGGGGGCTGGTATTCTCAGGCTGCTAAGGGGCCATGGATATTACACCATGGGGATTAGGTGTTTGGTGAGCATGATTGTTTTTTTTTTGTTTTACAATTGAACACAGTCGCCGAATGATGGGACTACTGTCCCATCATCGCTCATGCTGTCACTGTTATATGTGACAGCAGACATAGCCGGATGGGAGTAGTAGTCCCATCAGACGACGCCTGGCTACACACACAGACACCCGCAGACAGACATGCACATATTCTCCACCCACACACTCTTCCTCCTTCCTTTCTGCAGCGTTTTTGGCACAGCAAATCCGCAGACCTTATTACACCTGCGGTTTGGCTGCGGATTTGACTGACTCAATGTAAGTCAATGGGTGTAGAAATGCTGCAGATCCGCCAAAAAAATTGACATTCTGCGGAAAATAAAACACTGCGAATCAGTGCAGAATTTTCCGCAGCATGTGCACACCAATTCTGGATTCCCATTGCTTGAGCAATCCTTTGTGGATTTGGTGCAATTCCGCACGGAAAAAACGCTGCAAATGCACAACAAATCCGCAACGTGTGCACACAGCCTTAAGTTTTTTTTTGCACCAAAAATGCAGCAAAATCTGATACTTGCATTTTTTTCTGTGTTTTTGAACTCACTCGTTGCTTTCTATGGGTAAAAAAAGCTGCAAAAACACTGAAAAAAGTGACATGCTGCAGTTTTCCAAATGAATCAGGAAAAAAAAACAATGCGTGTGCATGAAGTTTACATAGCTACACAGGTTGACAAAAGAGCTAGGTTAATCAAGTTCAACCTTTCTCCACCAATTGTACATTTTGTCAGTAATTTAACTATAACCCACAAGGTTATGTGTATCAAGGAAATCGTCCTTTTTAAAATCTGTTATAGTGTCTGCCATTACTACCTTTTGCGGTAGGACATTCCACAGTCTGACTGCTCTAACTGTAAAGAACCCTTTCCTATGTAGCTGCCGGAATCGCTTTTCTTCCACCCATAATAAGTGCCCCCTGGTCCTTGGAAGGAATAAGTCATGCGCCAATCCTTTGTACTGGCCACACATATATTTATACATGTAAATGAGATCTCCTCCGAGGCGTCTTTTCTTCTAAGCAAAACAATTCCAACTTTTCCAACCGCTCCTCATATGAGAGGCCTTCCATCCCTTGTAATAATCTAGTTTCCCGTCGTTGAACTGATTCTAACTTCTGAATGTCGTTTTTAAAATGTGGAGCCCAAAACTGGATTCCATATTCTAGATGTGGCCTCACCAGTGATTTATAAAGGGGTAACAAACAATACATAGGGATCGCGGGATTTTATCTTTTTTACACATCCTAAAATCTTGCTTGCTTTTGCAGCTGCTGCTTGACATTGACTTCTTCTGTTCTGTAGTCCTGAGTACACTCCCATTTAATGTATATGTAGCAATAGGATTACTTAGTCCTAGGTGCATTACATTTATCTACATGAGCCACTTTCTGACATCGGGCGTTATAGTACGCCAATGTCAGACTCCCTCCCTATGCTGTGGGCTCCAGCGATGAGCCCACATCTTTCCCAGCACATATCAGCTGTTTTGAACAGCTGACATGTGCTATCGGGCTCAGAAGGGAGGGGGGCATTTGGATTTGGGAGCAGAGAATTTGATGAATTTCTTTTGGAAGGTGAGGAGCCATTTCGCTTTTCCAGAGCCTGTGTGCTACCAGTAATGTGGGAGCCCCCTACATTTCTGTTAACGGATGGCGGACCTGAGTGAGGGCTTGCATTTTTTTGCAGAATGAGTTGAAGCTTTTATTGGGAACATTTTAGATAATGTTTGGGATCACATTTATCAGGCACTCTATGCTGAGAACTTACTTTGGAGTTTCCATTTAAACCTCCGAGTGACGTGATTCAGATGAAACCCCTGAGGGATCTATTCACTATAGTGAGGCAGCAGAGTTACTCTGGACTCTGTCTGGCCTCTGTTCAGTGGTGTCCTTCTTTTCAGAAGTGCACAAAACTGTGGTCAACGGCACTTTTATGCAATCCTAAAAAGACGGACACAGTGACCTCGGTGAGATTCCCACTAGCACCGTGAGCTGGCGGGGATCTCAATGCAGTTCAGCCCAGCTGAAAAAGCAGCCTCAGTGACCAGAGGTAACCTCGATGACATCACCGTCAGTCACAGAAGCTCGTAGCCACTCATTCCACAGTGGTTCTCAGCCTGGACGGGCGCATCTTGGCACCGTCCAGGTTGAAAACTGTTATTCCCCAGATAAGGATTACGGCGTGGGAGAGAACGACTGAGAGGTGAGGGATATTGTTGTTTTTATATTTTTGTTTTATTACAGGAGAATGAGGGCTTTGGTGGAATTAGGCGTTAGGTGAGTATAACTGTGTTTGTTATCTTTAAATAAAAAGGGAAAACTGGGTTTTGTTTTATTTCTAATAAAAGAATTTATTCTGGCCATGTCTTTATTTACCATACAACTATAGGATTATTAATGGAGAGGTGTCTTATATACACCTCTCCATTACTAAGCCGTGGGCTTGATGTCACCTGACAATACAAAGTTGACATCAACCCCACAAATATGAACCCCACTTGCCACCGCTACAGGGCAAGTGGGAAGAGCTAAGCAAAGTGCCAGAACTGGCACATCTAATAAATGTGTCTTTTCTGGGCGGCTGCTGGCTGCTATTTTTGGGCTCGGGGGTCAATTTTCATGGTCCCTGATCAGCCTGGGAATACCAGTCCCCAGCTGTGAGCCCACAGCATTTTTTAAATTATTTTAATAATTTAAAACAGCTGGGAGACCCCTCTTTTCTTGAAAACCAATTTTGCTGAAGCTGACAGCTGAGGGTTGCAGCCCCCAGCTGTGAGTTTTGCCTGGCTGGTTATAGAAAATATAGGGGAACCCATACCGTTTTTTTAATTTATTCATTTATAGCGCAGGCGGCGGCTGATGAATACGCCCCATCAGCCGCTCCTGCTGTCACTGTTATTAGCAGCAGCAGACTGATGGGAGTAATAGTCCCATCAGCCTCCGCCTGCTGTCTATTTCATCACTTAAACATAACTCTCATTCTCCCCTGCTCACGCCGATCGCCAGCAGAGCAGGGGAGAATGATGAGAGCCGTGTTCAGCACACGGCGCTGGGAAACAGCGCTTACTGTAACGCTTCTTACCTGGCGTCCGACCATGTGGTACTTATTCGGCAAACGGATGCCACACGTGTGCCGCAAGTATTACACACACGGACACTGACATCTCTGGTGCCATTTTTTTTCAGTACCGGAAATATCAGGACATGTGAAAGTGGCCTTATAGCGAGTTTTCATGTTTGGCTCCTGTCACACACTAAAAGATGCTTTTCATTGCAAAAAATAGTTTTTGCATCACCACATTTTGAAAGCTATAATTTCTCCATATTTTGGCCCACAGAGTCATGTGAGTTCTTGTTTTTTGCAGGACGAGTTGACGTTTTTATTTTTGTGGCACATGCCATTTTTGATCACTTTCTATTCCGATTTTCGGGAAGCAGAATGATCAAATACCTCATTTATGTTTTTTTCATCTTTTGGCGCTTTTATACAATAAAAACTTTAATAGAAAAAATAATTATTTTTGCATCGCTTTATTCTGACAGCTAAAACTTTTTATTTTTCCGCTGATGGAGCTGTAAGGTGGCTTGTTATTTGCGGGACAAAATGACGTTTTCATTGGTACCGTGTTTATTTACATCCGTCTTTTTGATCGCGTGTTATTCCACTTTTTGTTCATTGGTATGATAAAACCTTGCTTTTTGCCTTATTTTTTTTTTTGGTGTTCACTAAAAGGGTTCACTAGTGGGACAGTTTTATAGGTTGGGTCAGTGCGGACACGGCGATACCAAGTATGTGTATTTTAATTGTTTATATTTTTTTCATTAAAATATTTAGAGACAGAATACACTGATTTTTTTCTTATTAATTTTGATTTTTTGAAAAATATTTTTACAATTATTTTAAAAATTGTTTTTACTTTTTTCTAACTTTTTTACTTTGTCCCAATATGGGACTACTAGATGGTGGCCCGATTCTAACGCATCGGGTATTCTAGAATATGCATGTCCACGTAGTATATTGCACAGCCCACGTAGTATATTGCCCAGCGACGTAGTATATAGCCCAGCCACGTAGTATATTGCCCAGTGACGTAGTATATTGCCCAGTGATGTAGTATATTGCCTAGTGACGTAGTATACAGAACAGAGCCATGTAGTATATTGCACAGCGACGTAGTATATTGCACAGCGACGTAGTATACAGCACAGAGCCACGTAGTATATTGCTCAGCCACGTAGTATATTGCCCAGCCACGTAGTATATTGCCCAGTGACGTAGCATACCGCACAGAGCCACGTAGTATATTGCTCAGCCACGTAGTATATTGCCCAGCCACGTAGTATATTGCCCAGTGACGTAGCATACCGCACAGAGCCACGTAGTATATTGCTCAGCCACGTAGTATATTGCACAGCGACGTAGTATATTGCCCAGCCATGTAGTATATTGCCCAGTGACGTAGTATACAGCACAGAGCCACGTAGTATATTGCTCAGCCACGTACTATATTGCCCAGCCACGTAGTATATTGCCCAGTGACGTAGTATACAGCACAGAGCCACGTAGTATATTGCACAGCGACATAGTATATTGCCCAGTGACGTAGTATATTGCACAGCGACGTAGTATATTGCACAGCGACGTAGTATATTGCCCAGTGACGTAGTATATTGCACAGCGATGTAGTATACAGCACAGAGCCACGTAGTATATTGCTCAGCCACGTACTATATTGCCCAGCCACGTAGTATATTGCCCAGTGACATAGTATACAGCACAGAGCCACGTAGTATATTGCACAGCGACGTAGTATATTGCACAGCGATGTAGTATATTGCCCAGCCATGTAGTATATTGCCCAGTGACGTAGTATACAGCACAGAGCCACGTAGTATATTGCACAGCGATGTAGTATACAGCACAGAGCCACGTAGTATATTGCCCAGCCACGTAGTATATTGCCCAGCTACGTAGTAGATTGCCCAAAGCTACGTATGTCACAGGTTAAAAAATAAAAATACTCACCTTCCGATCCGAGGGTCCCTTGTAGTTCTAACATACTCACCATACTTGTAGTTCTGTCGCCTGTGCGCCGTACAGGCGGCAGCATCCGGTCCCAGGGTGTGATGACATCGCGGTCACATGACCGTGACGTCATGGCAGGTCCTGCTCGCGCAGGCCCTGTGATGACGTCTCGGTCACATGACCGTGACGTCATGGCAGGTCCTTCTGCCATACGATCCTTGGTACCGGAACCTGCCGCTTGCACACAGCGGTTACCGGAGGGTGGCGAGGAACGGGAAAGGCGGCGGAAGGCGAGTATATAATGATTTTTTTTTTTTGTATCATTTTTAACATTAGATCCTTTTACTATTGACGCTGCATAGGCAGCCTCAATAGTAAAAACTTGGTCACACAGGGTTAATACCGGCGGTAACGGAATGAGTTACCCGCGGCATAACGCGGTCCGTTACCGCTGGCATTAACCCTTTGTGAGCCGCGACTGCGGGGAGTATGGAGCGGGCGCCCGGCACTGACTGCAGGGGAGTAGGGAGGGACTAATTGGACTGTGCCTGTCGCTGATTGGTCGCGGCAGCCATGACAGGCAGCTGGCGAGACCAATCAGCGAATGAATAACCGTTACGGAAGTTGAGGACAGACAGACGGAAGTACCCCTTAGGCAATTATATATATAGATCATTTTTTGTAGGCTGATCGCTTCTATAGCGTGGAGATGTAGCAGCATCCTCATGCTATAGAAACTGTCAGCTCTGCACTGACAGAGATTTGCTGATCATACACTGCACATGATCAGCCAGTTTCCTAGCTACCAGCAACGATCAGGACCCTGTGTCACTCCGCAGGGTCTCCGATCCAAAGGCAGAGGGTCTGCCAGCCCTCTGTCAGCTTCCGAAATGCTGTGATCGTGTTCGAACGCAGCATTTCAGGGGTCAAAGTGCCAGGAGCCGTGTGTGACTGCTCCTGGCACTTAGTGCCAGTTGTCAGAACCAGCTGACATCTGGCGGCGATCGCCCAGGCCTCCCCCCCCCGGGGTGTGCGTGTGATCACGATAACATAATATTCCGTCCCTGGTTAAATAGGTCCAGATCACATGGACGGAACTTTACGTCTAATGTCAGAGAGAGGTTAATAAAGAGGTTAAAAAGAATCGGTCCTAGCACAGATCTGTAGCGCCCCCGTAAATCTATGGGGTACTCGGTACCGGGCCCTTCGGTTCTCAAGGGGGATGTCACGGCGCCTGACCCGGTCCGTGGCCCTAGGGACGTCCGTTGTAAAATGGGGGAAAGGTCTTTAAAGGGATATGTTCGTGACGCCACCTGTGGTATTCGGTCAGGGTGACCGACGCTGCTGTAAGGGGTCCGCTGGGGTGAGGTTATGGCAGCTAGATTGGCATGTAACGTTTTTTGCAGCCGACGGTCCGCCACAACACGGTTGCGACGTGTCGCAAATGCGACGCTAATGCAAATCAATGGTGAAAAAACGCATCCTGCAAGCACTTTTGCAGGATGCGTTTTTTCAACCAAACGACGCATAGCGATGTGCAGTGCACGACGCTAGTGTGAAAGAGGCCTAAGTGCAAACTTTCCAACTAACCCACATGGGTTTACCTTATTTAAATGCAGAACACTCTATTAACCCCCACGGGCTCACTGCATTTTCTCTTTTTAATTTATCTAAAGTACATTATTAACTATTTCCTATCATCTAAATTTCTAGCTACATACTATCGACTATGTAAACATCATTACTATTCTCTTTATTACATTAACTCACTATCTGCTATATTAATTCTATAATATATTAACTCTTTATCAAGGTGCAACAATTCAACATTCCCTTTAAGGGCAAAACGACATTCAAGTCTTTCAATGAGGTAGTGCAAAGTAATCACAACATCAGTATTCAAGTTAAATTTAAAGGTGACGTGATGCGAGGGACCCGTGATGAACTCCCAACGTTGGTCTTGGTTGGGCTACAAGACGTGTAATCCTGACCCGGAATTCTGCCACACCAACGGGTTTTTCTTCAGGTCTGAAAAGCAAAGTTATTTTTACAGTAATATTAACAGCAGTTTCTGTTAAGAGGCAGTCTCTGTAAAAGCCTCCTTTGTAAAACCAGTAGAAAGCACCTTTAAGAAGATGCCAACTATTTACAAGGACAGTTTGTGATCATGCACAGTTCATGATCCTGCAGTTCATTGAAACAATAAGAAAACTTGTGCAAAACTGGGGATCCCTTTAAGCATGGGACCCCTTTAAGAGTTAACCCTAGACGGGTTTAAAGTAGAAAAAGGAAATGTTTTGAGAACTATTTACAATCTTTTCAGTGTACGGTTACTGGAACAGTTCTGGCTGTAACACTGGTGGAGGTAGTCCTCTTGGATACCGACGGCCGTTAGGTGCTACGTATGAGGCTCTTTCACACCCGATGGGGGTCTGAGTGCCCACTGAGCTCTGTTCAGGGGTAACCTTAGTACAGGTTACCATTGGATTGGGCTCTCGGCCGTGACAGTTTCTGTAGTAGTGACTGTGCATACTGTGGTCCTAGTGAAGGTACAAGTAGGCGTGACAGTGGTAGTAGTAGTAGCAGTAGTCTTGACGCATGGTGGCGCTGTTGTCGCAGGAGACAGCATAGCTGGGGTTTTGGCATGGTGTGTCATAGTGTCCTTTTTCTTATGCACATTCAGGGCAAACCATCCTTTTTCACCAAAATGCCTGGTGTAAGTGACATTGACTCCCAGGTACAAGTCTCTATCTGGATGTCCTCCCCAGAGGTGAGATTCCACAGCCCGTCGGTTAACAAAGATCTCCGCATAGAGTCCCTGTTCCTTTATGAAACCCCATCCTCCTTGTAGTTTAAATGTGACGACTGTGCCCTGCTTACGCAGGGCCTGGTTAGTGGTGCGGTCCATGCGGGCCTGGGCTTTAACTTGTAAATCTCGTTTATCGAATACTCTGCGTTGGGCCTGATGTCTCTCCTCAGTTTCCTCCCACTTGCAAGCAAGCTGGGCCTGGTAGTCCTCCCAACTCCAAAACTTCCAGTCTCTCCCTTCTGTTTTTCTGCACCAGGGAACCCCATAAAGTCTGGTCCGGGATTCACCCATCGGTTTTCAGTCCGCTCTGCATATACCTCACCCGGGAGGGTGGTGGGCGCAATTGGGGCTTTCAGGAATTTCTCCATCCCCATGGCCTGGTCCCAAGGCTCGAGACGCTGGAGGCGGTGAGTACGGCGAGGATGTGGCGCTGCTACGGGGCCTACCAGTAGGTCTTGTCACCGGGGCAGGGTCAGCGTTCTTACCTGCCGCAGCGGTGTCCTTGATGTTGGCTGGCTCTGCTGGCGGCGGCATCTGCAGTGGTGCTGGCGGCGGATCTGGGAGCGGTGGCGGTGCTGGTCGGTCCTCCGCAGGTGTTGTCCAGCATGCGGTCTTGGTATTCACCCGCAGCCGTAGAAGCTGGTCAATCAGCTCGTGCACTCCGGCCTGCAGTAAGTCAGCGCCAACTGTGGAGGCCTGGCTGCAGTGCCTCTCCAGGTGGCTGGGGGGGGGGAGTCCTCTGCTCCGACCCCTCGGTCCGGCTCTGGGCGGCTCGCCATGGCGTCTTCCACGTGGCTGGCTTCTTCCTCATCCTTTTCCCGCTCTCTTCTTCTGGGGCGGTTTCACTTTCTTTGTCTCCGCCAGCCATTGAGGATCAGGAGGTGGATCTAGGCTGCTGATGGACACGTCCTCAAGGTATAGAGATATTTAGACTGGGCGGCCATTATTTTTTGCGCTTCTCAGTTCGTTCATGCCCACGAAGATACGCCTTTCTTCTCCTGCGCTCCTCGTGGCGCTGTAATGGCGGCGGTTTTGGCGGGAATTTTTTTTTTTTGGAGAGGTCTTTTGGAATACACAGGCCTTTAGCAAATCACAGTTCAAATACAATTCTGGCACAGTTCTTAGGCGCACATGACCCGATTTTCAGGCTTACGTAGATCCTGTTCGTGACGCCAAAAGATTTGGAGCGCCCCCGTAGGGCTATGGGGTACTTGGTACCGGGCCCTTCGGTTCTCAAGGGGGATGTCACGGCGGCTGACCCGGTCCGTGGCCCTAGGGACGTCCGTTGTAAAATGGGGGAAAGGTCTTTAAAGGGATATGTTCGTGACGCCACCTGTGGTATTCGGTCAGGGTGACCGATGCTGCTGTAAGGGGTCCGCTGGGGTGATGTTATGGCAGCTAGATGGTATACCTTCCCACAGGTGAAGTGTATCCCCAGGGCTTCCCAGAGTGTAGGTGGTGGATGGTGTGAGGCGCAGTGAAGAACGAGGACACAAGGTTGCAGTCTCTTTACCTTTACTGAAGGCTTCAGCATCCACAGTCCAGGGTACTGACCACAGGGTAGGCAGAGTCCAGCCGGTCTGAAGGCAAATCCAGAGTCCCCTTATCCAGGTGGAAATCAGTAGCCTTTCTCTAGTGCCTGGATGTTGTAGTACCTCCCTGCTGAGCGTCTCGGTAAGGTCCTCACAACTGATGTTGGTGTTCTAGATGATATGTCTCTTTCTCTGTCCCCCTGATGGTAAGGATAGGACAAACCCATATGACTGATGGCCTGAGGCTTTTTACAGGGACGCTAGCACGCCCCGGCCCCCACAAGTTGCCACCGTGCCTCCTGGGTATGGGTCGGGCAGATAATATGGAATTAGCTATCCTGCCGGTCTCTGGAGCAAAGCTTGGAGACAATACTCCCTCGGTGTTCTGGCTACCGGATCCTGTGCCTCAGAAAGGAGGCAGCCTTTTGCAGGGCAGAACTCCTGGTTTCCTCTCCTTTTGCTATGACCTCATTTCTCACCCTCTACAATACAATTTGCTGTTCTTGTCTCTTTCTTAGGATGCTGCCGCACGTCGGGCAGGCGCAGCTCCGTGGCCTTCTGTCTAGGCCTGACAGGATCCCACCCCTGTCAGGGACCACTGCCTGAGCGGAGTTCAGATAGCAGCTCACTGGGTGAAGCCCAGCTCGCTTCTGCCTAACTTCCTATCTAGACCACCAGTTTTACCTAATTGTGAAGAGTGCCCTAATAAATAGCATAGCTCCCCCTGGTGGACTGGAGTATGAAGTGTGGTGTATGGTTTGTGATACCTGGTAAAGAGATCTCCTTTATTGCCTTCAGACGTAACATCGCTCCCCCTGGTGGAAGAATAACATTACTGCAACAACCAGGACCCTGGGGCGCTGCAGATCCCTGCCGAACCCCACTGCTGGCTATATCCCAATTGAAGAACGCATCATTTATGACAACTCTTTGTTTCCCATCATTTACCCAATTCCTTACTCACCTGCATATAGTTTCCCCAGTCCTTGCTTCTGTAGCTTCAGTATAAGGCTGCTTTGTGGAATAATATCAAACGACTTTGCAAAGTCCAGATAAATCACATCAGCCGCATTACCAACATCCATTCTCCGGTGGGCCCAGGCACCTGCTGGCATACTGGCACACCGCACACATACACACATGCAGGCACACAGACTCACAGAGCAGCTCACCTCCCGGCGTCCTGCTTCCTGTCTGAGACAGCCCAGCTGGATGACGTCATCATCCAGCGTGCTGCTCTCAGTCAGAAAGCTTCCAGGAATCCAACGAGGAAGAGGCTGCTGGGATGAGCTGCTGCTGCAGGGAGGTGAGCTGTGCTGTGTGCCTGCATGTGTGTGCCTGCGTGTGTGTGTGAGTGTATGTGATGAGCTGCTGCGGTGAGCTGTGTGTGTGTGGTGAAGGACAATGATATTGGCGGGGGGGACAATGATGGTGGTGGTGGAGACAATGATGAAGGAGAGAGGAGGCAATGATGGAAGTGATGGGCAATGATGGTGGGAGAGACAATGTTGGAGGTGATGGGCAATTAGAGCACCCCCGTGGGCCGTGGGGTACTTGGTACCGGGTCCTTTGGTTCTCAAGAGGGATGTCACGGTGGCTGACCCGGTCTGTGGCCCTCGGGACGTCCGTTGTAAAAGGGGGAAAGGTCTTTAAAGGGATAATGTTCGTGACGCCACCTGTGGTATTCGGTCAGGGTGATCGACGCTGCTGTAAGGGGTCCACTGGGGTGATGTTGTGGTAGCTAGATGGTATACCATCCCACAGGTGAAGTGTATCCCCAGGGCTTCCCAGTGTGTAGATGGTGGATGGTGTGAGGCGCAGTGAAGAACGAGGACACAAGGTTGCAGTCTCTTTACCTTTTTACTGATGGCTTCTGCATCCACAGTCCAGAGCACCAGATCACAGGGCAGGCAGGGTCCGGCCGGTCTGAAGGCAAATCCAGAGTCCCCTTGTCCAGGTGGAAATTAGTAGCCTTCCTCTAGCGCCTGGATGTTGTAGTACCTAACTGCTGAGCCTCTCATAAGGTCCTCACAACTGTTGTAGATGTTCTAGATGTTATGTCTTTCTCTCTGTCCCCCAGATAGAGAGGAACAACCCATATGACTGATGGCCTGAGGCTTTTTACAGGGACTCTAGCATGCCCCAGCCCTCACAAGTTGCCACTGTGCCTCCTGGGTATAGGTCGGGCAGGTAACATGGAATTATCTTTCCTGCCGGTCTCTGGAGCAAGGCTTGGAGACTGTTGCTCCCTCGGTGTTCCGGCTACCGGATCCTGTGCCTCAGGAAGCAGCTTTTTGCAGGGCAGAACTCCTTCTGGTTTCCTCTCCTTTTGCTATCACTTCGTTTCTCACCCTCTGCAAAAGAATTCGCTGTTCGTGTCTCTTTCTTAGGATGCCGCACGCTGGGCCGACACAGCTCTGTGGCCTTCTGTCTAGGCCTCTGACAGGATCCCACCCCTGTCAGGGACTCACTCTGTCAGCAGCTCTTAGGTGTTCTTCCTCCCTCTCTGTCTGCCTGACAGGTGCTGCCTGGGTGAAGCCCAGTCAGCTTCTGTCTAACTTCCTATCCAGACCACCAGTTTTACCTAATTGTGAAGAGTGCCCTGATAGGAGCATATCTCTCCCTGGTGGGCAGGAATGTGAAGTGTGTTGTATGGTTTGTGATACCTGGTAAGGAGATCTCCTTTATTGCCTTCAGACGTAACATCACTCCCCCTGGTGGAAGAATGACATTACTGCAACAACCAGGACCCTGGGGCGCTGCACAATCATGGTGAGGGAGGGAATGATGGAGGTGATGGGCAATGAGGGTGAGGTGAGGCAATGATGGAAGTGATGGGCAATGATGGTGGGGAGGCAATGATGGAGGTGATGGGCAATGATGGTGGTGGAGGAGGAAATGATGGAGGTGATGGGCAATGGTGGTGGTGGGAGGCAATGATGGAGGTGATGAAATGGGCAATGGTGGTGGGGGAGGCAATGATAGAGGTGATGGGCAATGATGGTGGTGAGGGGAGGCAATGATGGAGGTGATGAAATGGACAATGATGGTGGGGGAGGAGGCAATGATGCAGGTGGTGGAATGGGCAGTGATGGAAGTGGTTGGGAGAATGATAGGTGTGGTGGGGGAGAAGGCAATGATGGAGGTGGTGATGAGGACAATGATGGGGGTGGAGAAGGGCTGCATTATACTTTATGAGGGGGCTACATTATATTCTGTGGGAGGACTGCACTATTCTCAGGGGACTACATTATATTATGGGGGCTACATCATACTATGTGAGGGGGCTACAGTATACTCTATGGGGGGCTGCATTATATTCTGTGGTGGGGCTGCATTCTCTCAGTTGACTACATTATATTCTGTGGTGGCTGCATTATACTCTATGAGGGTGCTACATTATATTCTATGGTGCGGACTGCATTATACCTTAGGGGGTTGCATTATATTCTATGAGAGGGGACTGCGTTATATTTTATGAGGGGCCTAAATTATATTCTGAGGGGGCTAAATTATATTCTGTGAGGCGGCTGCCCCAACCCTTGCTACATAATTAAGACGTGAACTACCTTATATTATACCCTGATATTAGCGCTTTTTACCGTACAATTGGTGGTCTTGTATCTATTTCTATGTAGCTACATAGTGGGCCCCAACAATGATTTTCTCTGGTGGGCCCAAGGTGCTCCATTCCGACGCTGTCTACAATATATTTCTACAAGTCATCTCTTATAATGCCCTCAAAAACTTTGCACACTACTGATGTCAGTAGTAATTGTCTGGGTCTACCTTTCCTAAATATCGGTACCACATCAGCCATCCTCCAATTCCGTGGCACCACCCCTGTTACAAGAGAGTGCAAGAATATGGCCGGGGTCACTCTAGCGTAGAATACGGACGAGTGCTATGCGAGAAAACATCGCATAGCACTCAGACCAGTGCTAATTTATGGGGTAGCTCACATCTGAGATTTTCTCATGTCGAATTGGCATGCTGCGATTGTCACCGAGAATCGGTAGAGTCTCGGCTCACTCGCACCCATATAAGTCTATGGGTGCGACTGACAACGCATATCACTCGGTAATCATCCAAGTGTGGTGCGATATAAGCCAACGCCGGCAGTGGAGGAGATGGAGAAATTGCTTTCTCCGCCTCCTTTGCAGCTTGGCTCCGAGCTTCTCACACAGAGAGAATCGGAGCACAGCTGCAGAGGAGGCGGAGAAAGTAATTACATGACGTGTATGTGTAGCATGACACTCGGGGTGTCGAGGATCATTAGCATATCACATCCGATGCTCTCGCATCGGATGCCATACGCTAGTGTGACCCCAGCCTATGAGATACAGTGGTCTGTCAATTATTGAGCTCAATTACCTTAGTATGAAAGCCATCTGAGCTGGGGATTTGTCAATGTTTAAATTGGTCAGATGTAGGTGTACTTCTTTTTGTTCAGGAGATGAACTTTAATTTTTGCCTTGTTGAATGATCCCTGTAACAGAGTTGTCATCTTGTAAGGGACTGAAACCACTTATTTATCTCCCTAAGCTCCCGCTGACTTTCTAGTGACGCTTGTGGCACTGGCAGTATTTCTGAAAACACCACCTTGGAGGTCTTGGCTTTCAGCTTCTCTCCTAGTTCCCTGTAATAATTCATAAGGACCTTCCACCTCCCTCTAACTTTGTCATTGGTACCGATGTATAATATGACCTCTAGGTTTTCCCCAGCTCCACCCAGCAATCTGTCTAACCGATCCACAATATATTGAACCCGAGCCCCCAGCAGACAACACAGCGTTCGGCATTCATGGTTTTGGCAGCAGATGACTCTGTCTGTCAACCTAATTATAGAGTCCCCTACCAACATTGTCTGGCCTTTGCTGCACTCCTGTTTCCCTCCTTCCTACAGCAGTCATTTTCCTGGTTGCTAGGAGCAATGTCCTGCTGTAGTGATCCCAGTTCTGGACTTGCATTCCTAACATCAGCCAAAGAGGCATAATTACTAGGTTGTACCAGATCAGGACTGAGCTCCCTGGCACTTTTCCCCTACCCTTTCTTGTAACATTTACCCAGTTACGTATTTCTCTGTCCTGATCTTCCCCACAGCCACCCTCCTCCATATCACTGGCCTCAGCCAGTGCAAGCTCAGTGAGCTTTAAACTCCTCTCCATATTTGCAATGCTCCTTAGCGTTGCAAGCTACACATTTAGGTCCATTACCTGGGCTTTCAAACATGCAACTCACTGACATTGATTGCAGATATATTCACCCCCAAATGGCTATTCAAGGCATGCATACATCTCACAAAATGCACATCTGGTAGCATTGTCCATGGAGCACATATTAAATGGGGATAAACCATACAGATAAAAGCAGAAAAAAACAATGGAAAGCTAGTAAGGAAAACACCAAACTATGCTCCTGTTAAACTATGATGTTGCGTTTAACTATGCACTTATCTGCAGCCCTGGACTTAAAGACAGCCCCTCTCTAAGCTCGGCTACCCTCACTTAGAAAATCTGGAACCTTTAGTCCACCCAACAGCACAGCACAGGTGTTTCGGTTAAGCTACTGGAACATACACTTACCTCTCACAGATACATGATCACATGGACCAATCACAGGCTTCGCATCCCCCTTTTTTTTCTTTCCACAAGTATTAACCCGCCCCCAGACAAACACAGCTATATCCCCAACAATTACCACAGTTACAGTTACCAGTTTCTGAAATCTCATAGCTTTTGCTGGTACTGTAAAATGCAGCTTACAATTTGCATAAAAAAGACCAGCAAAAACGTAACCTGCAAATATAGAATACTGGGATGCATGGGATTGGGATTTTCCCTCATTAATTCATTATCAATTAAGCAAGTAAAATGAGCCAATTCCAAATGTCTTCAAAGGGTAATTTGTAGTTAAAATTCTGCGCTGCCGCTAAGATGAATTTCAGGAGAGTATAGTTGATTCACAGTGGTTTTATTCAACGCGTTTCAGGGGTCTCATGCCCCCTTCATCAGGAAATACCACCTTCATCTAAGGTAACGTTCACATTTGCGTTGTTGGGCACAGCGTCGCCAACGGATACCGACGCATGCGTCATGCGCCCCTATCTATAACATGGGGGGCGCATGGGCATGCGCCGGTATGCGTTGTCTAGCGTTGTCTGACGCATGCGTCATTTGGGCGCAACAGTCCGGGCGCAGCCGACGCTACATGATGCAGTTTTTCTGCGGCCAAAATTCATGTAAACGTTGAACGCATGCGTCAAAAAACGCTGCGTTGTGTATGCGTTTTGCGTTGCGTCGGCGATGCTGCGCCCAACAACGCAAATGTGAACATAGCCTTAGCGGCAGCACAGAGTTTTAACTACAAATCTCCCTTTGAAGACATTATTTTCTCTGGTCGGTGAAGACCTGTGGATCTGCAGCAGCTGCTATCTATATGCTCTAAATTTCATCCTAACCAGGTGAGCAAATTTGGTGTATATTCTCCTCTGTGTAACGTGGATAAGGCCCTATTACGCTCTTTGTCTCCCCATTGTTTTGCAATAGTTACCAATTCCAAATGTGGCATTTACATTTAGAAGCTGTTGCTGTTGAACCCACAATATGCAATAAAACAGAGTGCAATGGTGAGATTGGGAATGTAAACACGCATGTATATCAGTGGTGGATGATATCAGAATCCTTTCCATTGTGAAGGAAAACCCCTTCACAACATCCACCCAAGTGCAGAACACTCTCCAATAAATAGGTATTTCAGGATTTAACTCTATCATAAAGAGAAGACTTCATGAGAGCAAATACAGAGGGTTTGCCACAAGGTGCAATCTAGTAATTAGCCTTAAAAATAGAAAAGCCAAATTAGACTTTACCAGAAATACCTAAAGAAGGCAGCTCAGTTCTGGTAAAGTATTTTTTGGACAGATAAAAGAAAGATCAGCCTGTACTAGAATAATGGGAAGAAGAAAGTATGGAGAAGGCTCGAACAGCTCATGATCTAAAGCACACTACATCCCAGGGCGGTGGAGTCAGTAACCCAAACCTCTGTCTCCAACTCCTCAATCTCCCTGACTCCCGAATCCACAGCACTGCCTCACTACTGAGCATGTACCTAAAGTGCAGCACAGATGGATCTCAACTAAGTCTACATCGCTAGATCAGGAACAGAACGGACATTTATAGAACATTTCATAACTTTCCAAAATTCTTATGAAAAAATTACAGCACATACTGCATTGAACTACCTAGTGGAAACAGTTTTTTATAATGATTTTTTTAACCATTTTGTCAATAAAACATTATTTTTAAGATCATTTTACCTCGTTTCTGTGCTGGATATCCCATTCCAGTTTCTACTCTGTATTGAACTACTGTACCCAATTTATTATATACTAGATGGTGGCCCGATTCTAACGCATCGGGCAATTTATTATATATTTTAGAAGTTGGAGTCAGTCCATTTTATATCGACAAACTTCAAGCTACCAAAATCGTCACCGACTCCACAGCCCTGCTACATCCTCTCTAAAACATGATGGAGGCAATGTGATGATATGGGCATGTATGGCTTCCAATGGCACTTGGTCACTTGTGTTTTCCATGATGTGACTGAAGACCGAAGCAGCTGGATGAATTCTGAAGTATATGGGACTTTCTGCTCAGATACAACCAAAGGCAGTAAGGTTGTTGGAAGGCGCTTTATAGTAAAGATGGACAATGACCCAAAACATACTGCAGGGGCAATCCAGGAGGTTTTTTTAAAGCAAAGAAGTGAAATATTACGCAGTAGCCAAGTCAACCACCAGATCTCAACCCGAACAAGCATGCATGTCACAAGCTTAAGAAAAAACTTAAGGCAGAAAGAGCCACAAACAAAGCATTACAAAGGAGGAAACCCAGCGTTTGGTGACATCCATGGCTTTCAGACTTCAGGCAGTCATTGCCAGCAAAAGTTTCTCTACAAAGTATTTAAAATTACCATTTTACTTATGGTGCAGTTAATTTGTCCACTTCCTAAAAGTTTCACAGGATACTTTTGTTCAACCTTTAATTAACCTGAAAGTTATACCTAATACGAATATACTCACCCTCGGACGCGCCCTGCTTCTTTCCGGCAGCCTTCCTTCCTAAGAATGAGCGCGTGAAGGACCTTAGATGACGTCGCGGCTTGTCCATGTGACCGCTCGCGACCAATCACAAGCCGCGACATCACCGCAGGTCATTCACGCGCTCATTCTTAGGAAGGAAGCCTGCCGGTTAGTACCAGGGCGCGTCCGAGGGGGAGTATATCAATATTTTTTATTTTGATTCTTTATTTTACACATTAATATGGATCCCAGGGCCTGAAGGAGAGTTTCCTCTCCTTCAGACCCTGGGAACAATAGTATCCCATTGCACTGCATTGGGTTTCGTGTTTCGGCCGACCTCGACTTTTTTATAGGATCGGCCGATTTCACTCGACTTTTGAGAAAGTCGGGTTTCGTGAAACCCGACCCGATCCTATAAAAATAAGTCGCTCAACCCTAATCAGGGCATTTCTAATAGTAGATGATCACCCCCTAAATTAATTAATAGGTGTGTGAATGGTTGTTTCATCAGTATTTTGCACCTGTGCTGCTTTCGCCTTTATCATAGCAACCTGCTGCATACTGCAGTGCATTTAATATTGTTTTTTTGAAGTTTTATGTCCTTTCGGTGAGTTGCTTGGGAATCTCAAAGACACTAGTAATCTGCGTGAATATAACATGGAGCTCATGAATGCCTCTATAAGGTGAAATATCTGAAAGGGCAGACACATGGGAAAAACTCCGGAGTCACATGTGAAGATCCATTACAAGAAATCATTGTCTAAGAGTCGATGAACAATTCATCCTTTGACCATATTTACAACAGAGTTTATCCAAGGACTGGCCAAGATCTTCTGCCACTTTGCTGAATATAGAAAGGCGTCTCCCCACAGGAAACCTGGCATCATTGCTGAGAGCATTTTTTTTTTTTTTTTTAAAGAAATAAGACTGGAATTAGAAAATAAAATCCCTTTTCGTCATATGGTCCTTCCAATTTTCTATTCCTCAGGTGCTTCATAGTCCTCTCTCCAAGTGGGAAAATAAACTCTAAGAATAATTTGTTTTTGCTCATTGCTTCACCAACAGTTTTGGCATTAAGGCTAGGTTCACATTGCGTTAGCAGCAGCCCGTTCAGCACATACGATAACGGGCTGCTGCTAGCGCAAGTGCTGGCATTTGCATCCCGCTAGCGCAGACATAGCTCTGCTAGCTCTATCTGCGCTAGCAGTGACGGACCCGGAAACGCTGCAGCCCGCGTCTCAGGGTCCGTCACTCAATGACGGCACATCGCTAGCGCACGCCCATTGTGGGCGTGCGCTAGCGATGCGTCCGCCATTGCATTCAATGGCGGCGTTAACGGACTACGTTACACTGCGTTATGCCGCGGTGTAACGTAGTCCGTTAAACGGGTGACACTAACGCAGTGTGAACCCAGCCTTAGGCCTCTTTCACACATTCGTTTCTCCTGTACGTGTGGTGACAGTTTTCACACATACCAGAGACACGTACACACATAGACCCATTCAAATGAATGGGTCTGTGCACGTCAGTGTGTTTCCACGGACCGTGTGTCCGTGTGCCCACACGTAGACATGACCGTTTTTACAGTCAGCACGGAGGGCAAAATGTCCCGCACACGTGTACATGGAGAGCTCACATTGATGTCCTCCATGTGACACGCATCGGGACCGGGGAAGCAGTACAGTAAGCGCTGTTCCCCGGCGGCAGGTGCTGAAGACACTCATCATTCTCCCCTGCTCTGCCGGCGATTAGAGAATGACGAGTTATATTAAAGTCCTAACGATGACAGCAGGTGGGAGCTTTTGGGACTCTTACTCCCATCATCGGACATTTGCTGTCGCTAATAATAGTGACAGCAGGAGCGGATGATCGGGGTTTTCCTCAGCCGCCGCCTGCGATATAATGAAATAAATGAATGAAAAACCTGACATGGGTTCCCCTTCTTTCTTGAACCAACTAGGCAAAACTCACAGCTTGGGGTCGCAACCCTCAGCTGTCAGCAAGGTTGGTTATCAAGAATAGAGGGGTCCTCACGCTGTTTTTTTAAAAGAAAATTATTTAAATAAATTAAAAAAACAGGGTGGGGTCCCCCCATTTTTGACAACCAGCCTTGCTAAAGCTCACAGCTGGGGACTGGTATTCTCAGGCTGGTAAGTGGTCGTGGATATAGGCCCCATCAGCCTAAAAACAGTAGCCCACAGCTTCTCAGAATAGGTGCATCTATTAGATGCGCCAATTCTGGCGCTTTGCCCGGCTCTTCCCACTTGTCCTGTAACAAGTGGGATTAATACTCATCCAAAAAAGCAACAAAAAAGCAATATAGCCATAAAATAACAAGATTTTATTAAGGGTACATATAAATACAGAAAAATGTTAAAAGTATCTGATAACAGTATGGGGATAGAAACTATACAAAAAAGTAACCACCATGAGGCAAAATAACATATCAATATGGTATAATATATTATTCAAATAACATGATTGTGCGCAAAACAAATGTAAAGAGCCAAAAGGTATATAGTATAACTATGGTATGGTTATACAAGGCAAAGATGCAGATCATACAGTGCGCATAAAAATGAGATGAAAAAGGTGAAGAAAAGATGTATATACACCAGGCATGTTGTTATGATGCCAAAAGATGATTTAAATGGGCATGTGGAAGAGGATCATGTTTATAGCAACGCATACTAATGGAAGATGCGAGCATATATTAATAATGTCTATGGTACCAACATCTATGATACTAACGCCTATGTCTATATAGAAACCAAATGGTTTTTGAGCAAAAGATGTATGGCCAAATGGAAAATAGTGGTGGTTATAACCTACCAATAGCCAGATTCCACATGCACTAAAAACAAAACATGACCCATGTTAAGTAGCAGCCTGGATTATTACCTCACGGTGGTGGCAACGTCCCGACGCGCGTTTCGCGTAATGCTTCGTCCGGGGAAGAGTCCATTTGGTTTCTATATAGACATAGGCGTTAGTATCATAGATGTTGGTACCATAGACATTATTAATATATGCTCGCATCTTCCATTAGTATGCGTTGCTATAAACTTGATCCTCTTCCACATGCCCATTTAAATCATCTTTTGGCATCATAACAACATGCCTGGTGTATATACATCTTTTCTTCACCTTTTTCATCTCATTTTTATGCGCACTGTATGATCTGCATCTTTGCCTTGTATAACCATACCATAGTTATACTATATACCTTTTGGCTCTTTACATTTGTTTTGCGCACAATCATGTTATTTGAATAATATATTATACCATATTGATATGTTATTTTGCCTCATGGTGGTTACTTTTTTGTATAGTTTCTATCCCCATACTGTTATCAGATACTTTTAACATTTTTCTGTATTTATATGTACCCTTAATAAAATCTTGTTATTTTATGGCTATATTGCTTTTTTGTTGCTTTTTTGGATGAGTATATTATTTTGGAGCATTGCCACTAAACTAGGCAGATACCTTTTTCCTTTTGATGTAAAGTGGGATTAATATTTGTGGGGTTGATGTCACCTTTGTATTGTCAGGTGACATCAAGCCCAAGGCTTCGTAATGGAGAGGTATCTATAAGACAACTCTCCAATACTAATCCTATAGTTATATGTTAAAGACACAGCCAGAATAAAATCCTTTAAATGAAAAAATGACAGACTCCTTTATTAAGCTCAATTAAACCATACTTACTGCAACACCTAATTCCACTGAATCCCTTGATCCCCTGAAATAAAAGTAAAATAAAAAAACAATATACCATACCTGTTCATCGTTCTGTCCCATGCTGTAATCCATGTCTGGGGGCTAAATAGTTTTCAACCTGGACGGTGCCAAGATGCGACCGTCCAGGCTGAAAACTACTGGTGAATGAACTGCTGAGAGCGCAGCATCATTCACCAGCGGTGACATCATCACTGGCATTTTCCCACGGCCTTAGGTCACCACAGTTCAGCCCGGCCTCGATGTCACCACTGGTGAATGATGCTGAAAATAGAGGGAAACCCACGTCGGGTTTTTCATTCATTTATTTCATTATATCGCAGGCGGCGGCTGAAGAAATCCCCGATCATATGCTCCTGCTGTCACTGTTATTAGCGGCAGCAAGTGTCAGATGATGGGAGTAATAGTCCCAAAAGCCCCCACTTGCTGTCATCGTTCGGACTTTAATATAACTCTCATCATTCTCCTCTGCTCGCACAGATCGCCGTCAGAGCAAGGGAGGATGACAGCGTCTTCAGCACCTACCGCCGGGGAACAGCACTTGCTGTAGCGCTTCTTCCCCGGCGGCGGCCGTCCGTGTGGTACTGATGCGGCACACGGGCGGTACACGGTTGCCACACGTGTGCCGCAAGTATTACATTCACAACACACGGACACGGATATCTCCGGTACCGGTTTTTCTTGTACCGGAAATAAACAGATGTACGAAACCGGCCTAAAGGAGAGTCTACTAAGGCAAAATAAACAAAGACTATGAGAATACTTATGATAGGGATAAATGCAAGCAAGCAATTGCTCTGTGGGACTTAAATATGAGCCTCCAGTTGACTGCTCCATATTGTTGGTTACCAACTCAAATTGTGGCAAAAGATTAAAAAGCTGAGGTAGCAGCCGTCTTAATGTTTGCTCAATTCCTAACCTTGGATGACTTCTTATAGGAATCAATTTCAAACCTGTCTAGCATCAGTGTCACTGGCAATAGCAAGGTGAGCTTCAATTACAGATTTTTATGTGTAGCAGCAATAAAGGATCCTTTGGTTATGAGTCACCCCGCCGTTACCGGGTCCGGTGGTTTTCACAGGGGGATGTCATGGTGGCAACCCCGTCCGTGGCCCTGGGCACCCATTTAAAAGGGAAAGGTCTTTAAAGGGAATAAAGTTTATGTTCGTGACGCCACCTGTGGTATTCGGCCAATGGGGACCGACGCTGCTTTAAGGGGTCCTCTGGGGTGATGTTATGGCAGCTAGATGGTATACCTTCCCACAGGTGAAGTATATCCCCAGGGTTCCCGATGTGTAGATGGAAGATGGTGAGAGGTGCAGTGAAGAACGAGGACACAGGTTTGCAGTCTCTTTACCTTATTTACTGAAGACTTCAGCAGCCACAGTCCAGGGCACCAGATCACAGGGCAGGCAGGGTCCGGCCGGCTTGGAGGCAAGTTAGGAGTCCCCTTACCCAGGTGGAAATCAAAGCCTTCCTCTAGCGCCGTGGAGTTGTAGTCCCTTACTGCCTAAGGCTTCAAGTAAGGTCCTCACAGGTGTTCTATTGTTCTCTGTCCCCCATATAGGATAGGACACGACCCATATGACTGGTGACTTGAGGCGGTTTATAGGGACTCTAGCACGCCCCAGCCTCTAACGGTGTCACCGTGCCTCCTGGGTACTAAGGCGGACAGCTAACGTGGAGTTCAGCTTTCCTGCCGGTCTCTGATGTAAGTCGTGGAGGGCCTTACGATCCTCGGTGTTCTGGCTACCGGTTTCTGCGCCTCAGGAGGCAGCCTGCTCGGGGCTGGTCTCCTTTCCTGTGCTTTGCTCTCCTGCACTGATCCAGTCTGTTTCCTGGCAAGAACTAACTAATTTTACCTACAGATTACCAAATATATGGGGAGTCACCTAGTAAATAGGATCAAAAGCTCCCCCTGGTGGCCTGGAGTGTGAATGTGTTGCATGTTTGTGGTACCTGGTTACAGTTATCCCTTCTTGCCTTCAAGTGTAACATCACTCTCCCCGTGAGGAAAGCAATGCTAGTGTGATGACCAGGACCCTAGGGTGCCACAGTTACAGCTAGCATTATCTCCTCAAGAGATCATCTCCAACACAAACTGAAAAGAGGGTATCAGAATGATGAATATCTAATGGGCGGGTGTTGACCAAACTCAGGCAAAGGCTCCGAGCAGAGAATCATGCCACCATGTTATACTCCCATTTCCCGTAGTAATCTTCTGGGACCCAGCAGTATTGAGGATAATGAATCCAGCAGTGGTGCTGCTTCTTTTGAAGGACGGAAAAAAAGAACTAACGATAATATTAAATACATCTTAGTTTCTGTTTCCATTCCAGAGAATAAGATGGTCCCTACAGGGCTGCTGTCACAAGGCAAGAGGGAATAAATGTACACTATTTCAATAGTTCTATGGATACTACTTAAACATAGGTCATTGTGGAGTCTCCATAGGAAAATGCAGCATGCTCCATGAGTTGCATATATCAGTAAAATCTTTATGCCAGACTGAATTTATGTAAATAGCTTTAGAGAATTTGTTTCAGAAAGAGAAAAAGATCAAATTTTGATTTATTTTGTTTGCTTTGAAAAAAGTAGTGATAGACCTTCCAACAACTGTCAATCGGATCATGAGGTTGATATCAGAGTAGGACAATTGTGCTGATTACTAGAGACCAGTGCACTTATGAGATTACCTCAGTGAAGAAATCTATAAGTTGACAAAGTATGTGACCTAAAATGATGGACAAAAAAAAAAAGATTGAAAGGAAAAAAAGAAAAAATACATACCATGAGATACGGCCTTCCCAAAACCCTGTATGATGACAAATGCACACTTAGCAGGATGCAGCAGGCCTCCACTGATAAAGGCTAGGGGCAGCACAGGTGCAAACTATTTGATAAAAACAGCCACCCCCACACCAACCAAACATTGCAGGGGTTGGCTGCCTAGCAGAAAAAATGCACATTGATATAACTCACATAGGATGCCAGTCACACTGGTAAGTGTGGTGCACAATGTCTGGTATGCAGCCTATTAATGACGCCCCTTGTATTAACAGGTGGGCTGCCCAGCACTATAATATGCAGCACACAGTGACAGACGCCCCAGAAAAACCTAACCAACAAAAAGAGGAAAGGAAAAAAAAGCAAGCAATAACATGCCTGATGATGTTAAGTTTTAGAATAAAAATCACTCATTCAAGTCAATGGGTCCATGAGAAAAAAGGACAGCATACGGGTGCCATCTGTGATGCATCCTAGAGCTGTCTATTTTTTGCTAATGAGAAGGAATAGCTGCAAAAAAATATTTTGCGTACAAGAAAAAAGGACATATGGACAAAACTAAGGATGAAACTGATTTAAAAAAAAAACCCACTAAGCAGGGTGTTTTTCTTATACTTAAAATAAAAATACACTTGAAGGAGTCTCAAGCAAGATAACCTGAAGGAAGCCACTCTCTTAAGATCTCTGCTCTAGCCAGAAGTAGAAGTGGGTTGCAAGCAGGGACACCCCTCTACTCATTATCATCCATGTGACCTATTAAATAGAGTAAGCTGTTGTTATATGTGCAGTGTTTTCTTCAGGCACAGAAATGCCCACTAGCTTCCATATATTAGAGTTTACTATAATAAAAGATCTGTAAAAATAAAGTGTCAGTAACAACTTCATTGAAACCACTGCATCCCTACTGTTTAGAAAACAAGCAGATATCACAAATCTTACAGATCCTTCATGACAAACCCACCTGAAAGAGAATTGTACATTTTTGACAAATGTACCCACTAGGTGTCAGTATTTTGGCATTCATGAACAATAGCCTAATATCACCCTCCTAATACAGGATCACATGAGAACAGCCACAAGACAAACCGTGTGTACAATTATTAGGCAATTTGAATTTTTGATGATTGATTTTATTATTGAAGAACTACAGCACTGTCGGTCAATCCAAAATGTTCATAAACTTGATATCTGAATATTTAAGAAAGCAAAAGTCTTAGTTACTTACTGGTAACTGGATTTTTCGGAACGCATGACAGCACCATGAGAGAGGGGATAAGCCCTACAAGGACAGGAAACCTACAGATATAAAAGGGGGGCAAGTATCCGGCGCATCATTTGGATTACAGAGCATGAGAGGGCCTCCCATGGTTATTGCAAAACAATTCAAAACTTAATCCAAACACCCATCAAAATTTCAAATGTGACTTTATATACTAGTGAAAGAAGTGCTCACCCACACATGAATGAAGGGAATATAAAAGTGCTCTCATAGATTCCGAAAAATCCCGTTACCGGTAAGACTTTATTTGATCCCCCATGACAGCATCACGAGAGAATTACAGAGAGGTAAGAATTCAGTGAGGGACTACAGCCTGAAGCACCCTTCTTCCAAAAGGGAGGTTGGAAGAGGAACCCATATCAAGTCTATGTTTATAGAAAGTGGATGGAAAAGACCATGTTACTGTCTTACATATCTGCTCAATAAAGACATCCGATCTCTCCGCCCATGAAACTGCTATGGCTCTTATGAAGTGAGCTCTCAGACCTTCTGGAACTACCCTTCCACATGATGAATAAACCAAACAGCTATTGTGCATTTGAAGCTTTAAGCCCCTTTCTGGGTCCCTGGAAGGACATGAATAAAGAATTATCCTCTTTCCAAGGATCAGTAACCTACAGGTATTCTAGTAGACACCTGCTAACGTCTAGCGTATGGTGTTTCTCCTCATTCTGATTTTTTTGGGCTAGCACAGAAGGAGGGAAGAACACTCTCCTGCAACCTATGAAACTTGGAAGCCACTAGTGATGAGCACTGAAATGCTCGGGTGCTTGTTGCTTGGGTTGAGCAATTTGTAATACTCGGGTACTCGGCCAGAACCATGAGTCCAATGTAAGTCTATGGGAAACCTAAGCATTTTTACCGCGATCCCCCCGTGGGTCCTTTTAAGGTCTAAAAACGTCTGACAATGATGGAAACAGTGCTCCATTGACATGGGAACATCATGGGGAATGCCCCTGGAAGCATTTCAGACTTTCAGGTCACAGTTTTGAGCAATGTTGTCAAGAGTCTTACGCCATTTTTACAGGCGCACCCAAAAACATACAAAAACTAAACTAAAATGGATTTAAATGTTAATGAACATCCTTTCCAGGGTAATGAATTATATAGAAGGCCCAGAGAACCGAATACAGAAAGCAAAAATAGCTAAAGAGATCCGTGAACATATATCCCTGTTGCAGAAATTCTCCAGGCGTCCCGTCACCCATCTCTGGTACATTTTTAGCTATTTTGGCTTTATGTATTCGGTTCTCTGGGCTTATTATGGTTTGGAGTGAGTTGGTATTTTGCTATTGATCAGGATTTTATATAGGGTCCTGTGAGTATATGTTTGTTGCAGAACTCCTTTTATCATCTTATAGGATAGAGTCTAGCAAATATATCTAAAGGTACCTTCACACTCAGCAACTTTACGACAACGATCCGTGACGTTGCAGTGTCCTGGATAGCGATCTCGTTGTGTTTGACACGCAGCAGCGATCTGGATCCCGCTGTGATATCGCTGGTCGGAGCTAGAAGTCCAGAACTTTATTTCGTCGCTGACGACCCGCTGTCATCGCTGGATCGGCGTGTGTGACGTGTTCAATTGTAACCAGGGTAAATATCTGGTTACTAAGCGCAGGGCCGCGCTTAGTAACCCGATATTTACCCTGGTTACCATTGTAAAAGTAAAAAAAAAAAAAACACACTACATACTCACATTCTGATGGCGCGCTGCTGCCGAGAGCTTCCCTGCACTGACTGTGTCAGCGCCGGCCGTAAAGCACAGCACAGCGGTGACGTCACCGCTGTTACTGCCGGCGCTGACACATTCAGTGCAGGGAAGCTCTCGGCAGCAGCGCGCCATCAGAATGTGAGTATGTAGTGTTTTTTTTTTTAACTTTTACAATGGTAACCAGGGTAAATATCGGGTTACTAAGCGTGGCCCTGCACTTAGTAACCCAACGTTTACCCTGGTTACCCGGATGCTGCAGGGGGACTTCGGCATCGTTGAAGACAGTTTCAACGATGCCGAAGTCGTTCCCCTGATCGTTGGTCGCTGGAGAGAGCTGTCTGTGTGACAGCTCCCCAGCGACCACACAACGACTTACCAACGATCACGGCCAGGTCGTATCGCTGGTCGTGATCGTTGGTAAGTTGTTTAGTGTAACGGTACCTTTAGCTCCACTTATATAGGATCTTTGGTATCCATTACTATTTATAAAATAAAAGGTGGTTGCTTGGTTTTGTTATGCTGTTGCACCTCTCCCTATTTCATTCATGGCGTCCCTTTTCGGTGATCTTGTAATATATTAACTGCTTTGTTTTATCTATTTATTGTTAATAAAATATTGGTTTTTAACCATATATGATTTTTGTTGTATCTCTTTATCTCATGAAGACATTTATGGGATTAGTGTTGTTGTAGTAGTTGAAGTGCCCCAGTGATTACTGGACATTTGGTGATTTACTCCTATAGTGTTTGCCTATGCATTGAATGCAAGGCCTGCCCTGCACCAAAGTAACACGCACCCGAATAAGCCCTTGAGCCCACGTACTGGATGGCCAAAGTTCCCATTATTATGAATTTGTTACTGCCATACTGTTTGCTTATGCATTGAATCCAAGGCCTGCCGTGTACCAAAGTTACACACACCCCAACAACCCATTGAACAGACGTCCTGGATGGCCACATGAAACCAAAGTACCCATTTTTTTTCATTCGGTACTGCCATACTGTTAGCCAATGCATTGCATGCAATGCTTGCCCTGCACTAAAGTAACACGCACCCCAATAAGCCTTGGAAGAGACGTAGAGGTGGGCCTCCTGAAAACAATGTTCCCATTATTAGGAAGAGCGTCTCCCATAGTGTTTGCCTATGCAGTGAATGCAAGGCCTGCAAAAAATTAGGAGGCACTCCAATGCCCCGTGAAAGAGATGTGGAGGAGGGCCTAATAAAAAAAAATGTTCCTATGATAAACGAGCTGGTCCCCTATACTTGTAATGCCCATACACTAAGTGTAAGGGCTGACAAACATTTCCCCCTGAGGGGTACCATTTTTTATTTTTAATTATTTACGGACGTCATAAACACCCTTTCAAAAATTAGAGTGACTGTTGCATCACGGAATACGTTCACCCTCGTGTTCTAGTGGTGGAGTCTGAAGAGACGTGGAGGATGTCCTCCTAAGAATCTATTCCCAATTTAAAGGAGCGGGTCTCCTATATTTGGAATGCACAAACATTTCCCCCTGGGGGGTACACTTTATTTTTATTTTATTATTTACATGCATCATAAACACCCTTGCAAAAAAAGAGTTGCTGTAGCTTCATGGAACACTTTGACCCTGGTGTTCTAGTGGTGGAGGATGAGGAGGATAAGACCAAATAGCCAAAATCAGGAAGCGTAGACCCATGTGTGGGTGTGGAGGTGCATGGGAATACACCTCCCCAAAAAAGACACTGTATTGGAGGTTATGTTTCGCTGTTATCATTCAGTGGTGTAGGGAAGTCTGGCCCAATCCAGCCCTTGTTCATTTTTATAAGTCAGCCTGTCAGCATTTTCAGTTGACAGGTGCGCTTATCAGTTATAATTCCACCAGTGGCACTAAAAACCAGCTCTGACAAAACGTTAGAGGCAGGGCAGGCCAGGGCCTCCGCATCGATACACTATCGTGAGGTCCCCCTGGATCCACTGTGTCGCTTCCCGAGTCTCTGAGCCGACCGACTCCATCAACCGGTATGTCTGTTAGGGTATGTTCCCATGGTCAGTAAACGCTGCGTGTTGGACGCTGTGTACATCCGCAGCATCTAGATGCTACAGCATAGTGGATGGGATTTCAAGAAATCCCATCTCCACTATGCGTGCACGGACACCTCCGGCTTCCTTGCGGTGACGGACATGTGCTGCGCCTTTCCAGACCGCACCATGTCTATTTATCTTGCGGAGGTGCCAAGTTTCTGCAAGATAAATATCACCAGTCCAATGTATTGGACGCGGTGATTCCGCACATTTCTATGAACACATGAGGAATCAACATATGCTGCATCCAAAGTGCTGCTGATTACTGACAGTGGGAACGTAGCCTAAGAGGTTCACCAGTGAAGCACAGGAAACCAACTGATGACACCATTTTATGCCTGTCGGTTTCCTGTCCTTGAAGGGAGGATCCCCTCTCGTGTTGTGCTCTCATGGGTGATCGAATAAAGTGAGATTTTGTCTTTCTTAGGACAATATCTACATGTGCAGAATTCTAGGGCAACTATCAGTGTGCAGAATTATTATGCAACCAAGGCCGGTTTCACATTTGCGGTTGTGTCCGCAGCGTTTCTTCTGCAAATATCCGCATGCATTGTGTATTCTTATATTTAACATTAGGGACGCATGAGTCTGCGATCGGTTGCTTTTTGCCGCGTTTGACGACGCATGCGTCGTTTCGTCGTCTGCGGTTTGGCGCGGTAAACGCTACATGTAGTAATTTTAGAGGCGTCAATTTGCCGCCTAGAAACGTATGCTGTCGATTGAGGAAGGAATGCGCCAAAAAAACGCATTGCTGTCTATGTGAACGCATGCGTTCACAAGCACATGCGTTTGCTTGCGTTCGTGAACGCATGCGTTGCACCAGAGAAAAACATGTCTAGACACAGATTAGCCACCCCCCACATGCAAAGGTGATAAAGGGAGGGAGTGGGCATTTGCAGGTCTCTACTCAGCAGACACTGAAGCAGACGAGACGCAGGCTACATCCTTGGAGGAAAACAAGACACTGAACAATGTGAGTATATCCTAGCCAATGCCAATATTTTCTATTTTCTGTCTCTACATGTCCTAATTTCTGCCATTTCTTTCTTTCTGCATGCATCAGAATGTCATCTTCTTCTGATGATGATCAAACGCCTGGGCCTGCATAAGCGGAAAATGTCAGCGAAGTGAGTATTCACCTGCTGAGATTGGTAAGTATTCACTGTCACATCAACACGTATGACAATTTTTTTTTTCATTTTTTTAGAGCACTTCTTCCACTGCGGCAGAGGCTGAGCAGGAGTTGCGGGATCACAGTCGGGTGGCACGGCGGCAGCGTGTATGTATACATGACTGACTGTTTATTGTATCCTCACTTTACAATTCTTGAATTTTCATTTCTTTACTTTTCTCTTTCTTTCCCTTTTGCTTCTGCACTCCTTTTTTTTTTACTTTCAATATTCATGCCATTTCTCTGCTTCGGTTTTCTTACTTCCTTCTGTCAATGTCTCCAACATCAATGTCCTGTATTTGTAAGCCAAAACCAGGAGTGGGTGATAAATGCAGAAGTGGTGCATATATTTTTATTATAGTTTTCCTCACAAAAAATGGGCAGAGGTAGAGGACTGGGGAAAGGGGATCACCTGATGGACCAGCTTCCTAGTCTCCAGTTAGTGTGGCAGGCCCACTTGCTGCAGCGCTGGAGGATGGCTGGGACGGGTCCGTGGCTGTCTGATGAAGGACCGCTCCAGAACCTGGGCCAACAGTGGTGCTCCATGTGCTGTGAAAAAAGAAGTACAAAAATTAATACCAAACATTTACAAAAAGCAAACTCCTGTGGAATATAAACATACAGATTAAGGCTGAGGTCACACTAGCAGTATTTGGTCAGAGTTTTACATCAGACTTTGTAAGCCAAAACCGGGAGTACAAGAGTACGAGGAAAAGTATAATCGAAACAGATGCACCACTTCTGCATTAATCACCAACTCTTGGGTTTGGATTCCAAATACTGATGTAAAATATGAAGGAACGATGGAGGTCATACAAGGCATATCTATACTCACCAGGACATGTGTCAGAAATAATCAATTAATGAGGCATTTATTTGTGCATCATGAATTCATTAATTCTGACAACTGACTTGATGACTATAGATCTGTTTTGTAGGCTGCCGTCACACTGTCAGTATTTGCTCAGTATTTTACATCACTATTGGTAAGCCAAAACCTGGAGTGGAACAATGTGAGGAAAAGTAGAATAAAAACATATGCACCACTTCTGCATTTTTCACCCACTCCTGGTTTTGGCTTACAAATACTGATGTTAAGTACTGAACAAATACTCCAAATGTGACGGCACCAAACAGCCATCGTCTCTTCAGTCTGCGTCAAATAGCTACTGGTGAACAGAGTCAGGATGCAATGACGTCAACAACCTAGGCCCAAAAAACCAAAGTGGTTTGTATAGGAAATACATAGGAGACATGGTCAAGATAATAAAACATGTATTTTATTAACAACAAACATTAGTAACATTTAACCCCTTAACGACCGCCTATACGCCTTTTAACGGCGGCAGCTAAGGGTACTTAAACCACACTGTGGAAAAAGTAAATAGCGCCCCCCAGAGTTGGATTTTCTCTGGGGTCTCGGTTGCCGGGGTTAGCTGAGACCCCAGAGAACATGATTCGGGGTTTTTTTTCCGACCCCCGAGTTGCGATCGCCGGTAATTAACCGTTTACCGGCGATCGCAAAACAAAAAAAACGCGATCTCCCTTTTAATTTCTCTGTCCTCCGATGTGATCGCACATCAGAGGACAGAGAAATGGGGTCCCCAATAGCTCCCCGATACTCACCTGTCTCCCCCGGTGCTCCTCGTGGCTCCCGATGGGCGCCGCCATCTTCTTTCGGCAAAAAAATGGCCCACCGGCCGGCACCCGGAGGATCTTTGGGGTCTCGGCTGCCGGGGGTAGCCGAGACCCCAAAAGAACATGATCGGGGTCGGTTCTTACCGACCACTGTTTTGCGATTGCCGGTAATTAACTGTTTACCGGCGGTCGCAAAA
Organism: Ranitomeya variabilis; assembly: GCF_051348905.1. NCBI lineage: Eukaryota > Metazoa > Chordata > Amphibia > Anura > Dendrobatidae > Ranitomeya > Ranitomeya variabilis. The sequence goes on along the minus strand of NC_135235.1, from coordinate 531,473,377 downwards.
AAACAAACAAAAAAAACAAAAGAAAAAGCGATCGGTCATTCTCTGTCCTCTGATGTGATCGCATATCAGAGGACAGAGAAATAGGGGGATTCGGGGACCCTGCTATACTTACCGGTGTCCCTGGGTCCTCCTGCGTCCCCTCCTGCCCGCCGGCTTCTTCCTATGGAAAGAAAATGGTGGGCGCATGCGCAGTGCGCCCGCTCTCTGCTGCCATCTGCCGGCCGGCAGGAGAGAGGAGTTGGGGCTACAATTAGGGTTAGGGTTGGGGCTAAATTTAGGGTTAGGGTTAGGGTTCTTTCACACTTGCGTCGGTATGGGGCTGTCGCAATCCGTCGGCCCGACGTACCGACGCACGTTGTGAAAATTGTGCACAACGTGGGCAGCGGATGCAGGTTTTCAATGCATCCGCTGCCCAGTCTATGTCCTGGGGAGGAGGGGGCAGAGTTACGGCCACGCATGAGCGGAAATTGCGGATGCGACGTACAAAAAAAGGTTACATTGAACGTTTTTTCTGTGACGACCGTCCGCCAAAACACAACGGATCCAGTGCACGACGGACGCGACGTCTGGCTATCCGTCGGCAATACAAGTCTATGGGCAAAAAAGGCATCCTTCGGGCACATTTGCAGGATCTGTTTTTTGTCCAAAACGACGGATTGCGACGGATGCCACACGACGCAAGTGTGAAAGTAGCCTTAAGGCTAGGGTTGGGGCTAAAGTTAGGGTTAAATTTAGGGTTAGGGTTGGGGCTAAATTTAGGGTTAGGGCTAAAATTAGGGTTAGGGTTGGGGCGAAAGTTAGGGTTAGGGTTGGGGCTAAAGTTAGGGTTGGGGCTAAAGTTGAGGCTAAAGTTAGGGTTAGAGTTGGGATTAGGGTTTGTGTGAAGAATCACCATTCCTCCCACGTCACCAATCCGTGACGTCACTACACAGGCCCAGCTCTCCAGCGCCCCCTTTGCCTCTCAGGTCAGTCAGGGAACTGCACCTAGAGCAAATGGCCGCCGGGGAGACTGCCCCGTTACCCACACTGGGTATTCTAAGATTCGCAATCAGAGTAAAAGGATCAGCCCAAAATTAATTTATGATTTAATTGCCTTAAGGGCGCACTAGGTAATTACAAGAAATATACAATCACAATATATCAAGAGTTACAGTCAGAGTACAATATAACAATAATAATACGAGGCTTAAAGGTATACAGCTGGAGGTCAATTTACCAGGTTGAAGGTCGCTTGAGGAAGCTGGGGGGCTCAGCGTTCCGCAGGTCCACGACTTAGTTACCGGGCAGCCCCCAGAAAGCGTGTGCTTGCTCCCCTCTGGCTGGCATATGCCCTGTTCCTTAGTTAGTCATCTTCTGTGTGTCTCACTCTCCAAGTGTCCTCAGATCTTAAACCTTGCTGGGTCCCTCCGCCTGTAGCTGGGTGGGCTTAGCAATCTCCACCCCCTCTGCCTCCCTGCAAGATTTATTCCAATATCTAATAAATGGGATAACTTCTCTCAGGATGATCGGGTCAGCACACGGGCAGTACCAGCGCCTGTTTGTTCTGCCGGTCGTACTGGGATCAAACCTGGACCCATTCGGTCCCTGTGGGAGGCTGATCTCTATATCTCGGGTTTCAGACCTCCCACGGACACGGGAGTCGCACTGTTAGATGCGCAATTTCTTTAGGGCGAGGGGAATATTTTTTTTATGAGCCGGTACCTCGGACGATGCGTCCATAATTCACAATTCCATGTTGGAGACGGTTCGACTGGACGGCCATAATAGATGTGTATCCAGTGGTCACTTGACATGTGTGCTTTAATTAAGTCCCCAAGCATTTCCAAGCCCCCTGCTGGTGTGGCTTCCTCACTGAGCTTTGAAATGCTATCTGCCTGCCAAATTGTGCTCAGCTCATTAACATACTGAAAGGAACTTTATTCATTAGAAAAGGTGGGGGCCAGGAGCACTCCTCTCTGCAGACCTGTGACCAGGAGACAAAATGGAGTTACGCCAATCTCTTTTAGTATGCCCGTCCAAGATGGCGGCTGTTCCCTCATCACAGGGTTTGTATTAGGGTTGGTATTAGGGTTAGGGTTGGCATTAGGGTTACGTTTGGGATTAGGGTTAGGTTTGGGATTAGGGTTAAGGTTAGGGTTGGGATTAGGGTTGTATTGGGATTAGGGTTAGGTTTGAGGTTAGGTTTGTGATTAGGATTAGGGGTGTGTTGGATTTAGAGTTTTAATTAGGGTTATGGTTAGGGTTGAGATTAGGGTTGTTTTGGGGTTAGGGTTGTGATTATCGTTAGGGTTGTGATTAGAATTATGGATCGGATTAGGGTTAGGGGTGTGTTGGGGTTAGGGTTGGAGTTAGAATTGGGGGGTTTCCACTGTTTAGGTACATCAGGGGGTCTCCAAACACGAAAGCCAATTTTGCGCTCAAAAAGTCAAATGGTGCTCCCTCCCTTCTGAGCTCTGCCGTGCACCCAAACAGTGGTTTACCCCCACATATGGGGCATCAGCGTACTTGGGATAAATTGGACAACAACTTTTGGGGTCCAATTTCTCCTGTTACCTTTGTGAAAATAAAAACTTGGGGGCTAAAAAATCTTTTTTGTGGGTAAAAAAAAAAATTATTTTCACGACTCTGCATTATAAACTTCTGTGAAGCACTTGCGCATTCAAAGTTCTCACCACATATCTAGATAAGTTCCTTGGGGGGTCTAGCTTGCAAAATGGGGTCACTTGTGGGGGGGTTTCTACTGTTTAGGTACATCAGGGGTTCTGCAAACGCAACATAACGCCCGCAGACCATTCTATCAAAGTCTGCATTCCAAAACAGACCTCCTTCCCTTCCGAGCTCTGCTGTGCGCCCAAACAGTGGTTTACCCCCACATATGGGGTACCAGCATACTCAGGACAAATTGGACAACTTTTGGGGTCCAATTTCTCTTTTTACCCTTGTGAAAATAAAAACTTGGGGGCTAAAAAATATTTTTTGTGGAAAAAATAAAATATTTTTTATTTTCACGACTCTGCATTATAAACTTCTGTGAAGCACTTGGGCATTCAAAGTTCTCACCACATATCTAGAAAAGTTCCATGTGGGGTCTAGTTTCCAAAATGGGGTCACTTGTGGGGGGTTTCTACTGTTTAGGCACATCAGGGGCTCTCCAAACGCGACATGGCGTCCGATCTCAATTCCAGCCAACTCTACATTGAAAAAGTAAAACGGCACTCCTTCTCTTCCAAGCTCTGTGGTGCGCCCAAACAGTGGTTTACCCCCACATATGGGGTATCGACGTACTCAGGACAAATTGGACAACTTTTGTGGTCTAATTTATCCTGTTACCCTTGTGAAAATAAGAATTTGTGGGCGAAAAGATCATTTTTGTGTAAACAAATGCGATTTTTTATTTTCACGGCTCTACGTTATAAACTTCTGTGAAGCACTTGGAAGTTCAAAGTGCTCACCACACATCTAGATAAGTTCCTTAAGGGGTCTAGTTTCCAAAATGTCACTTGTGGGGGGTTTCCACTGTTTAGGCACATCAGGGGCTCTCTAAACGTGACATGGCATTCAATCTCAATTCCAGCCAATTCTGCATTGAAAAAGTCAAACGGCGCTCCTTCACTTCCAAGCTCTGCGGTGCGCCCAAACAGTGGTTTACCCCCACATATGGGGTATCGGCGTATTCAGGAGAAATTGCACAACAAAATTTATGGTTAAATTTCTGTTTTTACGCTTGTGAAAATAAAAAAAAATGGTTCTGAAGTAAAATGTTTGCAAAAAAAGTTAAATGTTCATTTTTTCCTTCCTCATTGTTTCAGTTCCTGTGAAGCACATAAAGGGTTAATAAACTTCTTGAATGTGGTTTTGAGCACCTTGAGGGGTGCAGTTTTTAGAATGGTGTCACACTTGGTTATTTTCTATCATAGAGACCCCTCAAAATGACTTCAAATGTGATGTGGTCCCTAAAAAAAAATGGGGTTGTAAAAATGAGAAATTGCTGGTCAACTTTTAACCCTTATAACTCCCTAACAAAAAAAAAGTTTGTTTCCAAAATTGTGCTGATGTAAAGTAGACATGTGGGAAATGTTATTTATTAACTATTTTTCGTGACATATCTCTGTGATTTAAGGGCATAAAAATACAAATTTTGAAAATTGCAAAATTTTAAAAATTTTCGCCATATTTCCGTTTTTTTCATAAATAATCGCAAGTAATATCGAAGAAATGTTACCACTAACATGAAGTACAATATGTCACGAAAAAACAATCTCAGAATCAGAGGGATCCGTTAAAGCGTTACAGAGTTATAACCTCATAAAGTGACAGTGGTCAGAATTGTAAAAATTGGCTCGGTCATTAACTACCAAATTGGCTCTGTCACTAAGGGGTTAAAACATAACTGTTACAGACCCGAAGCCAACAGGACATTTTACACAATATTGCCCTGCCATGCCACACGTCCAATCTCAGAATCAAAAAAGGCAGCAAATTGGTCCCGCATGTGACCAACTTCAACAGTTGACCGCAGCAGGTGATGCCGGTAATCAGGCAAAGGGTTTGCAACTTGTTCATCAAGTTCAATGGTGGGTCGCTCCTTAGCCAGAATGTAATTGTGGAGAACCACACAGGCTTTTACTACCTCATCCACTGTCTCAATTTTTAGATTTATGGCTGTTGCAAGAACGCACCATTTTGACACCATAATCCCAAAGGCACACTCTACTGTTCTGCGGGCCCTGATTAGTCTGTAGTTATAGATCCGTTTTGTGCGGTTCAAGTCCCGAATTGAATATGGCTGCAGAATATTTTCACACATCTGAAAGGCCTCATCCCCAACCATTACAAATGGCATCGGTGGGCCTTGAGTGTTGGGGAGAGGTCGCGGCTGTGGAAAATTAAAATTTTTGCCATAAACACGTCGGCCCATATCCGAGTTTTTGAAAGACTGAATCGTTGCCATGGCCAAAAGCACCAATGTCCACGGCAATGAAGCGACAGTCTGCATCGGCTATTGCCATGAGAACTACTGAAAAATATTTTTTATAGTTGAAGAACTGTGATCCCGTTCTGGCTGGTTTGATAATCCGGATGTGCTTCCCATCCACCGCACCCGAACAGTTGGGGAAATCACACACAGTCCAGAATTTATCAGCAAATTCCATCCACATGTCTTCGGTGGGTATGGGTATAAATTCTTCACGGAGAACGTTCCACAAAGCCCGGCAGGTGTCAAAAACTATTCCGGACAGGGTGGAAATTCCAAGCCGGTACTGGAAGTGGAGGGATGACAAGCTCTCTCCGGTTGCCAGAAATCTGTAATAAAATAAAGAAAAAATAATTTACAAAAATGCAAAGAATACTTGTCAGACCAACAATAATTATGACTGGCATTTGTTTAGAATTATTACGTACCTTAAGGTAACCAGAGACGTTCCTCTGCTGGAATCGCTCTACGGAGCTGGGTGTCCTGTCTCATGATGACTCCTTGAACACGAGCAAGCAACTCCAAAAAAGAGTCTTGCGACATCCTGGTATATTCCGGGAATTTGTCCGGGTTGTCATTAAGCTCGCCATACAGTGTGTGATATGCACCACGGCTCTCCTGCAGTTCTATAATGGGGTGTTGCCAAAAACGCCTACGCCGTGTCCTTCTCCGTCTTTCACGGTTTCGGTGTTGCTCCCAAGCAAATGCACAGGCAATAAAAAGCTTGATGCTTAGATCCAGGTTGAAGTAAAAGCTATCCATGGGAAGATCCATCATGACACAGGATACAGTAGCACACTGTTAAGATTTCAGCAGTCCGAGGGTCTATATATAGAGATCCCATAATACACGCCCTCCGTAGTCCCATTGGCGGTGTCTGGTTATCTAGTTTTTTCGCCTGTAAAATTTTCCACCATGCGCACTAAAACGCAAACGCATGAAAAAAACACATGAAAAAGCATGGAAAAGCAGCGTTTTTAAAAACCGCTGCGTTTGTACGCGCTTCTATGAGTTTTTCCGGGACTTGCGTTTGCGGATTAAACGCTGCGGATTCTAACGCAAATGTGAAAGTAGCCTAAGTTAAACACTTAACGTTCCTATTCTCATTTCTTTATTTTCATCTCTTGAATTGAGAATAACAACCAGACCACTAAAAATGTACAAAAAAACATTTGACATTTAAAAATGGTATACAAATATTACATGGATGTTGTAATAAGCCTTCCATCCATGGAGTCTGTTAGTTTCTTAATCTGGTGACAATCAGCAGCACTGTCCTTATAAATACAGTGTGCTTGAGGAAGGGACTTGTGGGCCAGACTAATCAAAGTAGAAACCTCAGCTTAGGCTGCTTTCACACTAGCGTCGGCATGGGGCCGTCTTTATGTGTCGGCCCGACGTGCCGACGCGCGTTGTGAAAATAATGCCCGACGTGGGCAGCGGAAGCAGTCTTACGACGCTTCCGCTGCCCCACTGTAAGGTCCGGGGAGGAGGGGGCGGAGTTTCGGCCGCGCATGCGCGGTCAAAAATGGCGGACACGACGTGCCGACGGTCCGCCAAAACACGACGCAACCGTCGCACGACGGTTGCGACATGTGGCAATACATCGCAATGCGTCGGTAATGTAAGTCTATGGGGAAAAAAAGCATCCTGCAGACAACTTTGCAGGATGCGTTTTTTCTCCTAAACGACGCATTGCGACGTGTTGCAAATGACGCTAGTGTGAAAGTAGCCTTACGCCCTGCACATTTCCTGGCTCTTGCTACATACAGATGTCCTTGACAAAGACCTTCCTCAGTCGAAACGTTGGACCAGATCTGTTTGCCGGATCAAAATAAATAACACTGCAGTACCATTTTTTTTTTTTTGTGGTGCTGAGGTTTCTACTTCGGTTCCTTCACTGTAAAGCCTCAAGCAGATGTCAGGTTTTTTGACGTGTTGGAAAAACGGAAGGTGTCCAACAGTGATTTTCATCAGTTTTATAACTTGGCCCACTTTGGCTGAGGACAACAAGCTGCCTAATAATTCTGCACACCTTGATAAAGGGTGTTGTATCCTCAGGCAGCAACCTCCTCATTACACAAATACACATCACCTAATCTGCTTCATCCAATAAGCATTCACGTTTATACAGCTTTGAGAAGAAAAATTGGGATAAAAAGTGATAATATGGTAAAAATACTCACTTGACTAATAATTGTGCACAGTGTACTCTTTTATTGCTATATAGTATTTGCTCAGCATGTTAAAATGACATACCGTGTACACAAACATACAAGTACAGCGCAATCAAAGTCAAACAAATAACCACGTTCCATACTTAGCTATTATCACGTCATACTCTATCAACACATTTAAGGGCTTTTTTTATATCTTGCACATAAACACGTATCACTAATATACCAGTGCCGACTCCATGTTTTGCACTCACTCTTGTTACCAACATATACAGTTGTGCTCAAAAGTTTACATACCCCAGCAGATTTTTTGCTTTCTTGGCATTTTTTCAGAGAATATGAATAACACCAAAAATTTTTCTCCACTCATGGTTAGTGGTTGGGTGAAGCCATTTATTGTCAAACTACTGTGCTTTCTCTTTTTAAATCATAATGACAACCAAAAACATCCAAATGACCCTGATCAAAAGTTCACATGCCCCATTTCTTAACACTGTGTATTGCTCCCTCTAACCATGCAGCCCATTTTTATTCAAGTGCCTCCTTATTGTACATCTTGAAACAGCCACACCACTAGTTTTCAGAGAGTCCAGTATTTCAGCTGATGTTATTTGTGGGTTTTTCTTTGCATCCCGAACAATTTTCCTGGCAGTTGTGGATGACTTCTTTGTTGGTCTAGAAGACCGTGGTTTTGTTTTTACAGCGCCCCTGAATTTCCATTTGTTAATCACAGTTTGAACGCTGCTGACTGGCATTATCAATTCCTTTGATATCTTTTTGTATCCCTTTCCTGTTTTATACAGTTTAACTATCTTTCCCTGTAGATCCGTTGTCAATTCTTTTGTTTTCCCAATGACTTACAATCCCAAAACGTCAGTGGCTGGATGAAACATGCAAGAGTCTGTCTGGATCCCAGAAACTCACTCAGCTTTTATGCACACACCGTGTTTACAAGCAAACAGGTCACAGGTGAGGATGTTACCTTTAGTAGCCATTCAAACCCATTTGTGTCAACTTCTGTGCATGTTATAAGGCCAAAATCACCAGGGTATGTGAACTTTTGATCAGGGTCATTTGGATGTTTTGGGTTGTCATTATGATTTAAAAAGAGAAACCACAAAAATTTGGCTTCATCCAACCAACTAACCATGAGTGGAGAAAAAGTTTTGGTGTTATCATTCATATTCTCTGAAAAAACGGCCAAGAAAGCAAGAATTCTGCCGGGGTATGTAAACTTTTGAGCACAACTGTATACAAAGGTGAAATCAAGAATGTAATGAAAGACATGAAAAACATTTCTATTTCCCAGCATCAGTCTCCTACTTTGTTGACGAGGATGCACATTATTAGTAACTATGGCAACTGATATTTTCCACCTCCTCTTAAAACAATAAATACAAATAATGACTGGAATGATGAAGCAGTTTTGCTGCCAATTTATGTTCCTGTATTTTGTATTTATTTAAAGAATTAAAAATAAATGAGCAGAAAATATGTCTTCTACCAACAAAAATTGCTAAATAGATGAGCGGTGTTCATTTACGAATTCACATCCGTACAGCAGTGTTTACCACAATTTCATAAGTACAATCTATATGGCAGAAATGCAGTTCAATTTAAAATTATATTTCAAAGTTTACAGACATCAGTGTGTGTGAGGGACTTTTTTATATATGGATTGGCATGTAAATATTTGGGCACCCCTGGTCAAAATTACTATTATTGTGAAGCAAGTTGAAGATGAAATCATGTCTAAAAGGCCTAACGTTAAAGATGACACATTTCCTTTGTATTTTAGGCAAAAAAGTCATTTTTTAACCCCTTTCTGACATTGGACGTACTATCCCATCGAGGTGGGGTGGGCCTGTATGACCACCTACGGGATAGTACGTCATATGCGATCGGCCGCGCTCACGGGGGGAGCGCGGCCGAGTGTCAGCTGACTATCGCAGCTGACATCCGGCACTATGTGCCAGGAGCGGTCACGGGGAGGGGGCTCCCTGCGTGCTTCCCTGAGACCCCAAGAGCAACGCGATGTGATCGCGTTGCTCCGAGGGTCTCTTACCTCCTCCTCCCTGCAGCAGGCCCGGATGCAAAATGGCCGCGGCATCCGGGTCCTGCAGGGAGGTGGCTTCACAGCGCCTGCTCAGAGCAGGCGCCGGGAAGCCTCCAGGAGTGCACGTCAGATCGCTGATCTGACACAGTGCACAGCAAAGTGTCAGATCAGCGATCTTACACTATAACATGACGCCCCCCCCCCGGGGCAATGTTATAGTGTAAAAAAAAAAAAATATTCACATGTGTAAGAAAAATTAAAAAAAAATTCCAAAAAAAAAAAGATATTATTCCTATAAATACACTTCTTTATCTAAATATAAAAAACAATAAAAGTACACATATTTAGTATTGCCGCGTCCGTAACGACCCGACCTATAAAATTGTCCCACTAGTTAACCCCTTCAGTGAACACCGTAAAAAAAAAAAAAAAACGAGGCAAAAAACAACGCTTTATTATCATACCGCCAAACAAAAAGTGGAATAACACGTGATCAAAAAGACGGATATAAATAACCATGGTACCGCTGAAAATGTCATCTTATCCCGCAAAAAACGAGCCGCCATACAGCGTCATCAAAGAAAAAATAAAAAAAGTTAGAGTCCTCAGAATAAAGCGATGCAAAAATAATTATTTTTTCTATAAAATTGTTTTTATCGTATAAAAGCGCCAAAACATAAAAAAAATGATATAAATGAGGTATGGCAGTAATCGTACTGACCCGAAGAATAAAACTGCTTTATCCATTTTACCAAACGCGGAATGGTATAAACGCCTCCCCCAAAAGAAATTCATGAATAGCTGGTTTTTGGTCATTCTGCCTCACAAAAATCGAAATAAAAAGCAATCAAAAAATGTCACGTGCCCGAAAATGTTATCAATAAAAACGTCAACTCGTCCTGCAAAAAACAAGACCTCACATGACTCTGTGGACCAAAATCTGGAAAAATTATAGCTCTCAAAATGTGGTAACGCAAAAAATATTTTTTGCATTAACCCCTTCCCGACCTTTGACGCCACGTAGGCGTCATGAAAACCCGTGCCAATCCGACCCATGACGCCTATGTGGCGTCATGGAATGATCGCGTCCCTGCAGAGCGGGTGAAAGGGTTAACTCCGATTTCACCTGATCTGCAGGGAGAGGGGGAGTGGTACTTCAGCCCAGGGGGGGTGGCTTCACCCCCCCGTGGCTACGATCGCTCTGATTGGCTGTTGAAAGTGAAACTGCCAATCAGAGCGATTTGTAATATTTCACCTAAAAAACTGGTGAAATATTACAATCCAGCCATGGCCGATGCTGCAATATCATCGGCCATGGCTGGAAATACTGAAGTGACCCCCCACCCCCACCCCACCGATCACCCCCCAAGCCACCGATCTGTCCCGTAGTCCCCTCCGTCCTGTGCTCCGCTCCCCCGTCCTCCTGTCCGCTCCCCCCGTGCTCCTATGTCACCCCCCCGTGCTCCGACGCCCCCCCGTGCCCCGATCTCCCCCCCCATTCCCCGATCTCCCCCCCCTTATACTTACCGAGGCTCCCGGTGCCCGTCCGCCTCCTCCATGGGCGCCGCCATCTTCCAAAATGGCGGGCGCATGCTCAGTGCGCCCGCCGAATCGGCCGGCAGATTCATTACAAAGTACATTTTGATCGCTGTGGTAGGTTCTATCACAGCGATCAAAATAAAAAAAATAATAAATAAACCCCCCCTTTATCACCCCCATAGGTAGGGACAATAATAAAATAAAGAAAATATTTTTTTTTTCTTTTTCCACTAGGGTTAGGGTTAGAACTAGGGTTAGAACTAGGGGTAGGGTTAGGGTTAGGGTTACGGGTAGGGTTAGGGCATGTGCACACAGTGCGGATTTGGCTGCGGATCCGCAGCGGATTGGCCGCGGATCCGCAGCGTATTGGCCGCGGATCTGCAGCGGATTGGCCGCGGATCCGCAGCGGATTGGCCGCTGCGAATTCGTAGCAGTTTTCCATCAGGTTTACAGTACCATGTACACCTATGGAAAACCAAATCCGCTGTGCCCATGGTGCGGAAAATTCCGTGCAGAAACGCTGCGTTGTATTTTCCGCAGCATGTCAATTCTTTGTGCGGATTCCGCAGCGTTTTACACCTGTTCCTCAATAGGAATCCGCAGGTGAAATCCGCACAAAAAAACACTGGAAATCTGCTGTAAATCCGCAGGTAAAACGCAGTGCCTTTTACCTGCAGATTTTTCAAAAATCGTGCGGAAAAATCTCACACGAATCCGCAACGTGGGCACATAGCCTTAGGGTTAGGGTTGGAATTAGAGTTAGGGTTGGAATTAGGGCTAGGGTTGGAAATAGGGTTAAGATTAGGCTTGTGGTTAGGGTTACGGATAGGGTTAGGGGTGTGTTGGGGTTACAGTTGTGGTTAGGGTTGGGATTAGGGTTAGGGTTGGGATTAGGGTTAGGATTAGGGTTGAAATTAGGGTTACGGGTGTGCTGCGGTTAGGGTTGTGGTTAGGGGTGTGTTGGGGTTAGGGTTGTGATTAGGGTTATGGCTACAGTTGGAATTAGGATTAAGGGTGTGTTGGGGTTAGTGTTGAAGTTAGAACTGAGGGGTTTCCACTGTTTAGGCACATCAGGGGTCTCCAAACGCAACATGGCGCCACCATTGATTCCAGCCAATCTTGCGTTCAAAAAGTCAAATGGTGCTCCCTCCCTTCCAAGCCCCGACGTGCGCCCAAACAGTGGTTTACCCCCACATTTGGGGTACCAGCGTACTCAGGACAAACTGGGCAACAACTGTTGGGGTCCAATTTCTCATGTTACCCTTGCAAAAATAAAAAATTACTTGCTAAAACATAATTTTTGAGGAAAGAACAATTATTTTTTATTTTCACGGCTCTGCGTTATAAACTTCTGTGAAGCACTTGGGGGTTGAAAGTGCTCACCACACATCTAGATAAGTTCCTTCGGGGGTCTAGTTTCCAAAATGGGGTCACTTGTGGGGTGTTTCTACTGTTTAGGCACATCAGGGGCTCTGCAAATGCAACGTGATGCCCGCAGACCATTCCATCAAAGTCTGCATTTCAAATGTCACTACTTCCCTTCCGAGCCCTGACGTGTGCCCAAACAGTGGTTTACCCCCACATATGGGGTACCAGCACACTCACAACAAACTGGGCAACAAATATTGGGGCCCAATTTCTCCTGTTACCCTTGTGAAAATAAAAAATTGCTTGCTAAAACATCTTTTTTGAGGAAAGAAAAATGATTTTTTATTTTCACGGCTCTGCGTTGTAAACTTCTGTGAAGCACTTGGGGGTTGAACGTGCTCACCACACATCTAGATAAGTTCCGTGGGGGGTCTAGTTTCCAAAATGGGGTCACTTGTGGGGGGTTTCTACTGTTTAGGCATATCAGGGGCTCTGCAAACGTAACATGATGCCCGCAGACCATTCCATCAAAGTCTGCATTCCAAAACGTCACTACTTCCCTTCCGAGCCCCGGCATGTGCCCAAACAGTGGTTTACCCCCATATATGGGGTATCAGCGTACTCAGGAGAAACTGGACAACAACTTTTGGGTCCAATTTCTCCTGTTACTCTTGCAAAAATAAAAAATTCTGGGCTAAAAAAATATTTTTGAGGAAAGGAAACACATTTATTATTTTCACGGCTCTACGTTATAAACTTCTGTGAAGCACTTGGGGGTTCAAAGTGCTCACCACACATCTAGATAAGTTCCCTTGGGGGTCTAGTTTCCAAAATAGAGTCACTTGTGGGGAGTTCCTACTGTTTAGGCACATCAGGGGCTCTGCAAAAGCAACCTGACGCCCGCAGAGCATTCCATCAAAGTCTGCATTTCAAAACGTCACTACTTCCCTTCCGAACCCCGATGTGTGCCAAAACAGTGGTTTACCCCCACATATGGGGTATCAGCGTACTCAGGAGAAACTGGACAACAACTTTTGGGGTCCAATTTCTCCTGTTACCCTTGGGAAAATAAAAAATTGTGGGCTAAAAAATCATTTTTGAGAAAAGAAAAATTATTTTTTATTTTCATGGCTCTGCGTTATAAACTTCTGTGAAGCACTTGGGGGTTCAAAGTGCTCACCACACATCTAGATTAGTTCCTTGGGAGGTCTAGTTTCCAAAATGGGGTCACTTGTGTGGGAGCTCCAATGTTTAGGCACACAGGGGCTCTCCAAACGCCACATGGTGTCCGCTAATGATTGGAGCTAATTTTGCATTCAAAAAGCCAAATGGCGTGCCTTCTCTTCCGAGCCCTGCCGTGCGCCCAAACAGTGGTTTACCCCCACATATGGGGTATCATCGTACTCAGGACAAACTGGACAACAACATTTGGGGTCCAATTTCTCCTATTACCCTTGGAAAAATAAAAAATTCTGGGCTAAAAATCATTTTTGAGGAAAGAAAAATTATTTTTTATTTTCACGGCTCTGCGTTATAAACTTCTGTGAAGCACCTGGGGGTTATAAGTGCTCACTATGCATCTAGATAAGTTCCTTGGGGGGTCTAGTTTCCAAAATGGGGTCACTTGTAGGGGATCTCCAATGTTTAGGCACACAGGGGCTCTCCAAACGCGACATGGTGTCCGCTAACGATTGGAGCTAATTTTCCATTCAAAAAGTCAAATGTCACGCCTCCCCTTCCGAGCCTTGCCGTGCACCCAAACAGTGGTTTACCCCCACATATGAGGTATCGGCGTACTCAGGAGAAATTGCCCAACAAATTTTAGGATCCATTTTATCCTGTTGCCCATGTGAAAATGAAAGAATTGAGGCTAAAATAAATTTTGTGTGAAAAAAAAGTACTTTTTCATTTTTGCGGATCAATTTGTGAAGCACCTGGGGGTTTAAAGTGCTCACTATGCCTCTAGTTTCCAAAATGGGGTCACTTGTGGGGGAGCTCCAATGTTTAGGCACACAGGGGCTTTCCAAACGCGACATGGTGTCCGCTAACGACGGAGATAATTTTTCATTCAAAAAGTCAAATGGCGCTCCTTCCCTTCCGAGCCTTACCATGTGCCCAAACAGTGGTTTACCCCCACATGTGAGGTATCGGTGTACTCAGGAGAAATTGCCCAACAAAATTTAGGATCCATTTTATCCTGTTGCCCATGTGAAAATGAAAAAATTGAGGCTAAAATATTTTTTTTGTGAAAAAAAAGTACTTTTTCATTTTTACGGATCAATTTGTGAAGCACCTGGGGGTTTAAAGTGCTCACTATGCTTCTAGATAAGTTCCTTGGGGGGTCTAGTTTCCAAAATGGGGTCACTTGTGGGGGAGCTCCAATGTTTAGGCACACGGGGCTCTCCAAACGCGACATGGTGTCCGCTAAAGATTGGAGCCAATTTTTCATTCAAAAAGTCAAATGGCGCTCCTTCCCTTCCGAGCCCTGCCGTGCGCCCAAACAGTCGTTTACCCCCACATATGAGGTATCAGCGTACTCAGGACAAATTGGACAACAACGTCCGTGGTCCAGTTTCTCCTTTTACCCTTGGGAAAATAAAAAAATTGTTGCTAAAATATCATTTTTGTGACTAAAAAGTTAAATGTTCATTTTTTACTTCCATGTTGCTTCTGCTGCTGTGAAACACCTGAAGGGTTAATAAACTTCTTGAATGTGGTTTTGAGCACCTTGAGGGGTGCAGTTTTTAGAATGGTGTCACTTTTGGGTATTTTCAGCCATATAGAACCCTCAAAATGACTTCAAATGTGAGGTGGTCCCTAAAAAAAATGGTTTTGTAAATTTTGTTGTAAAAATGAGAAATCACTGGTCAAATTTTAACCCTTATAACTTCCTAGCAAAAAAAAAATTTGTTTCCAAAATTGTGCTGATGTAAAGTAGACATGTGGGAAACGTTATTTATTAACTATTTTGTGTCACATAACTCTCTGGTTTAACAGAATAAAAATTCAAAATGTGAAAATTGCGAAATTTTCTAAATTTTCGCCAAATTTCCGTTTTTTTCACAAATAAACTCAGAAATTATCGAGCTAAATTTACCACTAACATGAAGCCCAATATGTCACAAAAAAACAATCTCAGAATCGCTAGGATCCGTTGAAGCGTTCCTGAGTTATTACCTCATAAAGGGACACTGGTCAGAATTGCAAAAAACGGCAAGGTCATTAAGGCCAAAATAGGCTGGGTCATGAAGGGGTTAAAAAGCGTCTTTCAGTGTGTGATGGCTGCCAATCATAAAAATCCACTAAAAAACCCGCTATAAAAGTAAATCAAACCCCCCTTCATCACCCCTTAGGTAGCGAAAAATTAAAAAAATGTATTTATTTCCATTTTCCCATTAGGGTTAGGGCTAGGGTTAGGGCTGTGTCAGGGTTAGGGGTGTGGTTAGGGTTACCGTTGGGATTAGGGTTAGGGATGTGTTTGGATTAGGGTTTCAGTTATAATTAGGGGGTTTCCACTGTTTAGGCACATCAGGGGCTCTCCAAATGCGACATGGCGTTCGATCTCAATTCCAGCCAATTCTGCGTTGAAAAAGTAAAACAGTGCTCCTTCCCTTCCGAGCTCTCCCGTGTGCCCAAACAGTGGTTTACCCCCACATATGGGGTATTGGCGTACTCAGGACAAATTGTACAACAACTTTTGGGGTCCATTTTCTCCTGTTACCCTTGGTAAAATAAAACAAATTGGAGCTGAAGTAAATTTTTTGTGAAAAAAGTTACATGTTCATTTTTATTTAAACTTTCCAAAAATTCCTATGAAAAACCTGAAGGGTTAATAAACTTCTTGAATGTGGTTTTGAGCACCTTGAGGGATGCAGTTTTTAGAATGGTGTCACACTTGGTTATTTTCTATCATATAGACCCCTCAAAATAACTTCAAATGAGATGTGGTCCATAAAAAAAAAATGGTGTTGTAAAAATGAGAAATTGCTGGTCAACTTTTAACCCTTATAACTCCCTAACAAAAAAAATTTTGGTTCCAAAATTGTGCTGATGTAAAGTAGACATGTGGGAAATGTTACTTATTAAGTATTTTGTGTGATATATCTCTGTGATTTAATTGCATAAAAATTCAAAGTTGGAAAGTTGAGAAATTTTCAAATATTTTCGCCAAATTTCAATTTTTTTCACAAATAAACGCAGGTAATATCAAAGAAATTTTACCACTATCATGAAGTACAATATGTCACGAGAAAACAATGTCAGAATCACCGGGATCCGTTGAAGTGTTCCAGAGTTATAACCTCATAAAGGGACAGTGGTCAGAATTGTAAAAATTGGCCTGGTCATTAACGTGCAAACCACCCTTGGGGGTAAAGGGGTTAAAAATTACAAAATGGAAAATGGGCAGAGATTTGTGTGCTCAGATAACTCTGACCAAGATTTCAGATCTTAATTAGCCTGTTAGAGTTATGACTTGTTCACTATCATCGTTATGAAAAGCCAGCGGATGCAAATTTCCCAGCTTTATAAAACCCAGCCTCCTCTAACAGCAGCCATGCATGGTGTCATAATCCATTTTTGGATGTGTGGCAGCTCTAGTTCCACTATAATTTAAATGTAGCTTTTTTCCTTTCAGGCCAGAAGGGTTAATATCATTTTCCCTTGCTGGCAGCCTGCTGCAACTGCAGAGTTGCTAGGTCAGCTAATGTGGGTGGTGACCACTCCCACCATCCTTTAAATAGTCACGGGGTTTATGAGCTGACTGTTGGTGATAGAGTTATTTGATGAAGACCAGCCTTGCAGTTGCAGCTCTCTGGTGTCAGCGCTGTATCAGCTCCTTCTAGAGTTCGGAGTCCTGTTTCTGTGTCATCTGCCATGTGGAGCTTGGCAGCGGAGTCTGGAAACTTAACTGTTGTATTTTTACCTTGTCTGTCTCGTGCTTGTTACCACCCCCTATGTTTGCACCATCTGCAGTGGTGAGGCTAGCTCCCTTGGCGGCCAGTGCACTAGCCAAGGGAGTGCAAGGTGACAGCGAGGGAGGAGGTTCGTGACAGTGGTGGGGGGAAGGACCCGCTTATGGCGTTAGGGGAGCGCAGGGACAGGCTCAGGTTGGAGCTCAGTAGGTGTCCATCCCTCATTACCTATCAGTAAGGCCTTACACTCCCCATTTCCATCCTGTTGGGTGGGTGTTGTGACTTCCGCTGACTGACCCCCTGCTGAGTCGTTACATTCGTGACACGAGTTCTTCTAAGCAGTTTCCTAGCACTCTGAAAATGAAAATGGTGGAGGGCAATAAAGCAGAAGAAGGCTATCAGCAAACCATTTTCAAGTAGCCCTTTCCTCAGTTCGAAATGTAATTAAGAATTGGTAGTTAATTGGAACAGTGGAGGTCAAGATAAAGTCTGGAAGACCAAGTAAAATTTCAGTGAGAGCTGCTAGGATTGATAGAGAGGCAAATCAGAACCCCCGCTTGACTGCAAAAGACCTTCAGAAAGATTTAGCAGACTCCGGAGTTGTGGTACATTGGCCAGAATTTCAGGAAAAGAACATCTCGCAAACCATTAAGCATGGGAGTGGATCAATCATGCTTTGAGGATATGTTGCAGCCAATGGCACGAGGAACATTTCACGTGTAGTGGGAAGAATGGATTCAATTAAATTTCAACAAATTCTTGATGAAAACATAGCACCATCTGTACAAAAGCTGAAGTTAAAGGGAATCTGTCACCCCAAAATTGGCCTAAAAACTAAGGCCACCAGCATCAGGGGCTTATCTACAGCATTCTGTAATGTAATGTATCCTGAAAGATAAGAAAAACAGGTTATATTACACTCACCCAGGGGCGGTCCCGATGCGGTCCAATGGGCGTCGCGGTCCGGGTCTAGCGCCTCCCATCTTCATATGAAGATCTGCAGAGGATGGCTTCTACAAATGGATAATGATCCTAAACACAGATCAAAATCCACAATAGACTACCTCAAATGGCCCTCACAGTCCCCTGATCTGAACATCATTAAAAATTTGTGGCTAGACCTCAAAATAGGAGTGAATGCAAGACGACCCAGGAATCTCACAGAACAGTAAGAATTTTCCAAGAACGAATGAAAATCCCTAAAACAACAATTGAAAGACTAGGCTGGCTACAAAAAGCGTTTGCAAGCTTTGATATTTTCAAAAGGGAATGTTACTAGGCACTAACCATGCAGGGTGCCTAAACTGCATTGACCTATTTTCCTTTTTGAAATTTTTAAAATGTAAAGTATGAATATAATATATATATATATATATACTAGCTGAAGAGCCCGGCGTTGCCTGGGCATAGTAAATATCTGTGGTTAGTTATAGCACCTCACTACTCTTATTTTCCCATCACGCCTCTCATTTTCCCCCTCACTCCTCTTATTTTCCCCCTCACTCCTCTCATTCCCCCCTAACACTTGTCATTTCGACCTCACATCTGTCATTTTCCGATCACTCCACTATTTTCCCTCACTCCTCTCATTTTGCACTCACACCTCTCATTTTCACCTCAGTATATACATGTTTGTCATCTCCCTTATATATAGTATACACCTGTATGTCATCTCCTGTATATAGTATATACCTGTATGTCATCTCCCCTGTATATAGCATATACCTGCTGTGTGTCATCTCCCCTGTATATAGTATATACCTGTATGTCATCTCCTCCTATATATAGTATATACCTGTATGTAATCTCCTCCTGTATATAGTATATACCTGTGTGTCATCTCACCTATATATAGTATATATCTGTGTGTCATCTCCTCCTGTATATAGTATATACCTGTATGTCATCTCCTCCTATACATAGCATATACGTGTATGTCATCTCCTCCTGTATATACTATATACCTGTAGGTAATCTGCTCCTGTATATAGTATATACCTGTGTGTCATCTCCTCCTATATATAGTATATACCTGTATGTCATCTCCTCCTGTATGTAGTATGTACCTGTATGTCATCTCCTCCTCTATATAGTATATACCTGTGTGTCATCTCCTCCTGTATATAGTATATATCTGTATGTCATCTCCTCCTGTATTAGACCTCGTTCACACGTTATTTGGTCAGTATTTTTACCTCAGTATTTGTAAGCTAAATTGGCAGCCTGATAAATCCCCAGCCAACAGTAAGCCCACCCCCTGGCAGTATATATTAGCTCACACATAATAGACTGGTCATGTGACTGACAGCTGCCGGATTCCTATATGGTACATTTGTGGCTCTTGTAGTTTGTCTGCTTATTAATCAGATTTTTATTTTTGAAGGATAATACCAGACTTGTGTGTGTTTTAGGGCGAGTTTCAGGGCGAGTTTCGTGTGTCAAGTTGTGTGTGTTGAGTTGCGTGTGGCGACATGCATGTAGCGACTTTTGTGAGATGAGTTTTGTGTGGCGACATGCGTGTAGCAACTTTTTGTGTGTCGAGTTGCATGTGACAGGTTAGTGTAGCAAGTTGTGTGCAGCAAGTTTTGCGCATGGCGAGTTTTGCGCGTGGCGAGTTTTATGTGTGGTGCCTTTTGAGTATGTGCAAGTTTTGTGTGAGGCAACTTTTGCATGTGTTGCAACTTTTGTGCATGTGGCAATTTTTCCGCGTGTGCAAGTTTTGCGTGTGGCGAGTTTTCCATGAGGTGAGTTTTGCACGTGTGGCGAGTTTTGCATGTGGAGAGTTTTGCGCGTGGCGAGTTTTGAGCGGCGACTTTTGTGTTTCGACTTTTATGTGGCGAGGTTGGTGTATGTGTGGTGAAATGTGTGCTGAGGGTGGTATATGTGTTCAAGCACGTGGTAGTGTGTGGCGCATTTTGTGTGTGTGTTCATATCCCCGTGGTGGTGTGGTGATTATCCCATGTCGGGGCCCCACCTTAGCAACTGTACAGTATATACTCTTTGGCGCCATCGCTCTCATTCTTTAAGTCCCCCTTGTTCACATCTGGCAGCTGTTAAATTGCCTCCAACACTTTTCCTTTCATTTTTTCCCCATTATGTAGATAGGGGCAAAATTGTTTGGTGAATTGGAAAGCGCGGGGTTAAAATTTCACCTCACAACATAGCTTTGACGCTCTCGGGGTCCAGACGTGTGACTGTGCAAAATTTTGTGCCTGTAGCTGCGACGGTTCAGAGGCCAATCCCGGACATACACACATACACACATTCAGCTTTATATATTAGATTATATATACAGGTCCTTCTCAAAAAATTAGCATATAGTGTTAAATTTCATTATTTACCATAATGTAATGATTACAATTAAACTTTCCTATATTATAGATTCATTATCCACCAACTGAAATTTGTCAGGTCTTTTATTGTTTTAATACTGATGATTTTGGCCTACAACTCCTGATAACCCAAAAAACCTGTCTCAATAAATTAGCATATTTCACCCGTCCAATCAAATAAAAGTGTTTTTTAATAACAAACAAAAAAAACCATCAAATAATAATGTTCAGTTATGCACTCAATACTTGGTCGGGAATCCTTTGGCAGAAATGACTGCTTCAATGCGGCGTGGCATGGAGGCAATCAGCCTGTGACACTGCTGAGATGTTATGGAGGCCCAGGATGCTTCAATAGCGGCCTTAAGCTCATCCAGAGTGTTGGGTCTTGCGTCTCTCAACTTTCTCTTCACAATATCCCACAGATTCTCTATGGGGTTCAGGTCAGGAGAGTTGGCAGGCCAATTGAGCACAGTAATACCATGGTCAGTAAACCATTTACCAGTGGTTTTGGCACTGTGAGCAGGTGCCAGGTCGTGCTGAAAAATGAAATCTTCATCTCCATAAAGCATTTCAGCCGATGGAAGCATGAAGTGCTCCAAAATCTCCTGATAGCTAGCTGCATTGACCCTGCCCTTGATGAAACACAGTGGACCAACACCAGCAGCTGACATGGCACCCCACACCATCACTGACTGTGGGTACTTGACACTGGACTTCAGGCATCTTGGCATTTCCTTCTCCCCAGTCTTCCTCCAGACTCTGGCACCTTGATTTCCGAATGACATGCAAAATTTGCTTTCATCAGAAAAAAGTACTTGGGACCACTTAGCAACAGCTTTTGCCGCTGTTTATGGTTCAAAAGTGGCTTTACCTGGGGAATGCGGCACCTGTAGCCCATTTCCTGCACACGCCTGTGCACGGTGGCTCTGGATGATTCCACACCAGACTCAGTCCACTGCTTCCTCAGGTTCCCCAAGGTCTGGAATCGGTCCTTCTCCACAATCTTCCTCAGGGTCCGGTCACCTCTTCTCGTTGTACAGCGTTTTCTGCCACATTGTTTCCTTCCAACAGACTTACCATTGAGGTGCCTTGATACAGCACTCTGGGAACAGCCTATTTGTTGAGAAATTTCTTTCTGGGTCTTACCCTCTTGCTTGAGGGTGTCAATGATGGCCTTCTTGACATCTGTCAGGTCGCTAGTCTTACCCATGATGGGGGTTTTGAGTAATGAACCAGGCAGGGAGTTTTTAAAAGCCTCAGGTATCTTTTGCATGTGTTTAGAGTTAATTAGTTGATTCAGAAGATTAGGGAAATAGGTCGTTTAGAGAACCTTTTCTTGATATGCTAATTTATTGAGACAGGTTTTTTGGGTTATCAGGAGTTGTAGGCCAAAATCATCAGTATTAAAACAATAAAAGACCTGACAAATTTCAGTTGGTGGATAATGAATCTATAATATATGAAAGTTTAATTGTAATCATTACATTACGGTAAATAATGAAATTTAACACTATATGCTAATTTTTTGAGAAGGACCTGTATATATATATATATATATATATATATATATATATATATATATATATATATATATATATATATATATATATATATATATACATACATACATACATACATACAGACACACACATACACACACACATTTACATACATACACACACACACTGGTATATACTGTGAGATATCGCTTACTGCATGTGTTGGGGGACACTTGTTTAGCAACGGGATTCAGTCACACAGGCACGTTTTTCTCACAAAAACAGTCCATGCGGTTTATCATAGACCGTACCGTAGGCCATGTTGCACGTCACAGACCTAACACATAGTACATTATATACATTTTAACTCTGATACTTCATAGCACAACATTAGGTTGCAGGCACACATGCTGGACCTTACTCCGTCCAGTTACCATGGGTCACCGCACAGTTCAATAACTGACCCCGTCATTGCACACAGTTCCCCAACTCTGGGTTTCCTTCCTGGAGCTCCTGCTCCACACGCTGACTCCTTGTCACTTCTCTCTTTCCCAGGTAAGCTGCCGAACTGGGATCACCATCCAGGACAATGCCTTGCTCACCAGGCCACCTGACAGTCCAGATCCTCAGACAGGCTGTAGCTCCCCCAATGCAGTGCCGTTGCAGACTCTGCAACTCTACTCCCAGGATCTTCCAACACAGGATGTACTATTCAGGAAATCCTACTCCCAGAAACTTCCAACACAGGTCATCAGATCCAAGGCCTCACCATGTTCTCTTCAGGGACTAGATCCTACTCCCAGGATCTCCTAACACATAGACCTTCCAGGTCCACAGCCTCTCAGTGCGCAATTCAGGGATCTGGTCCACACACAGGACCTCCTAACACACAAGCCTTCAGAACCTACAAACTCTTTACTACCGAGCCCACGTGACCACACCATGGTCCCATTATGTACCTGTAACCACTCCCATAGGTGGGAGGTGTGTGTGGTTAGCCAGACCCACAAAGCTCTCCAACTAACTCTGCAAGCCTCCCTTTACAACTATACAAACACTTATGGGACTACAGGTCCCAGAACAACAACATTAATTCAGGCTTACAGCGCAGACTCCCTCTGCGACACATACCGGCCATTTATAATCCTGCCGGTCACTGTTTCACCATCATAATCACAGATACACCTCCATGCAAATCCTGAGGAGCACATACAGTGCCCCCTAGCTGTAACAGGGGTCACAGCATCACAATATATATATTTATATATGTGTCATCTTTAACTTTAGACCTTACAGAGAACAATTAATCTTCAATTTGCTTAACTGTTCACAATAACAGTAATTTTGACCAGGGGTGACCAAATTTTTACATGCCACTGTATATGATGAACATGTTGCAGTCACTTCAGATTGCACATATTCACAATTGCTTTATTCTGTAAGGAGGTACTGATCCATTCTGTTTCTGTGCATCATGTTTGGGGGTAATTACTGCATCCATTTTTAGTTGAGAATTCTTCCCATTACTGTAAAGCCATGATCTCACAAAACGTAAACACTTTTTTTCACTGTTTTATTTTGTGTGTGTGTGTGTGTGTGTGTATGTGTGTGTGTGTGTGTGGGGGGGGGTTATGTTTAAGAAAAGTGGAAGTGATCTCATGAAAACTCAAGCCCATTGTAACTTAATAAACCCTGTTGAATTGTGCTGTTTTAGGTGTATTTTTTTCTACATGCTTCTGTGGATTTTGAAAAAATGTAAGTAAAATATGCTAATGCGTTTTTAAAGGGCATGGGTCAGTAGGATCAACTCTTAAGTCAACTAGATGTTCTGATCCCTGAGAGAGCCAGTGCGACACCACTGGAATGATGCTGGCACCGGAGGGGAGTATAGGTGTTATTATTTTACTAGGGGTAAATAGGGATTCAGAAGAAGATGTCTCAGTAGTGGACAACCCCATTAATTCTACAATCTAATGTGAGAGCATCAGATGCGATATGCTAATGACTCTCGGCTCCTGCTCTGCTGCGAGCGGGAGCAGAGTGTCAGTGCTCCGTTCCTCTAGCATGACAGGATCGGAGCACAGCTGTGGAGGAGACAGAAAACGTAATTTGGTGGCAGTGGGTCTCGCACTGCACTCAGATGCAAGCGCAGCATGCTGCGATTGTTTTTGCATGCCGAAACGGCATGCGAAAATAATCACAGATGTGAGCTGCACCATAGAGAAACATTGGGATGAGTGCAAACCGATTTTTTATGAATGGATCGCAAGTGGGAATGAGCTCAAACTCTTACTGTTGCTCTGATTCATTCTAGTCTGGACTACTGCAACTCTCTACTAATCTGGCTCCCCTTTACTAAACGCTCTCCTCTCCAAGACTATCCTGAATGCAACATCCAGGGTCAAATATCTTTTTAGCCACTACATGAATGCTGTGACCTTGTGCCAGCCATTGCACGAATTGCTCATCTGCTACAGAGTACAATAGAAAACGTATCACTCTCACCATCAGAGCTCTCAATTCTGCATCCCTACATCTCCTACCTCATTGCTCTCTACCTGTGCTTTCTGTTCCGCTAATGACCTAAGACTAACACCATTATAATCCAAAATTCCCACTCCTGTCTCCAAGAATTCTTGTGCAGGGCTAGTAATCTGGAATGCACTAGCTCAGAGAATCCAGTTAATTCACAGTATCTAGAATTTTAGAAGCGCACATTGAGTATTTGCTTGCAGACATTTTTGTAAGGTTTCTGCATCTCCTGGCAGCAAAAATGAATATTTTGCCAAATTTTTGTGTGTGGGTCTTTTGCATGCATTTTTTTGTACAGCAATGGAGGCTTTTTTGAGTTAGGCTATGTACACACGATGCAGATTTAGTGCAGTTGCGCAGCGTTTTTTTCTGCTGCAGAAACGCTGCAGAACTGCACTGTGATTTACAGTACAATGTAAATCAATGTGAAAAAAAAAAAGCTGTGCACATGGTGCAGAAAAATCCGTGCAGAAAAGCTGCAGATTTCAAAGAAGTGCATGTCACTTCTTTTGTGCAGAACTGCAGCGTTTCTGCTCCCATTTTGTGGGTCAAATCCGCATAAAAACTGCAGATGTAAAAACCATCTGCAGATTTTATGCGGATTTGGGTGTCAAAACCGCAGCAGAAGGAAGTGACGTCAGTGATGTGGAGGAAGTGTGTGGGCGGAGTCGTACTGTCGGATGGGGATCGATGTGAGGCGTATGGTAGAAATGGTATGCATAGTGTCTGTGTGTGTGTGTGTGTGTGTCTGTCTGTCAGTAGTGACTCATTGTAGTCATTCGTCGGGTGGGACTACTTCTCCCATCGAAATGTGATGATGGGAGAGTTGTCCCATCGTCAGGCGACTGACTACAATGGGTTAAAAACACAAACACACATAACATGTAGTACATACTCACCACATACGTCCCCGAAGGCCACCATCCACGATCGTCCTTGTCCCAAAATAAAAAAAAACAACTTTTCCGTCGTAATCCATAATATAGGTTGTCCCACGACGTCCTCCGGTGATACACTGCAGGAGTTAATCGCTCCTGCAGTGTATCGGAGCTGCCCGTTCATTTCCTGGAGTTAAATGAACTCCGGGAGCTCACTTTACGGCAATTGAACTGCCGTGAAATTTCTCACGCGGCAGTGTCGTAAAGCGAGAGTCCTGGAGTTCATTGAACTCCGGTAAACTTGTGCGCATGCGCAGGCACACTGCAGGAGCTTTAGCTCCTGTCATTGTGTTTGGGAAGCCGTGGAGAGCAGTCACATCTCCTGGTGTGGCTGTTCTCCATGGCAGATAGTCGTGGGACACTCGATATTAATGGACTACGTCGGAAAAGACTAGATCATCAAGGGATTTGTAAGTATGGTAAAATTTAGAATATTAAAATACTTTTTCCTGTGTCTTTTTTTTGTGTTCAGTAATTTGGGGTTAATAATGGATAGGTCTCTCCATTATTAACTGGGGTTAACGTCACCTTACAATGTCAAGGTGACGTTAACCCCTTATTACCCCATATCCCACCGCTACACGGGAGTGGGAAGAGAGGCTAAGCGCCTTAGAGATGCGCCATTTCTGGGGCGGCTGCGGGCTGGTAGTTGTAGCCGGAGGGGGCCCAATATCCATGGCCCCTCTCTAGGCTATGAATATCAGCCCGCAGCTGTCTGCGTAGCCTTTTCTGGCTATAAAATATACGGGGACCCCCATGTCATTTTTTTTCTGGGGTCCTCCTATTTTAACCCCTTCCTGACATCAGACGTACTATCCCGTCGAGGTGGGGTGGGCCCGTATGACCACCGACGGGATAGTACGTCATACGCGATCGGCCGCGCTCACGGGGGGAGCGCGGCCGATCGCGGCCGGGTGTCAGCTGCATATCGCAGCTGACATCCGGCACTATGTGCCAGGAGCGGTCACGGACCGCCCCCGGCACATTAACCCCCGGCACACCGCGATCAAACATGATCGCAGTGTACCGGCGGTATAGGGAAGCATCGCGCAGGGAGGGGGCTCCCTGCGGGCTTCCCTGAGACCCCCGGAGCAACGCGATGTGATCGCGTTGCTGCGAGGGTCTCCTACCTCCTTCCTGGCTGCAGGTCCCGGATCCAAGATGGCCGCGGCATCTGGGTCCTGCAGGGAAGGAGGTGGCTTACCGAGTGTCTGCTCAGAGCAGACACTTGGTAAGCCTGCAGCCCTGCACAGCAGATCGTCGATCTGGCAGAGTGCTGTGCACACTGCCAGATCAATGATCTGTGATGTCCCCCCCTGGGACAAAGTAAAAAAGTAAAAAAAAATTTTTTCCACATGTGTAAAAAAAAAAAAAAAAAAAAATCCTAAATAAATAATAAAAAAATATATATATATTATTCCCATAAATACATTTCTTTATCTAAATAAAAAAAACAAAACAATAAAAGTACACATATTTAGTATCGCCGCGTCCGTAACGACCCAACCTATAAAACTGCCCCACTAGTTAACCCCTTCAGTAAACACCGTAAGAAAAAAGAAAAAAAAACGAGGCAAAAAACAACGCTTTATTACCATACCGCCGAACAAAAAGTGGAATAACACGCGATCAAAAAGACTGATATAAATATCCATGGTACCGCTGAAAACGTCATCTTGTCCCGCAAAAAACAAGCCGCCATACAGCATCATCAGCAAAAAAATAAAAAAGTTATAGTCCTGAGAATAAAGCGATACCAAAATAATTATTTTTTCTATATTTTAGTTTTTATCGTATAAAAGCGCCAAAACATAAAAAAATGATATAAATGAGATATCGCTGTAATCGTACTGACCCGACGAATAAAACTGCTTTATCAATTTTACCAAACGCGGAACGGTATAAACGCCTCTCCCAAAAGAAATTCATGAATAGCAGGTTTTTGGTCATTCTGCCTCACAAAAATCGGAATAAAAAGCGATCAAAAACGGTCACGTGTCCAAAAATGTTACCAATAAAAACGTCAACTCGTCCCGCAAAAAACAAGACCTCACATGACTCTGTGGAGCAAAATGTGGAAAAATTATAGGTCTCAAAATGTGGAGACGCAAAAACTTTTTTGCTATAAAAAGCGTCGCTGGTTTCACACTTGCGTTTTTGTCTGCAGCGTTTTTTGCACAAAAAAACGCATGCGTTTTTTCCCTATATTTAACATTGAAAACGCATGTGTTTTTTTTGTACGCGTTTGGTCGCGTTTTCAAACGCATGCGGTTTTTTTCTGCATGCGTTCATTTTCAGAAATACAACCTGCAGTATTTTCTTGCGTTTTTAAGCACATGCGTTTGTTTGCGTTAAAAACGCATGCATTTTTATCGAAAAAAAACAGAAAACACACTGAAAAGCCACCCACCACCATCAAGGTGATAAAGGGATCCAAACCCTAACCCTACCCCTAACCTCACCCCTAACCGTTTAATGAACATTTTCTGACAGTCATAGTGCCACGTATTTCAGTGCCACGTATTTCAGTGCCACGTATTTCAGTGCCATGTATTTCAGTGCCACGTATCACGTATTTCAGTGCCACGTGTTTCAGTGCCACGTATTTCAGTGCCACATATCACGTATTTCAGTGCCACGTATCACGTATTTCAGTGCCACATATTTTAGTACCACGTATTTCAGTTGCACGTATTTCAGTGCCACGTATTTCAGTGCCACGTATTTCAGTGCCACGTATTTCAGTGCCACGTATCATGTATTTCAGTGCCACGTGTTTCAGTGCCACGTATCACATATTTCAGTGCCACGTATTTAAGTGCCACTTATTTAAGTGCCACGTATTTAAGTGCCACGTATTTAAGTGCCACGTATTTCAGTGCCACGTATTTTAGTGCCACGTATTTAAGTGCCACGTATTTAAGTGCCACGTATTTCAGTGCCACGTATCACATATTTCAGTGCCACGTATTTAAGTGCCACGTATTTCAGTGCCACGTATTTCAGTGCCACGTATTTCAGTGCCACATATTCGTATTTCAGTGCCACGTGTTTCAGTGCCACGTATTTAAGTGCCACGTATCACGTATTTAAGTGCCACGTATTTCAGTGCCACGTATTTCAGTGCCACGTATTTCAGTGCCACGTATTTCAGTCACGTTTAGGGTTAGGGTTAGGGTTAGGGCTAGGGTTGGAGGTAAAGTTAGGGTTGGGGCTAAAGTTAGGGTTGGGGCTAAAGTTAGGGTTAGGGTTTGGATTACATTTACGTTTGGATTAGGGTTGGGATTAGAATTATGGGTGTGTCAGGGCTAGGGGTGTGGTTAGGGTTACCGTTGGGATTAGGGTTAGGGGTGTGTTTGGGTTAGGGTTTCAGGTAGAATTGGGGAGTTTCCACTGTCCAGGCACATCAGGGGCTCTCCAAGCGCGACACGACATGGCGTCCAATCTCAATTCCAGCCAATTCTGCGTTGAAAAAGTAAAACAGTGCTCCTTCCCTTCCGAGCTCTCCCGTGCGCCCAAAAAGGGGTTTACCCCAACATATGTGTTATCAGCGTACTCGGGACAAATTGAACAACAACTTCTGGGGTCCAAGTTCTCTTGTTATCCTTAGGAAAATAAAAATTTGGGGGGCTAAAAATCATTTTTGTGGGAAAAAAAAGATGTTTTATTTTCACGGCTCTGCGTTATAAACTGTAGTGAAACACTTGGGGGTTCAAAGTTCTCACAACACATCTAGATAAGTTCCTTGGGAGGTCTAGTTTCCAATATGGGGACACTTGTGGGGGGTTTGTACTGTTTGGGTACATCAGGGGCTCTGCAAATGCAATGTGACGCCTGCAGACCAATCCATTTAAGTCTGCATTCCAAATGGCGCTCCTTCCCTTCCGAGCTCTGTCATGCGCCCAAACAGTGGTTCCCCCCCACATATGGGGTATCAGCGTACTCAGGACAAATTGGAAAACAAATTTTGGGGTCCAATTTATTCTGTTACCCTTGTAAAAATACAAAGGTGGGTGCTAAAAAATCATTTTTGAGAAAAAAAATAAAACTTATTTTCACGGCTCTGCGTTATAATCTGTAGTGAAACACTTGGGGGTTCAAAGCTCTCAAAACACATCTAGATAAGTTCCTTAGGGGGTCTACTTTCCAAAATGGTGTCACTTGTAGGGAGTTTCAATGTTTAGGCACATCAGGGGCTCTCCAAACGCAACATGGCGTCCCATCTCAATTCCAGTCAATTTTGCATTGAAAAGTCAAATGGCGCTCCTTCCCTTCCAAGCTCTGCCATGCGCCCAAACAATGGTTTACACCCACATATGGGGTATCATCGTACTCAGGACAAATTGCACAACATTTTTTGGGGTCCAATTTCTTCTCTTACCCTTGGGAAAATAAAAAATTTGGGGCAAAAAGATCATTTTTGTGAAAAAATATGATTTTTTATTTTTACGGCTCTGCATTATAAACTTCTGTGAAGCACTTGGTGGGTCAAAGTGCTCACCACACATCTAGATAAGTTCCTTAGGGGGTCTACTTTCCAAAATGGTGTCACTTGTAGGGAGTTTCAATGTTTAGGCACATCAGGGGCTCTCCAAACGCAACATGGCGTCCCATCTCAATTCCAGTCAATTTTGCATTGAAAAGTCAAATGGCGCTCCTTCCCTTCCAAGCTCTGCCATGCGCCCAAACAATGGTTTACACCCACATATGGGGTATCAGCGTACTCAGGACAAATTGCACAACATTTTTTGGTGTCCAATTTCTTCTCTTACCCTTGGGAAAATAAAAAATTGGGGGCGAAAAGATCATTTTTGTGAAAAAATATGATTTTTTATTTTTACGGCTCTGCATTATAAACTTCTGTGAAGCACTTGGTGGGTCAAAGTGCTCACCACACATCAAGATAAGTTCCTTAGGGGGTCTACTTTCCAAAATGGTGTCACTTGTAGGGGGTTTCAGTGTTTAGGCACATCAGGGGCTCTCCAAACGCAACATGGCGTCCCATCTCAATTCCAGTCAATTTTGCATTGAAAAGTCAAATGGCGCTCCTTTCCTTCCGAGCTCTGCCATACGCCCAAACAGTGGTTTACCCCCACATATGGGGTATCAGCGTACTCAGGACAAATTGTACAACAACTTTGGGGGTCCATTTTCTCCTGTTACCCTTGGTAAAATAAAACAAATTGGAGCTGAAATAAATTTTGTGTGAAAAAAAGTTAAATGTTCATTTTTATTTAAACATTCCAAAAATTCCTGTGAAACACCTGAAGGGTTAATAAACTTCTTGAATGTGGTTTTGAGCACCTTGAGGGGTGCAGTTTTTAGAATGGTGTCACACTTGAGTATTTTCTATCATATAGACCCCTCAAAATGACTTCAAATGAGATGTGGTCCCTTAAAAAAAATGGTGTTGTAAAAATGAGAAATTGCTGGTCAACTTTTAACCCTTATAACTCCGTCACAAAAAAAAATTTTGGTTCCAAAATTGTACTGATGTAAAGTAGACATGTGGGAAATGTTACTTATTAAGTATTTTGCGTGACATATGTCTGTGATTTAAGGGCATAAAAATTCAAAGTTGGAAAATTGCAAAAGTTTCAAAATTTTCGCCAAATTTCCATTATTTTCACAAATAAACGCAAGTTATATTGAATAAATTTTACCACTAACATGAAGTACAATATGTCACGAGAAAACAATGTCAGAATCGCCAAGATCCGTCAAAGCGTTCCAGAGTTATAGCCTCATAAAGGGACAGTGGTCAGAATTGTAAAAATTGGCCCGGTCATTAACGTGCAAACCACCCTTGGGGGTGAAGGGGTTGGTTAATAGCCAGTAAGGCCACGCAGACAGCTGTGGGCTGATATTCATAGCCTGGGAATATTAACCCCTTCCCTGGCTACAAATTAGCAGCCTGCAGGAGCTGGCTTTCCCTTTCTGGACATGAAAATTGGGCGGGAGCCTACGCCAATTTTTTTTGAGGGGTTAATAATGGATAGGCGTCTTTATAGACGCCTCTCCATTATTAACTGGGGTTAACGTCACCTTAGGCTACGTTCACATTTGCGTTGTTGGGCGCAGCGTCAGCGACGCATACCGACGTATACGTCATGCGCCCCTATCTTTAACATGGGGGGCGCATGGACATGCGCCGGTATGCGTTGTACTGCGTTTTACGACGCATGCGTCATATAGAAACACAAGACAGGGCGCAGGGGACACTACTTGTAGCGTTTTCCCTGCGCCGAAATTCCCGATCTGTAGGATCTTATGACAACGCATGCGTCGCAAAACGCTGCGTTGTG
Source organism: Ranitomeya variabilis (assembly GCF_051348905.1). Classification (NCBI taxonomy): domain Eukaryota; kingdom Metazoa; phylum Chordata; class Amphibia; order Anura; family Dendrobatidae; genus Ranitomeya; species Ranitomeya variabilis. The sequence continues at coordinate 531,441,743 of NC_135235.1, read as the reverse complement.
TACATGCGTTGTTGGTTGCGTCGCCGACGCTGCGCCCAACAACGCATATGTGAACGTAGCCTTACAATGTCAAAGTGACGTTAACCCCTTATCATGTAAATATTTATTTATTTATTTTAAACTTTATCTCTTTATTTAGCTTTAAAAAAAAGCTGACAAATCAGCATAAAAAAACGCATAAAAAAACGCACTAAAAAACTGCACTGCAAAAAAAGCATAAAAAACGCAGGAATTGTCAGCTGCGTTTTCTGCCAGAAGATGCAGCTTTTGTGAAGAACATTCTGCACCAAATCTGCATCGTGTGCACATACCCTTAAAGATATTTTTTAAAAGCTTTTGTGATGTAATTTCTTGGTTCAACACCACATTTTTTATTGTGATGGAGTAGAATCAGGGTAATGGGATTAGGGCTTTGAGACCAAGCCCTAGGTTTAGTAATGAAAAAGTGTCAGCCCAACACCATTGTTACTAAGTCGGTAAGTAAAAACAAACACACACAGTAACCAGACTTTGTAGGAGCGTTAACAGAATGAACCTACACAGGCTGTAACCAAACAGCAACTGTTAATTTTTGTAAAAAAATAAAATAAAATTGCATGAGCTCCAGTGTTATTTTTATAACCAACAGAGGGAAAGCCGACGGCTGATGTTCATATTCTGGGAAATATTAATAGCCTACGAACCTTTATGGCTATTTGCTATCAGCTCACAGCTATTTGCTTATCCTTTACTGGCTAGTTTACAGGAGGGGGGGGGGGGGTGAGCCAGAAAAAATTGGCATAGGAACCCCTATAAAATTTAACCAACAAAGGTTAGGTAGACAGCTGCAGGCTGGTATTAATAGCCTAGGGAGGGGCTATGGATATTGTCCGCCTCCCAGAATAAAAACATGAGTTCTCAGCTGCATCTACACTGTGTTCCAAATTATTATGCACAAAGACTTTAGGAGTGATAAGGTTAGAATTTTTTTGTTTGTCATTTAAACTCATTGATGGTGATGTGTGTCAGGGCTCTTTATATCACTGAAAGCTACTGCAGATACCTGTGCAAATTAGTTTGGCAGGTGTGTCCAAATAAAGGCAAGACTACTTAAGAAGGCTGTTCCACATTATTAAGCAGCCTACATATTTTGCCAAAATGGGAAAGAAAAAGGATGTGTCGGCTGCTGAGAAGAAACAAATTGTGGAGTATTTAGGTCAAGGCATGACTACAATCAACATTGCCTAGACACTTCATCGTGATCATCGCACAATCAAGAAGTATGTAGCTGATTCACAGCACACACGTGTGCGTGCTGATAAGGAAAAATTGAGGACTCTTTCCAACAGGCAATTGTGTAAGATTAAAAGAGCAGCTGCAAAAATGCCTTGTCATAGCAGCAGATAAGTTTTTGAAGCTGCTGGTGCCTCCAACGTCCCCAGAACAACAAGATGCAGGGTCCTTCAGAGGTTTGCAGCTGTGCGTAAGCCATCCTGTCGACCACATCTATCCACTGCACACAAGCAGAAACGGCTCCAGTGGGCCAAACGATACATGAAGACTGACTTCCAAACTGTTTTGTTCAGCGATGAGTGCCGTGCAATGCTCAATGGTCCAGATGGATGGAGTGGAGGATGGCTGGTTGATGGACACCCCATGAAAACACGGCTAAGGCGCCAACAAGGAGGAGGTGGAGTAATGTTTTGGGCTGGAATCATGGGGAGAGAGATTGCCGGCCCCTTTATGATCCCTGAAGGGGTAAAGATGAATTCCATAATTTATGTGGAGTTTCTAAAACAACACTTCCTGCCATGGTTCAAGAGGAAGAACCGTGCTTTCCGCAGCAAGATCATTTTCATGCATGATAATGCACCGTCTCATTCTGCAAAAAACACATCTGCATCTCTGGCAGCTATGGGCATAAAAGAGGACAAACTTATGGTGTGGCCACCATCTTCCCCTGACCTCAACCCCATTGAGAACCTCTGGAGCATCATCAAAAAGAGTGTCTATGATGGCAGGAGGCAGTTCACATCTAAGCAACAGCTCTGGGAGGGTATTCTGTCCACATGTAAAACAACTGAAGCAGAAACCACCCAAAAACTAACAAATTCAATGGACGAGAGAGTTCAGAAGTTTCTTTCGAACAAGGGGTCCTATATTTATATTATTTTGTAATAAGCTGATAATGCTTAAAACTTCACAAGTGACCATTTTTTTTGTTCAAAATAAAAAAAAAGGTTGAAAACTCTGCTGTGCATAATAATTTGGAACATGCATTTTGAGTTTTTATTTTTTTTAAAAAGATACTGCTTTCATAGGCAGTTTGTTCCAAAACATTGCAATTCTACTAGAATAGTAGATCACTGGAAAATAACAATGACTGCAATTCAGATAGGTAATTTAGAGAAAATATAAGGAAATATTATTTGCATAATAATTTGGAACACAGTGTATAAGACACCCCCCATTACTAACCTCATGGTGATATTATAAAAAAACCACACAGAATAAAGTCCTTTATTTGTAATAATGACTGTCCTTTATTGAATCTAAATTAAACCATACTCACCGAACGCCTAATCATCTAAAGCCAACGTCTCCTGTAACAAAAATAAAATAATGAACCACAATAAACTGGTGTGACTGCTCTCAAGAACAGCCGGCTACAGACAGTCACAGGGGGTAATCACTCCCGCAGTGTATAACGTTGAGCTGCGGTGAGAGTTCACCGGAATTCATCAGCTGATCAGCTTCGGTGATCTCTCTTACGGCATCACAGATGCGAGAAAGTTCTCACACAGCAGTGGTGCTGTAAGTGAGATCAGTGGAGCTCATCAGCTGATGAACTCCGGTGAACTCTCTCACTGCAGCTCAGAACTATACACTATGGGAGCGATGATGCTCCTTTCAGTGTGTAGTCGGCAGCTAGTTAGAGCAGTCACATCTCCCGATGTAACTGTTCTGCACGTAATATCATCGTGGGACACTCTGGTTTACGTGGACTACAGCAGACAGGAGAGTATATGGTTGTTTATTATTTTTGATTGTTTACAGGAGACATGGGCATTGGGGATTGAGCATTAAGGTGAGTATATGTTGTTTTTTTAATTTGGTGTTAGGTGAGTATAACTTATTTCTCATTTTTATTTGAATATGTATTTAATTATTTTACATGATTTTTTTGTAAGTTTGCTCACAGGTGCCGGCTGACAAGAGAGCACTTCTACCAACAGCAGCTCCTGCTATCACTGTTATCGGTGACAGCAGACGTAGACTGATGGAAGGAGTAATCTCTCATCAGCCGACACCTGCGCTAAGCTTTTTCCCGCGGGTCATAGTATTTCTGTGGGGTCACAGTCACGCCATCTGACAGCATGACCCTGCAGCACTCTGACTACGGTAGCGTTACTGCCGATCAGTACTGCCACGTCGGTGTTTCCCACGCTGTCAAAAAGGATGACGGAGTGGGAAGCACCATAGGAAGCCTGTAAAAATGCAAACAAAAACTCAGCAAATCCGCAAACATTTTGATACCTGTGTTTTTGCTACTGACTTGACTGAATCAATTGAAGTCAAATGGGTGCAAAATGCTAAAAATCAGCACAAAGAAACTCACTGCAAATACTCAAGGAAAATTACTGATCATGTGCACAGCACTTGAGGATTCTCATTGAATTAGCTGGCATAAAGATTCCATAGTGTTTTTGGCCCATTTCCTTGCGGAAAAAACTCAGCGAAAACGCAACAAAAATGCACCGAGTGTACATAGCCTAAAGCTTGCCCTAAAAACACATTTTTTAGACTGGCCAATCACCTCCCCAATCTAACTGTTCCATGCTCTCCCTTCCATGCACTCAATATCACTTTGCATCTATACACATACTGCCTAGTGATCTTACACGACAAGAAGTTTTTTATCTTTTGTGTGTCACCCCTATTTCTTCTTAGATTGTAGGCATGTATTTCTATGCAGCCGCACACTCCGGTCCCTAGTGCCTGTGGCAGTGCCGGGTATTGATGCACGAGTTTCTCACATCACACTCGCAAGTGTGACCCCGGCCTTAAGGCCCCGTCTCACACAGCGACGCTGCAGCGATACAGACAATGATGCTGATCGCTGCAGCGTCGCTGTTTTGTCGCTGTGTGGTCGCTGGGGAGCTGTCACACAGACAGCTCTCTCCAGCGACCAACGATCAGGGGAACGACTTCGGCATCGTTGAAACTGTCTTCAACGATGCCGAAGTCCCCCTGCAGCACCCGGGTAACCAGGGTAAACATCGGGTTACTAAGCGCAGGACCGCGCTTAGTAACCCGATGTTTACCCTGGTTACCAAAAAAAACAAACAGTACATACTCACCATCTGATGTCCGTCAGGTCCCTTGCCGTCTGCTTCCTGCTCTGACTGAGCAGCCGTACAGTGAGAGCAGAGCGCAGCGGTGACGTCACTGCTGTGATCTGCTCTCACTTTACGGCGGCAGTCAGAGCAGGAAGCAGACGCCAAGGGACCTGACGGGCAACAGATGGTGAGTATGTACTGTTTTTTTTTTTTTACATTTACGCTGGTAACCAGGGTAAACATCGGGTTACTAAGCGCGGCCCTGCGCTTAGTAACCCGATGTTTACCCTGGTTACCAGTGAAGACATCGCTGGATCGGTGTCACACACACCGATTCAGCTATGTCAGCGGGACCTCAACGACCAAAAAAAGGTCCAGGCCATTCCGACACGACCAGCGATCTCGCAGCAGGGGCCTGATCGCTGGTACGTGTCACACATAGCGAGATCGCTACTGAGGTCGCTGTTGCGTCACAAAACTTGTGACTCAGCAGCGATCTCGCTAGCGATCTCGCTAGCGATCTCGCTATGTGAGACGGGGCCTTAACTCTGTAATCTCTTTTTTGTTCTCAAATACACTCTGAATTATAATCTAAAAACAATAATAAATAGTATTATATAATTAAAAAAAATACAAATTCTTATGATTATTACTATGCTCTGTGTGCTCCTCTCTGCTGAGATTTGCACCACTGGGAGACATGGAATTTAAGAAAGTGTGAGGGTCAGGACCAACACCCCCAAAGATCTGCTTGTAATTAAAAGGACAATTTGCCTTTCATGTCAAATAAGCTCTGGGGGGCAGAGTTATCTCCAGGCAGCGTGGTCCTCAGAGCCAGGAAGAGGTAATTTAAACTCTACTGAAACTGCCCTCACTAAAGTCTCTAATAATCTACAAACAGCTAAATCTAATGGTCACTACTCCATGCTAATTCTCTTGGATCTCTCTGCAGCATTCAAAACTGGGGATCATCAGCTCCCTCTCACTATGCTACACTCCATTGGCCTCAAGGACACTGTTCTCTCCTGGTTCTCCTCCTATCTCTCTGACCGCTCTTTCACTGTATCTTTTGCTGGTTCCTCTTCCTCTCACCTTCCCCTTACTGTTGGGGTTCCTCAAGGATCAGTCCAAAGTCCCCTCCTCTTCTCTTTGTATACTGCCCCTATTGGACAAACAATCAGTAGATTTGGTTTCCAGTACCATCTCTATGCTGATGACACCCAATTATACACTTCTCCTGATATCACACCTGCCTTTTTAGAAAACACCAGTGATTGTCTTATCGCTGTCTCTAGCATGTCCTCCCTCTATCTGAAACTGAACCTGTCAAAAACTGAACTCCTCGTGTTCTCTCCCTCTACTAACCTACCTTTGCCTGACATTGCCATCTCCGTGTATGGTTCCACCTTTACTCCCAAGCAACATACCATGGCCTTGGGGTCATCCTTGATTCCGAGCTCTCATTCACCCCCCACATCCGATCATTGGCTCGCTCTTCTTACCTGCATCTCAAAACCATTTCTAGAATTCGCCCTTTTCTTACTTTCGACTCTGCAAAAACTCTTACTGTTTCACTTATTCATTCTCGTCTGGACTATTGTAACTCTCTACCAATCAGCCTCCCTCTTACCAAACTCTCCCCTCTCCAATCTGTCCTGAATGCTGCAGCCAGGATCATATTCCTCACCAATCGTTATACCGATGCCTCTACCTTGTGCCAGTCATTACACTGGTTACCCATCCACTCCAGAATCCAGTACAAAACTATTACCCTCATCCACAAAGCACTCCATGGCTCAGCACCGCCCTACATCTCCTCCCTGGTTTCAGTCTACCACCCTACCCGTGCTCTCCGTTCTGCTAATGACCTGAGGTTAACATCCTCAACAGAACCTCCCACTCCCGTCTCCAAAACTTTTCACGTGCTGCGCCAATTCTTTGGAATGCACTACCTAGGTTAATACGATTAATCCCCAGTTTTAAGCGTGCCCTAAAAACGCATTTGTTCAGACTGGCCTACCGCCTCAACGCATTAAAGGGCCACTGTCACCCCCTCCAGCCGTTATAAACTAAAAGAGCCACCTTGTGCAGCAGTAATGCTGCAGTCTAACAAGGTGGCTCTTTTCGTTTTTGATTCAGTTATTCCCTCAATAAAGCGTTTTAAAATTTGTACAAAATAACCTGTCCTTAGACCTGGAGGCGGTCCGAAGCTTCCTCGGTGAATCTCCCAACGGCCGTCACTCTTCTCTTCTGGGGATGTGGTCGCCGCCCCCTGAGCGCTGTTTCTTCTTAAATCCGGCGCCTGCGCTGTGCGTGCCTGCCTGGGGCAGGCGCAGTCTTCATTGTCCGTCATAGGTCAGATGCAGGGTGCCTGACTGCGCCTGTGCGGGCAGTGCGGCCACCCTGTTGCTGAATCCCCGACCCGCACTGCGTTATTCATTATGCACAGTGCAGGGCTGGGGTTCCTGGGCATGCGCACTGCGCTGAGCAGACGCTCCCCCGGTCCCCCGCCTTCCAGCGTTGCCGTAATATACAGGTTTCCTTGCCAGCGTTTGGAATGAAGCAGCCGCAAATAACAACGCTGGAAGGCGGGGGAGCTGGGGGAGCGTATGAGCTGGGGGAGCGTCTGAACAGCGCAGTGCGCATGCCCAGGAACCCCAGCCCCGCACTGTGCATAATGAATAACACAGTGCGGGGCGGGGATTCAGCAACAGGGTGGCCGCACTGCCCGCACAGGCACAGTCAGGCACCCTGCATCTGACCTATGACGGACAATGAAGACTGCGCCTGCCCCAGGCAGGCACGCACAGCGCAGGCGCCGGATTTAAGAAGAAACAGCGCTCAGGGGGCGGCGACCACATCCCCAGAAGAGAAGAGTGACGGCCGTTGGGAGATTCACCGAGGAAGCTTCGGACCGCCTCCAGGTCTAAGGACAGGTTATTTTGTACAAATTTTAAAACGCTTTATTGAGGGAATAACTGAATCAAAAACTAAAAGAGCCACCTTGTTAGACTGCAGCATTACTGCTGCACAAGGTGGCTCTTTTAGTTTATAACGGCTGGAGGGGGTGACAGTGGCCCTTTAACCTAACTATCCCTGTGTGGCCCATTCAAAAAACTTAAACCATAATCAGGTTCCTCGCATCATGTTCTCATACGCTTTATGCAGTTAATCTGTGTCTGTACTGTTACATATTTAGGCTGTTAACTGGTTCATGCAGCTTTACATGAACACCCGATCCTTACACTATGTCTGGTCCGAACAACGAAAGCAATTGTTACCATACACCTCTCGTGTCTCCCCTTTTTCCTCATAGTTTGTAAGCTTGCGAGCAGGGCCCTCATTCCTCTTGGTATCTGTTTTGAACTGTGATTTCTGTTATGCTGTAATGTCTATTGTCTGTACAAATCCCTTCTATAAAGTAAAGAGCTGAAGAATATGTTGGCGCTATATAAATAAAATTATTATAATTATTATTATTTAAAGTGATAAAAGATGATTTCTGAACAACAAGGCATCTGATATGAGGCATACAGGGATGACTTTTTCAGATGTATAACCTGTATGCCCATATTAATAGTTTAGATATGTCAAATATGGTGACAGATTCCTTTTAGCTGAGACTTCAGGGGTTTTTTTTCCTATTGGGCTAAAAATTTATAGGCAAGTAATTTCAACTACTTGCCTATTCTGCAATGATCTATTCCAGTTTAGAGCGGTCACACACTGTTCATGCTGGCGATTCTCCTTCCTCTGGTGACATCACCTTGATGACAGGGCAGCTCCTTCTCTTCCAGTCGGCACTGTCGACTGTGCGTCTCTGCTGACGTCATGATGATGGACAGTCATCTCCACTTCCACACACGAGGCACCACTCTGTGTAGTCGCACCACGCTAGTGCCTGCAAGCTCTGCCCCAAGGGTGGACAGACCAGCATTGTGCTCCTGCGCGTGCATACTTCTGCGCCACCTTTCCCGATGCCTGCACACTGCGTAACTTTACGCTTCCCTCAACAGGGCAGAGAAGTACGCCTGCGCAGGAGAACGATACCGGGGAGACTGTGTCAATGACGCATCATCCACACACGGCAAGAAGGAGGATGGCATCTCAAGAAGAATAGAGGCACTGGTATGCTGTATTTCAGGCCTGAAAGGTGTTGACCTTACCTTATATCGGCCAGACCTAGTGATAGGTTTGCTTTAAAGGTCACTCCTGTATGCCTCAAGTGCTGCCTTGTTCTTCAGAAATCATCTTTTAATCCTTTATGTTAATGCATTCTTCCAGGCTCCGGGGCATGTGGTGCCAGCACCTGTGCAGAAGAAAACAAGAAGCCAATGCCCATAGAAGGGAGGACTATCACAATTGCAGGAAGCAGGCGCGGGACAAACACTAGGTGTCTCAGGACCATGTGCCGCTGATGGGAGGAGACAGGCATGTAAATGAACACCGGAGGCAGAGTTTCCTTCCAAGCACCGCATGCCCCGGAGCCTGGAAGAATGCATTAACAAAAAGGATTATTATTATTTTTTTTTATATAGCACCATTAATTCCATGGTGCTGTACATGAGAAGGGGTAACATACAGAATTATAGATATCATTTACAGTAAACAAATTTACAATGACTGGTACAGAGGGGAGAGGACCCTGTCCTTGCGGACTTATATTCTATGATTAAAAGATGACTTCTGAAGAATAAGATTGCAGATATGAGGCATACAGGTGTGACTAGTTTAACCCCTTCACCACCGGAGCTTTTTTTTGTTTTGCGTTTTTCGCTCCGCTCCTTCCCAGAGCCATAACTTTTTTATTTTTCCATCAATATGGCCATGTGAGGGCTCGTTTCTTGCGGGACTAGTTGTACTTTTGAACGACACCATTGGTTTTACAATGTCGTGTACCAGAAAACGGGAAAAAAAATTCCAAGTGAGGTGAAACTGCAAAAAAAAGTGCAATCCCACACTTGTTTGTTTGGCTTTTTTGCTAGGTTCATTAAATGCTAAAACTGACCTGCCCTTATGATTCTCCAGTTCATTACGAGTTCATAGACACCAAACATATCTAGGTTCTTTTTTATCTAAGCGGTGAAAAAAATTCCAAACTTTGCAAAAAAAAAAGTGCCATTTTCAGATACCCGTAACGTCTCCATTTTTCGGGATATCGGGTTTGGTGAGGGCTTATTTTTTGCATACCGAGCTGATATTTATAATGATACCATTTAGGTGCAGAAACATTCCTTTGATCGCCCGTTATTGCATTTTAATGCAATGTTGCGGCGACCAAAAAAACGTAACTGTTTTTAATTTTTTTTATCGCTACGCCGTTTAGTGATTAGGTTAATCTTATTTATTTTTTTTTTTTTTAATAGATCAGGCGTTTCTGAATATGTGTATATTTGAAATTTTAATTTTTTCAAAAATTTTTTTTTACACTTTTGCCATGCTTCAATAGCCTCCATGGGAGGCTAGAAGCTGGCACAACTTGATCGGCTCAGCTACATTGAGGCGATGTTCAGATCGCCTCTATGTAGTTGAATTGCTGAGTTGCTATGAGCGCCGATCACAGGGTGGCGCTCACAGCAATCCGGCATCAACAACCATAGAGGTCTCAAGGAGACCTCTGGTTGTCATGCCGACGACCCCTTATCATGTGACTGGGGTCATCGATGCGCGCATTTCTGGCCGGATGTGCTTGTTAAATGCCGCTGTCATAGCCATTAAAAGGTATCAACCACTGAGGACTCTCAATTCTAAATATTTTTCATAGTTTGACAGCGGCATTTACCTAGTTAATAGGTGTGGGTGGATCACGATTCCACCCGCGCGTATTGCGGGCACGTCAGCTGTTCAAAACAGCTGACATGTCCCGGCTTTGATGCGGGCTCACCGCCGGAGCCCGCATCAAAGCAGGGGTTCTGCCATCGGACATACTATTCCGTCTGAGGTCAGAAAGGGGTCAATAGCTGCGGGTCGATCGCAATTCCACCTGCGGCTATTGCGGGCACATGTCAGCTGTTCAAAACAGCTGACATGTCCCTGTAAAGATGTGGACTCACCGCCGGAGCCCACATAAAGGGAGGGATACGGACATCGGCGTACTATTACACCCGATGTCAGTAAGGGGTTAAGTATTCTAGAACCTATATGCCCATAAAAATAGCTTAAGTACGTTCAAGGGGGTGACAGATTCCCTTAAAAAAAAAAAAAAGCTGGATGATTTCCTCAGTACACATAACATTGTGGGCTATAATTTAGTGATTAGGAACAAAGAAAGGTTGAACTCGATAGACGTAGCTCTTTTTTCAACCTATGCATATATCAGATACTGGAGAATAAAATCGTAGTTACTTACCGATAACGGTATTTCTCTGATCCCATGACAGCACCACGGAGAGGGATCCGCCCTCAGGGACAGGAAACCTACAGGTGAAAAAGGTGGTACCTCTCTTCCACATCAGTTGGTTTACAGAGCCTTAACAGAACTTCAGCTGTAATTTAAACGGTTAAACTAACAAAAATATTTTAATTTTAAGCTTATAAGAGGCACCGCATGACTAAATATTAATAGATAAATCTAGTGTGCACACCCACACGTGAAGGGAGGGAATGTACAGGTGCCGTCATGGGATCAGAGAAATACCGTTATCGGTAAGTAACTACGATTTTCTCTTTCCCCCATGACGGCACCACGTAGAGAATTTCATAGAATGTACATTAGGGGGGGACCACTGCCTCCAGAACCCTTCTGCCAAAGGTAAGGTCTGAAGTAGAGGTTAAATCTAGCTGGTAATGATTAAAGAACGTAGAGGGAGACGACCAAGTGGCTGCTCTACATATCTGTTCAATAGAAGCTCCAGCTCTCTCTGCCCATGAGGTCTCCACCGATCAGGTCAAATGAGCTCTAATCCCCTCTGGAATGGCTTCATTACACGAGGAATACGAAATGAGGATGGCGTCTCTTATCCATCTCGCTAGAGTGGCTTTTGATGCTTTATGTCCCTTCTTTGGACCCTGAAAGCAGACAAACAGAGCCCTATCCTTCCTACACTCCCTCGTGGCTGACAGGTATTGAGTGCTTCACTGCCTCTCCCCTACACACGGAGCCCGCCGACCTCGGAATTGTGGCCTTCGGAGAGGAGGAAAAGACCAAGTCCTAGGCAGGGCCACCCGCTGCCTATATTGGCCTGATGGACCCCCGGCATCCCACGACGCCTTTCCAGGTATGCTGCAGGTTCCCCGTCAGGGACAGGAAACCGAACTGATGTGGAAGAGAGGTCCCGCCTTTTTCACCTGTAGGTTTCCTGTCCCTGATCCCTCTCTCTCCGTGGTGCCGTCATGAGGGAAAGAGAAAAGACGTATTTTTTTCTAAAAGGTGGTGAAACCACGACAACGGAGCCATGTGTGATGTATTGTAAAACTTTTTTTTAGCGTTTTTACAAATGAAAAAAAAAACACCATGAATTTTAAGCCTTTTTTTGTTACTCAGGTTTTGGATTCACACTGCACAGAAAGGTTATACATATAAAGTGGCATTCACACATCCTAGTTCGTGTTACTTCTCTGATACATTGCCCCACAGGCCACATCACAATAGGATTTTTCAGACCACGTACTAAGAAAAAAAAAAACCAGAACTCAGACCAATGAATGTTATTCAATATGACTGCTCTGAGGACCGTTTTTGTTGTTTTTTTTACATGGTATGCATGAAAAGAATGGCAGCATGCACTAGTCTGTTCCGTATTTTGGGTGAGACAAATCAATTCCACTACTTTTTTCTCAGGCCACATTCACACGATAAGTATTTTACCTCAGTATCTGTAAGCGAAAACCAGCAGTGGGTGAGAACTACAGAAGTGGTGACGAGTTTCTATTATACTTTTCCTCTGATTGTTCCACTTCTTGTTTTGGCTTACAAATACTGAGGTAAAATACTGAACGTGTGAGCTGTGGCCTTATATCTCCAGTAAATGGAGATCCAGCATGAAAACCAATATGGCTGCCATCACAGTACCACAGTAATTGTCACCCAACTTTCCAACACTCCCTAGTTATGCAAGGTGTGAGAGGTAACACAAGGAATAAGGGAAGGCTGAGTGACAATTCACAAGAAATGTTAATCCTTTAACCTTCTATCTCAAGATAAAATTACAATCATTAACTATTTCCAAAGCTGAAGTAATAAACCCCTCAGAATCCGTCGTGTGTCCGCAGCACCTCATTTCTTAACTTTAAAAAAAAAATGAAATTCGGCATCAGCCTCAAGAAGGCAGCCTTCTACTTTCCCGCCGCGACTCGGGAAAGAGAAACTACAGCTCCCAAGAACCTTTGCGGCCTGCGGTGACGTCATTCTTCGGCGACTGGGCCAAGCTGTTGCGCAGAGCTGTCATGGCGGCTGCTATTTCACAGGCTTGATTGTGTTGTGATCGCTGGTAAGAGGGGATACGGCTGTGGACAATGGTGGGACTCAGCTGTGGACAATGGTGGGACTCAGCTGTGGACAATGGTGGGACTCAGCTGTGGTTAATGGTGGGACTCAGCTGTGGTTAATGGTGGGACTCAGCTGTGGTTAATGGTGGGACTCGGGGAGTTCTTGCTTGAGCTGCCTTAGTGTAGACAGTAGAGCTCTGCTTTATGTGTGCAATGCTTCATCTTCTGCAGGCTGGTGATAGAGCAGATCACTGTGAGATCTCACACATGCATTCTTTGTATTTACCCATGTGACCAGTTTATGGCTTTAATGAATCTAAAGAAAAACTGAATTCTCATTGTGACTAGTCTCCATTTGCGTCTACAGCTCCACTGCAGACCTATGTGTTTCCATGGTTATAGACTATAAACAGACCCTGTGTAGTCTGCAGCCCTATTTCTTCTCCTCTGTCTCTACTGCTTGTGGATCGCTTACATCAGTGTTTCTCAACCCCGGTCCTCAAGACCCACCAACAGGTCATGTTTTCAGGATCTCTTAGTATTGCACAGGTGATAATTTCATCATCTGCTCCAGCATTAACTCCATCACCTATGGAAATCCCGAAGACATGGCCTGTTGGTGGGTCTTGAGGACTGGAGTTGAGAAACACTGGCTTACATGTACATTAGTCAGGCTGTGTTCACATCTGCATTAGCGGCTCAGTCGCAGATGCCGCCACGGTGACGGAAATCTGAGGGAACCCAAGTTATTAATGTCCAATAGGCTGGGCACTGTCATCATTATCCTTGTTCTGACTTTGGTTCTATTTCCTACGAAAGGAGGCAAATGGGAACAGAGCTTAAAAAGTATCTTGCCTGTTAACCCATCACTACATCTGTCCTTAAAGGGGTTATCAAGGACTATTGAATCTTTTGGATTACATGCATAAGAACCAACATTCAGTTCGTTGCTACCCACCTGCCTGGTGCCGATCTCTGCCTGCAAAAAGCTGTCACAGACCGCTCCTGCCAACAATTCTGCGGGTTGCACTGAGCGCTGACGTCACATTGAAAGATCAGTTGCATCTCCTCTGCTCTGCTCTGTTGACTGGTGACGTCATGATGATTAACAGACGACTCCCTGCAGCCGAACTGCGGGGAGCCAGCTGTCAATCAGCATGATGTCACCAGTCGCACCCCATCAACAAAGCAGCCAGAAAGGGGAAGAGCTGTTCTGTTGACATGGAATTACTGAGTTGCTGACAGGAGCTGGTCTATAGTACAACAGGCAGATATTTACTTCTGTTAGCAACTACCTGGTTGTTAGTTTTTCTGGCACATAGTGGGAAAAAAAGAAAAATTGTCCCGTACGGCCCCTTTTTAAGATTCAAGTAAAATTGGCCTCTAGATAACCACATCTTTATGTGTATTTACTCTTTCTGGTTATCGTGAAGCAGTGTTCTGGAGATTCCTGATAATCAACCAGTGTAAACAGGCTGCTGACCGCACAACGCCCGTTCATCGGGTGGAATGATTTTTATGCTTGGACACAGAATAGTTTTTAATAGTGATGAGCGAATATACTCGTTATTCGAGATTTCTCGAGCACGCTCGGGTGTCCTCCGAGTATTTTTTAGTGCTCTGAGTTTTAGTTTTCATCGCCGCAGCTGAATGATATACATCTGTTAGCCAGCCTGAGTACATGTGGAGGTTGCCTGTTTGCTAGGGAATCCCCACATGTAATCAAGCAGGCTAGTAGCTGTAAATCATTCAGCTGAGGAGATGAAAACTAAATCTCCGAGCACTAAAAAATACTCGGAGGTCACCCGAGCGTGCTCAGGAAATCTCGAGTAACGAGTATATTCGCTCATCACTAGTCTTTAACCAATAGTTCTATGCTCATGGGAAGTGCGGTGGGCTTGTCTAAACGGCTATCATCAGACAGTGTAAATAGACCCTTAGAAATCTGGTACCAGTAAGTTAAAGCTAAAAAAAATTGTGAAAAACCATTAGATTAATTAAAGAGTTAGCCCAGGCTTGTAATCATAAGTCTTTATTGGATTGACTTTTTTCATTTCACTGATGTCTTGAGTTCCCTCGTTCCTGTCCTGCAGACAATCTGAGGTCTCCTGATGGATCCCCTGGATAGTGGAGACTTTTGCTGAAATGCTGTCACAGCTAACGCATACAATTCCAGTAAAATCATTAATGAATTATTATTTTTTGTTTCTAGGTTCTTTAAAGTAACCCTTTAGTCTTAGTTATCATTCAACAGTGCATTCATAAGTGTCATATGGAGGTATGTGGCGGATATGGATTAAGTGAGGGGTCTGCTCAGAGCGCTATAGCAGAGGTAGTTCTGACCTCCCAAATGTGTGTGTTACATTGCAGTTCAGCCATGTAGCAACTTTACTTTTTACGTCATAGATTTGTTATTGGCCTGAGGAAGGTAGTTTCCCCACTGTACCCATGGCCTGTCTTTGTGCACGAGTCCACTATAGAGTGAGAAGTTGAGCACTACTCGTATAGCAGCTCCCTATATGTTGAAGTTATTGTTTGCTATGTCCATGTCATCATATTTTTAAGAAAAATAAACTTTTTTTTCTAAGCAGATTAGTAAAATGAAGCTGGTAAACTTGAAACAGGCCATTCTGCAAGCCTGGAAGGAAAGATGGAGCGACTACCAGTGGGCTATCAACATGAAGAGATTCTTCCCTAAAGGAGTTACCTGGGACATCTTGAATTTAGCAGGTTAGTTAGATTCCTAAATTTTCCGACTTGAAAAGTTTGACCCACAACAACATTTACCACATTTCTACTGGATAAGTGAAAAATGCATGATCTGTGCTACATGGACCCCATCAGTCATTAGAACAAGGGCCCGAGTCTTCTGTTCCAGAGGAGTTTACACGGACCAACTGGCGGCACGATACGACCGCTGATTGTAAACCTTTACCCATTGGCAGTCATTTAAATGCCTGATTGCATAAATTAACGATGCACACTGCGTGATCTTTATCGCTCAGTATGAATAGGTTGCATTGTTCTCAGCGGTGAGAGTCCTGTTTACAGTCCTGTTTACAGAGAACAATGCGCTGCCAAAAACTATGATCTTTTGTACTGCACAAGGTCATTTCACCAAATGAATGAGTATTTTTCTTGCTCATCAGGTGATCAGCATCCTGTTTACACGGCAAGAGAATTGTGACAAGCGTTTTTAACTACATTCGTTCACTATTATCTTGCAGTGTAAAGCAGTGATCACACTTTTTCATTGTCCATGGGATTGACTGATTTCTGATTTAGTGGTATCTCAGCTCGTTCACTAGACATTGAATCTACTGATTGGTGGAACATCCTGCGATCATATATAGTCACTTAATCCAGTGGACAGATGACCATCTGATGAATGGCATCTTGTGCCCTGATAGGATTTTTTTTTCCAAGGAAATGTATCACCTGCACAGAATAGGTGATAAAACTAGGTTTCTGGGAGAGCTAAGAGTTGTTAGAATGAGGTCCTCCTCCTGACCTGAGGGGCTTGAGTACAGCGGCGGAGGAAGCCCCTGGTTTCTGTAACAGGGCCTGGTCTGTAATCTAACAGCCGCACATACATTATTCATGGCGCTAAGTGTTACAAAATAGCAATATACATGTTTATAATTTTAATTTAAAGGTGTGTGTATGTATGTGTGTGTGTGTATGTATGTATGTGTATGTGTATATATATATATATATATATATATATATATATATATATATATATATATATATATATATACACACAGTACAGAGCAAAAGTTTGGAGACACGTTCTCATTTAAAGATTTTTCTGTATTTTCATGACTCTGAAAATTGTACATTCACACTGAAGGCATCCAAACTATGAATTAACACATGTGGAATTATATACTTAACAAAAAAGTGTGAAACAACTGAAATTATGTCTTGTATTCTAGGTTCTTCAAAGTAGCCACCTTTTGCTTTGATGACTGCTTTTTTAATTCATAGTTTTGATGCCTTCAGTGTGAATGTACAATTTTCATAGTCATGAAAATACAGAAAAATCTTTAAATGAGAAGGTGTGTCCAAACTTTTGCTCCGTACTGTATATATATGTAATTTATTTTTTCCAATATCCAAAATGAAACCAGGAGGCAGCCCTGTAAGAGCAGCTCATTTATTCATGCATGTGACGTTACAGCTAACAAGTCTTTTTCAGGCATATCATAACACTGAATAATGTGACTTATTTACAGCCGCATTATTGTACAATTCATAGCTATGTTTCGATAATTGGACATTTCCAAATCGTCATTAGTTGGTGTCACTCCATAGACGTGCCAACGTGCAGAATTATAACCCCAGACCAAGCGATATGTGTAATTATACTGAATACTTGCTGCTCAAAACTTTTAACTTATTTACAGTGTAAGTGATCGCTCTGCCCACAAAGGGTTTTCCAGTGACCGCCGGGAGCATTCACGTATATTAAATATAAGTTAATACCTTGCCCTGAAGCCTCTACCATGTACTGGGCTCTAACTAGGTGTCGGACAATCCTTTATCTTCTGTGCGCACATCACAGTAGTTGGTGGAAGTCATCTGTTCACACTGGTCTCCTGTTTAAAGATGGCTGCGGCCGACTATTATCACCTTCCTCACTTACACAAGATGTGACGCCCGCTCACTAGACAGATAATGTCATTGTATAACATACCACGCAGCTCTTCAGACATGAGCACTAAAATGTGTAAATATATAGATTAGAGCAATAAAAGTTTTGTGCAACATCTAGAAGTATTGACAAAAAAACTCCCAAACACATGCAAAATTTGAAAAATGTGGAGCCAAAACTACTATACTACCAATATTTAGGTGTAATAATATGTAATAATATTAGCAAATATCTCCAATTAGAAATGTAGTGTAGTTCTTCTGATTCGCTATGTCATTTACCCATGTGCAGGGCTTTCCTGTAGCTTTGGGTACCCATGGTTAAAACCACTATCAACTAGCTTTCACTATGTGATCGTAACCATGGATATCTAAGCTCCTGCAATGCTCTGGTCATGGGGTAAGCGATGTAGCGAATCAAAAGAACTCTACTCCATTTCTAATTGGAGGCGTTTGCTAATATTATTATTACACTTACTACATATTGGGATAGGGTCTTGGAGATGGGAATACCCCTTTAAGTTTTGACTAGAAACTATTTAGTATAATTACACAAATGCCTGTTTGTGATTAGAACTATCCACATTGTATGTACATGGAGTGGCACCCAGTTATGTTTCAGATTTCAGAAAAGCCCTATTCCCTTGTCCAGTTTCTTTAACCCCTTTCTGACATCTGACGTACTATCCCGTCAAGGTGGGGTGGGCCCGTATGACCACCGACGGGATAGTACATCATATGCGATCGGCCGCGCTCACGGGGGGAGCGTGGCCAATGCCGGCCGGGTGTCAGCTGACTATCGCAGCTGACATCCGGCACTATGTGCCAGGAGCGGTCACGGACCGCCCCCGGCACATTAACCCCCGGCACACTGCGATCAAACATGATCGCAGTGTTCCAGCGGTATAGGGAAGCATCGCACAGGGAGGGGGCTCCCTGCGTGCTTCCCTGAGACCCCCGGAGCAACGTGATGTGATCGCGTTGCTCCGAGGTCTCTTACCTCCTCCTCCCTGCAGCAGGCCCGGGTCCAAGATGGCCGCGGCATCCGGGTCCTGCAGGGAGGTGGCTTCACTGCGCCTGCTCAGAGCAGGCTCCGGGAAGCCTGGATCTGTGCACGTCAGATCGCCGATCTGACACAGTGCACAGCAAATTGTCAGATCGGCGATCTTACACTATAACATGATGCCCCCCCCCCCCCCGGGGCAATGTTATAGTGTAAAAAAAAAATATTCACATGTAAAAAAAATTAAAAAAAAAAAAAATATATATTGTTCCTATAAATACATTTCTTTATCTAAATTAAAAAAAAACAATAAAAGTACACATATTTAGTATCGCCTCGTCCGTAACAACCCGACCTATAAAACTGTCCCACTGGTTAACCCCTTCAGTGAGCACCGCAAAAAAAAAAAAAATGCAAAAAACAACTCTTTATTATCATACCGCCAAACAAAAAGTGGAATAACACGCGATCAAAAAGACGGATATAAATAACCATGGTACCGCTGAAAACGTCATCTTGTCCCGCAAAAAACGAGCCGCCATACAGCATCATCAAAGAAAAAAGTTATAGTCCTCAGAATAAAGCGATGCAAAAATGATTTTTTCTATAAAATAGTTTTTATCGTATAAAAGCGCCAAAACATAAAAAAATGATATAAATGAGGTATCGCTGTAATCGTACTGACCCGAAGAATAAAACTGTTTTATCAATTTTACCAAATGCAGAACGGTATAAACGCCTCCCCCAAAAGAAATTCATGAATAGCTGGTTTTTGGTCATTCTGCCTCACAAAAATCGGAATAAAAAGCAATCAAAAAATGTCACGCGCCCGAAAATGTTACCAATAAAAACGTCAACTCGTCCCGCAAAAAACAAGACCTCACATGACCCTGTGGACCAAAATATGGAAAAATTATAGCTCTCAAAATGTGGTAACGCAAAAAATATTTTTTGCAATAAAAAGCGTCTTTCAGTGTGTGACGGCTGCCAATCATAAAAATCCGCTAAAAAACCCGCTATAAAAGTAAATCAAACCCCCCTTCATCACCCCCTTAGTTAGCGAAATTAAAAAATTAAAAAAATGTATTTATTTCTATTTTCCGGCTAGGGTTAGGGTTAGGGCAAGCGTTAGGGTTAGGGCTAGGGTTAGGGTTGGGGCTAGGGTTAAGGCTACAGTTAGGGTTGGGGCTAAAGTTAGGGTTAGGGTTGGGGCTAAATTTAGGGTTAGGGTTTGGATTACATTTACGGTTGGGAATAGGGTTGGGATTAGGGTTAGGGGTGTGTCAGGGTTAGGGGTGTGGTTAGGGTTACCGTTGGGATTCGGGTTAGGGATGTGTTTGGATTAGGGTTTCAATTATAATTGGGGGGTTTCCACTGTTTAGGCACATCAGGGGCTCTCCAAACGCGACATGGCGTCCGATCTCAATTCCAGCCAATTCTGCGTTGAAAAAGTAAAACAGTGTTCCTTCTATTCCAAGCTCTCCCGTGCGCCCAAACAGGGGATTACCCCAACATATGGGGTATCACCGTACTCAGGACACATTGGACAACAACTTTTGGGGTCCAATTTCTCCTGTTACCCTTGGGAAAATACAAAACTGGGGGCTAAAAAATAATTTTTGTGGGAAAAAAAAAAATAATAATTTTTATTTTCACGGCTCTGCGTTATAAACTGTAGTGAAACACTTGAGGGTTAAAAGCTCTCACAACACATCTAGATGAGTTCCTTAGGGGGTCTACTTTCCAAAATGGTGTCACTTGTGGGGGGTTTCAATGTTTAGGCACATCAGTGGCTCTCCAAACGCAACATGGCGTCCCATCTCAATTCCTGTCAATTTTGCATTGAAAAGTCAAATGGCGCTACTTCCCTTCCGAGCTCTGCCATGCGCCCAAACAGTGGTTTACCCCCACATATGGAGTATCAGCGTACTCAGGACAAATTGTACAACAAGTTTTGGGATCCATTTTCTCCTGTTACCCTTGGTAAAATAAAACAAATTGGAGCTGAAGTAAATTTTTTGTGAAAAAAAGTTAAATGTTCATTTTTATTTAAACATTCCAAAAATTCCTGTGAAACACCTGAAGGGTTAATACATTTCTAGAATGTGATTTTGAGAACCTTGAGGGGTGCAGTTTTTAGAATGGTGTCACACTTGGTTATTTTCTATCATATAGACCCCTCAAAATGAGTTCAAATGAGATGTGGTCCCTAAAAAAAAAAATGGTGTTGTTAAAATGAGAAATTGCTGGTCAACTTTTAACCCTTATAACTCCCTAACAAAAATTGTGCTGATGTAAAGTAGACATGTGGGAAATGTTACTTATTAAGTATTTTGCGTGACATATCTCTGTGATTTAATTGCATAAAAATTCAAAGTTGGAAAATTGCGAAATTTTCGCCAAATTTTGTTTTTTTCACAAATAAACGCAAGTAATATCAAAGAAATTTTACCACTGTCATGAAGTACAATATGTCACGAGAAAACAATGTCAGAATCACCGGGATCCGTTGAAGCGTTCCAGAGTTATAACCTCATAAAGGGACAGTGGTCAGAATTGTAAAAATTGGCCTGGTCATTAACGTGCAAACCACCCTTGGGGGTAAAGGGGTTAAAGAAGCTCTCCTCCCCTCTAAGGTTTTATCCTCTCAATATATTGCAGTCATCATATTATATAGCACTGTGCACTTACAATTGCTCATTTTGCCTTTCTACCCAGTTAATTCTTCTCTTTTCCTTTAGGTCTATGGCATCATATGATTAAAATCGGACTAGCTGAATCCTTCTAAGCTCTATGTAGAGACAGGAGGTCAATTTTCCCTGCATGAGTCATCCCCCTCTTCAACTCCTGACCCAGCTGATCAGCTCTACCCTCCCCCCTCCAGCGACTTTGCAGTGAGGTAGAATTGTAGTTCTAATGATGATTTTTAATAAAAACTGGAAAGATAATCCAATAGTCCAATAGTGTCTTATCTGGGTTAAAATGAGAAACAGGCCGAGAAAATGCTCACCTGCAAAGGTTGGGAAAGTCACAACCCCTGTGTTAGCTTGAAGAAACTTGGCTGTTACAGATCCACATAACGGTATACCATGTGAAAACTGGAGAAAGGTGGAGGAAAATCCTTGCAGCCAAAGGTATAAGATGCAGTAGCAGATTTTATTTGTCAATGCGTTTCGAAGCACACCTGCTTGTTTCTCAGGAGAAACTATATTATTGAGGTTCGTCCTGAGGAAGAAGCAGGTGTGCATTGATAAATAAAAACCGCATTTACATCTCTTCGGTCTCCTACTGCATCATACCTTTGGCAGTGACGATTTACCTCCACCTTTCTCCAGTTTTCACATGGTAGTTCTAATGATGATTCATGCTTGGAAAAGTGACCTCCTGTTTCTACATAGAGCTTAGAAGGATTCAGCTAGCCAGGTATTAATCATATGATGTCACTGACCTAATGGAAAAGAGAAGAATTAGCTGGGTAGAAGGACAAAATGAGCAATTGTAAGTGCACCGTGCTATATAATATGATGACTGCAATATATTAAGAGGATAAAAATTTGGAGGGGGTGCTTCTTTAAAAAAAAATTCAAACAACCTATTCTTAACTCATCTTCCCCAAGACCAGCATTCCAGCCACTGCTCTCGATTTCTGTTATTGTCTGCAGAGCTGACGTCGCATCGTTAGCGCTCCAACTAATAACTGAGCTCAGTGGTACTGCCCGAGGTGACGGCACAAGCTGCTGAGCTCACTGATTATTTGCCTTGCTGTCGACATGACAAGACACCAGGACCAGGGGAGGAAGAGTAAAGCAGGTTTTTAAAAAAAATCTGCTTGTAGTTAGGGGTTTCCTTTTTTAATATCACATCATTATGAATCATACACTGATAACAATGTCCGTGTATACATTTGAATAAACTGGTCACATTGTTCTTGCAGTGCTGCCTCCGTCTTTCATATAATATTCTACATGTGGGACCTACAGACCAAGGTCTTTGCCTCTTTTCCTGTACATACATGTGCCTTCCAGTGCTGCTTTTTGCTTTTACTGGTTGTTTCCTTTTGTCCCTACAGAAGCCCTTTTAGATCAGGCCATGATAGGCCCTGCACCCAACCCCCTCATCCTCTCCTACCTGAAGTATGCGATCAACTCTCAGGTACGTCATTCCGGTCCATGAGCCATTTATTCCACTCAAACGATTTCCAATACAACCAATCGTATGGCGGCGCTCCAGGGAATTGTCTTCTTTTGGGCTCCCCGATAAGCAATGACTGCACGCTCTGTCTAATTGTTCATTTCTTGCCTTAATTGATGTCTGCTTTATTTTATCAGAGAATTGCCATCTCTTTTAATCAATGCAGTCAGTGCAGGAGTCACATTGTACATGTGTAATTATATTAAACAGTTTTCCCGCCCATTGTTCAGCTATATGAATAGATGCATTGTATTTCTGTTAGTGAATGTGACGGGGAAGGGATTTGGTATCTGTGAAGTTTTCCTAGATTTTTCACTCCTTATATTATGTGTGATGAAGCTATAGCGCTCATATTTGTGCCCTCAAAATGAATAAAATCACTTTATAGTTTCTATATAAAATGTATTGTAACTATAAATACTTTGTTACCCATGGAGTGCAGTTTTGTATAGAGCTCCGTTCAGACTCTGAAGAAATGTAATGGACAGAAAAGTACTACTACGTCACTGCTTTGGGACTGAATGTCAGGACTGGAGTATAGGCCTTCATGCAGGATGGGTAGAAGATAAATTATATTAGGAAGAATTGTGGCATTTATTTATTTTACTCACTTATACAGCGCAATTAATTCCACAGCACTTTACACACATTATCGGCACTGTCCCCGATGGGGCTCACAATCTAAATTCCCTATCAGTATGTCTTTGGAGTGTGGGAGGAAACGGGAGACCCCGGAGGAAACCCACACAGACACAGGGAGAACATACAAACTCCTTGCAGATGTTGTCCTTACATTTGAACCCAGGACCCAGCACCCCAAATGTTAACCACTGAGCCACCGTGCTGTTCCTGCTGTGTATCATTATATACACTGATCAGCCAATTACATGTAATGCATACTTGCCAGTAATATTCTTTCTAATTTGTTTTATACAAGCTCCGTTACTTCCATATATTCCACCTCCTTTAATATGGAAATCACATGACACAACAGACCAATCTGACCAGCAGTCCTGTGTGAACAGGTGCCCAATTTCAACCTTCCTGTGAACTGTAGGCTGTCATCACCCATCTTGTCTTTCCTGGCAGTTCCATTGTCCACAAATCTACACCATTCTTTTTTTACCATGTGTCCTACCTGCAGCCGCAGATATCATTTCTACTTTACATTAGAAAGCAGTGATATTGCATATTAGTATATACAGTAATTAGCTGCAGAATTAAAGCGTATGTGAATCAGGGTAATTTTTTTTACAACTATAAGTGATGTGTGTAGAGTCTAGTGTCTGAGATGATTTAGCCTGTCCCCGCTGCCTCTGGTTTGTAAGCGCTGACAGGGAGAAAGTCATCACAAGTAGGAGGCAGAGAAAGCAGACTGAAGGAAAGGATGTGCTGTGAATCTGCAATCAAGGGGCATTAGTTTTATGTTGCTGCCCTAGTACTTCTGCTCTTCGATAGTACTTTCCACCCTTGCAGAGTCTGAGATATCATGGCAAATGTAATCTGCTTTAAGTGAGACATATTAGAGGTAAAAAATGAATCAAGATGGTAGCCAATGGAGAAATGGCCCATCAGCTAAACCAGCATACACCAGGGCCTCTACTTTATTCATTCAGAATAGCTTATGCTATTATATAGTCATAATAAGTAGCATCCACATGAATGTCGGGTGTCCCGGCCGATCACTACCAGAGCACACTGTCCTCACTGACTTGCCTTTTTACCTTGGTGCGTCCTGGTGTCCTCTCTTTCTCAGGTAAGAAACGGCACACGCCCCGGCCATGCTTATGATGTTATTGAGCCTGTTGCAGACCTGAGTGACCCAGTAGTTATCCTTAATAGGAACTACTTGAGTAGAAATGCCCCACAATGCTCCGACCCAGTCTAGCTTATCTAGATATCATATTTGCTCCTCATAATGGTCATTCAAATCCTTGCATTTGCTCATTTTTCATGCTTCTAGTATATCAAGATCCGGAACTGACGGTTCACTTGCTTCCTCTGTATCCTGCCACTTGATAGGCGCCATTGTAACAAGATAATCAGCGTTAATCAGTCAATCTTTTTGTGGTTTTAATGTTATGGTTGAAAAGTGTATATGCTATGAAAGCTGGACATGCCTCTTTTAGAGAATTGTAGAAGGACATAAACGAACAATAAATTTGACTGTCTTTTCTTTAGATGGTGTCGTACTCTACAGTCCTGACAGCCATCAGTAAGGTATGTAATACAGGTTGGATATATAAACATATGTGGTGAAAGGTATTGAAACACCTACACTTTACACCTACAGGAGCTTTTATATCATCCCTCTCTAAATCCATGGGCATTAATAGATTCATATGGAGTTGGTTTCCCCTTTGCAGCTATAACAGCATCCACTCTTCTTGGATGGCTTTCTACAAGATTTCGGAGGGGTCTGTGGGGGCTTTTACCCATTCATCCCGGAAAGCATTTTTGAGGTCAGGCACTGATGTTGGATGAGGATGATGAGGGCCTTGGTCTAAATTTCTGTTCCCACTTATGTTCATTGGGGTTGAGGTTAGGGCTCTGTGCAGCCAGGAAAGTTGTTTCATCCCTAACTCGCCCAATCATGCCTTTATGGACCTTTCTGCACTGGGGCACAGCCATGCGGAACAGGAAAAGGCCTTCACCAAACTGTTCCCGCGAAGTTGGAAGCTACAATTGTCCAAATTGCCTTGTATTCTGAAGCGTTAAGCTTTCTCTTCACTGGACCTAAGGGACCTAGGCTGACCACTGAAAACCCCATAGCATTATCCCTCCTCCACCAAACATGACGGTTGGCACAAAGTATTCAGTCAGGCAACGCTCCCCTGGAATTCTCCAAACCCAGACTTATCCAGCAGCCTAGATAAAAAACGAAGGACAGCATCCAATCCAGGTGACAGTGTTCACAAACGAGTTCCTTTATTTGCCAAAGTGCAACGTTTCGACCCACATGGGTCTTTGTCAAGCATACAACACATGGATAATGGTGGATTCTTATAGAGGATGGATTACCATACACCAATCCCCACAAGGTAACCACCCATATCAAAAATATCTCTTAAAATCACACAACAATAAAAATACATATATTACATCTTAAATACATAACAGATTTCAAAGTAGAATACAGAAAATCGTCATATACTTGGCAATAGATCACACATAACAGCCTATTTATGGATCTGTCCCTGTATCCTTAGTAACCACAAACCAATGGCTACATGTATATCATCTAGTCCATGACGTAATACATGTAGCCATTGGTTTGTGGTTACTAAGGATACAGGGACAGATCCATAAATAGGCTGTTATGTGTGATCTATTGCCAAGTATATGACGATTTTCTGTATTCTACTTTGAAATCTGTTATGTATTTAAGATGTAATATATGTATTTTTATTGTTGTGTGATTTTAAGAGATATTTTTGATATGGGTGGTTACCTTGTGGGGATTGGTGTATGGTAATCCATCCCCTATAAGAATCCACCATTATCCATGTGTTGTATGCTTGACAAAGACCCATGTGGGTCGAAACGTTGCACTTTGGCAAATAAAGGAACTCGTTTGTGAACACTGTCACCTGGATTGGATGCTGTCCTTCGTTTTTTATCTGGTATGTACACCTTCCATGGGGGTCCAGTGGAATTAGGACGTGCATCCGTTTATCCATGTGCTGCTGGCCAGCTACTCCGTTTATCCAGCAGCCTGCCAGATAAAGTGATTCGTCACTCCACAGAACACATTTCCACAGCTTCAGTGTCCTGGAGTGGCTTTTCACCACTGCGTCTGACCCTTGACATTGTGCTTGGTGATGTAAGACTGGCATGCAGTTGTTCAGTCGTAAAATACAATGACATGAAGCTATTGGTGCCCTGTTTTTGTGCTTGTGTTAATGCCAGTGGAAATTTTGGTCTGCATTTATTGAGCTAGCAGAGCGTTGGCAACTTTTTTGCACTATGACTCTGTACTCGTCAAACACGCTCGGATACGTCATGTTGTCTTAATTTCCTGGATAAGTTGATAAGGCTCCTTCCACTTTTCAATAATACCACTCACAGTCGATAGTGGAATATTTAGGAAGAGAGAAATATCTTCTTATGATTAGTTACACTGGTGACATCCTAATTCAGGACTACGCTGGTATTGGTGAGCTCTATAGAAGGAGCCATTATTTCCCCATTGCTAGTAAAGGTAGATGGCAGGTTGAGGGGCTGGATTTTACATACCTGTGTAGAGAAGAAGGGGGGGGGGGGAAAGGACCAAAGGAAGTGTCAATTGCCAACAAAGTACTAAATGCCTGTCATTAGGCAATCACATTTGTTTTGTTTGAGAAAGTAAGCACTAAAATTGCTGCCATCTTGTTACACTGACATATCACAGCAGATGCTCAGCATTCAGACAGACATGGCAGACAGCAGTGTGAGCAGCCTCTTCTTACCTCAGCCCCCTGCTATCTCCAGTATTAGATCTGATAGATGGTGGACAGCAGTGTGAGCAGCCTCTTCTTACCTTGGCACTCCTCGTGTCTCCAGTATTAGATCAGATAGATAGGGTGGACAGCAGTGTGAGATGTGTCTTATCTTGGCACCCCTGCTATCTTTAGTATTAGATAGGATAGATGTGGACAGCAGTGTGAGCAGCCTCTTCTTACCTCAGCACCCCTGCTATTTACAGTATTAGATATTATAGATGATGGACCATAGGGTGAGCAGTCTCTTCTTACCTCAGCCTTCCTTGTGTCTCCAGTATTAGATCAGATAGATGGTGGACAGCAGTGTGAGCAGCCTCTTCTTACCTAAGCACCCCTGGTATCTCCAGTATTAGATCAGTTAGGCAGGGCACACATCATGTGAGCTGCGTCTTCTTATCTCACTACCTCTGGTATCTCCAGTATTAGATCAAATAGACATGGTGGACAGCAATGTGAGCAGCCTCTTCTTACCTCAGCATCCCTGGTATCTCCAGTATTAGATCAGATAGATGGTGGACAGCAGTGTGAGCAGCCTCTTCTTACCTCAGCACCCCTGCTATCTACAGTATTAGATCTTATAGATGATGGACCGTAGGGTGAGCAGTCTCTTCTTACCTCAGCCTTCCTTGTGTCTCCAGTATTAGATCAGATAGATGGTGGACAGCAGTGTGAGATGCGTCTCCTTACCTCAGCACCCCTGCTATCTTTAGTATTAGGATAGATGTGGACAGCAGTGTGAGCAGCCTCTTCTTACCTCAGCACCCCTGCTATCTACAGTATTAGATCTTATAGATGATGGACCGTAGGGTGAGCAGTCTCTTCTTACCTCAGCCTTCCTTGTGTCTCCAGTATTAGATCAGATAGATGGTGGACAGCAGTGTGAGATGCGTCTCCTTACCTCAGCACCCCTGCTATCTTTAGTATTAGGATAGATGTGGACAGCAGTGTGAGCAGCCTCTTCTTACCTCAGCACCCCTGCTATCTACAGTATTAGATCTTATAGATGATGGACCTTGGGGTGAGCAGTCTCTTCTTACCTCAGCCTTCCTTGTGTCTCCAGTATTAGATCAGATTGACAGAGAGGACAGCAGTGTGAGCAGCCTCTTCTTACCTCAGCACCCCTGGTATCTCCAGTATTAGATCAGTTAGGCAGGGCACACATCATGTGAGCTGCGTCTTTTTATCTCACTACCTCTGGTATCTCCAGTATTAGATCAAATAGACATGGTGGACAGCAATGTGAGCAGCCTCTTCTTACCTCAGCACCCCTGGTATCTCCAGTATTAGGTACAATAGATGGTGGACAGCAGTGTGAGCAGCCTCTTCTTACCTCAGCATCCTTGGTATCTTCAATATTAGATCAAATAGACATGGTGGACAGCAGTGTGAGCAGCCTCTCCTTACCTCAGCACCCCTGGTATCTCCAGTATTAGGTACAATAGATGGTGGACAGCAGTGTGAGCAGCCTCTTCTTACCTCAGCATCCTTGGTATCTTCAATATTAGATCAAATAGACATGGTGGACAGCAGTGTGAGCAGCCTCTCCTTACCTCAGCATCCCTGGTATCTCCAGTATTCTATCAGAATTTTCATGCATGTGAAGTAAGAGCGTGGACTTCCTTCTGATCATGCTCGCAAACTGCAAGTGTAACCAGATGTCTGCCATTTTTATTCTCTAAGGATTTGCCCCCTGTACAAAATGATTGTGTTTTGCTAAGTGAAGGTATTTCTGAATTTATTCTCGATGACCTTTTCTTTTTTCTATATCTCCTTATATTACGCAGTATATATGTATATATCATTTTTTTTATCCCGAGGACTCAGACCGTTTCCCAACAGCCCAATGTTTGGAGTGCTGACTATAAATAGCCTGCGAGCGGCTGTACTTGGATAAATACCGTCGCTGGTTTCTGTTTGGGGTCTTTATTTTTCCATCTCAAGTAGCGCAGACATATTGAAGATGAAATGAGCAGCCGCAGTGAGGATATATGTCATAGAGCCGGGGCTGCAGAACGGAGACTGTTTTTTTCCGTTCGGAGGCAAATGAGGACTGCGTGTTTACACGTCCATGTATACATCTATGTATACAGAATATCGCGCTCTGGTCACCTCGCCTCCAGAGCGGAAAAAAAAAATCAAGTCTCTAGCTGAGAAACGCAAATATTTACATTAGCGGAAGAAATATGGTCAGCGGCGAGGGAGACGTATGTACCAGGAATTTAACCCCCGAGGGTCTGTGGCTGCCAGCGAACAGAAGGTTAGGTGGGGTTTCTCATATTCAAACGATATATGGGGAAATATACATTTTTGTGGCCGGGAGCGCACAACAGAAATGACATAAATATGCGGTAAACAGTGAGGATTGTGAGAGGGAACTTCTGTCTATTAAGGAAATGAGGCCTGCTAACTAGGCAGCATGGAGGAGCAGAAGAAGCCAAAAAGCATGGTTTTATTTTTACCCAAGTAGTGCTCTTTTGGACATATGGGTGGGGTATTCTTCTCTTTTTATTGGATAGTGGGTGAGTTGGGGTTTAGGTATGTTTTTGATAGCTGGAAATTTTTTTTTCATTCAAAAATTAGTGTGGATATCTTTTTGTAAAACTTTTTAGAATTTTAGAATTCTCGGCGCTGGACCGTGTTGTTGATCCAGGTCCTGGGACCCCCACCGATAGGCCAAAACACCGCTCTGAAGTGCTGTGCTCTCGCAAAAAAGAGCAAAAGCAATCCCACACCAACAAGGTGTACCCATCAGGATGGTCCTATCCTGTCCCTAGTATTAAAACCTCACCTATTGTCAGCTAACCTCAATCTAGATAAAGGCAGAGCAGGGCCCGAGCCTGACTGTTCAGACATTTGCCCATGGGAAGCTATATAGACCAAATGCCTAGCTCAAAAATGGAGGGCCATGCCCCTGTTTGTGCAAAGTACAAAAAACTGCAGCAAAACCAAAGAAAAGAGCCGTGTATGGACCCATAGGTTTACTGTTGAGACTATACACAACATGCAGCTCATGCAGGAGGCGCTGACTTTAGAGCTGTGTTTTGACTGACTGGTGGGGTGTGAGGACATTGTGTAGTGCCTATAATATATAAAACGATTTGCAAAATGATAGTTTCACTATAATTAAAAATAATAGTGCTCTGCTGTTGGGAAACCACAAGTCCCAGCATGCTGTGACAGAAGAAGGTTGGCAAAGCATACTGGGATTTTTGAAACAACTGGAAGGTTGCAGGTAGCAGACCCCTGAGCTAATGAAATGATTTACCTAAAATTTATTAATGAGGACAAGTAACTGGGTAAAAAGTGGCCAGTTTTGTATCTTATTTTATTCCTGCTCCTTTCTGGAGTATTCCATTTTCCTATTTATTTTTATTTTTTTAATTTTCCATGGCCCTTTTTTTATGTGCTAATTTTTACAAGTGGGTGTTCGTCTTGGGATTCTCTGGGGGTTGGGGTGGGGGGTGCTGTGTCTTTAGGCGGCTCTGCATTATTACCTTATAAGCTTCACCCAGCCATCAAGACTGTAAAAATAGCACTGAATAAAAATGCCTAAGTCTTCAACCATATGATGGATTTAACCCCTTTCTGACATCTGACGTAATAACTTGTCAGAGTGCCCTGGACCTATTTGACCAGGGATGGATTATTACATCATTGCGATCACTCAGGCACGCGGACTGTGCGCTGGCAATCGCCGCCGGGTGTTAGCTAATTCTGATTCCCGCACCGCTACCTGAAACTTTAAGCCCCGAAATACTGCCATCGAATGCGATCGCAGCATTCCGGAAGCCATCAGAGGACCCCATGGCATCCCGATGTCGCCAAGACGACATCCAGGTCACCAGAGCTAGGATAGTTGCTTGATTATGCTCAGTGCATAATCAGCAACTTTCTCTGGCAGTGCAGAGCTGACAGTTTGCACAGCATAGGGATGCTGCTGCATCCCCATGCTTTACAAGTGATCAGCCTGCAAAAAGCGATAGTCCTATATTGGGACAAAGTAAAAAAGTAAAAACATTTTTTTTACAATAATTGTAAAAATATATAAAAAAAACAATCAAAAGATATTGTATCTATAAATAAATATTTGTATGACAAAAAAAACAAACAATAAAAGTACACATATTTGGTATTGCCACGTCCGCAATGTCCCGACCTATAAAACTGTCGCACTGGTTAACCCCTTTAGTGAACATAAAATAAATAAAACAAGGTAAAAAACAATGATTTATCATCATACTGCCAAGCAAAAAGTGGAATAAAACGCGATCAAAAAGACGGATATAAATAAACATGGTACCGCTGAAAACGTCATCTTGTCCCGCAAAAAACAAGCTGCTATATAGCTCCATGAGTGGAAAAATAAAAAAAAGTTATAGCTCTCAAAATGAAGCGATGTAAAAATATTTAGTCCATAAAATAGTTTTTATTGTGTAAAAGCACCAAAACATAAAAAAAAGATAAAAATTAGTTACCGCTGTAATCATACTTACCACATAAGGAACCACATAAACCGCCCCCCAAAGGAAATAACTCAATTGCTGTTTACTCTGTCGCCTCATTGGGGGACACAGGACCATGGGTGTTATGCTGCTGTCCACTAGGAGGCAACACTATGCATAATGTGAAAAAGATTAACCGTGGCTCCTCCTCTGCAGTATACACCCCTGGACGGCATCAGCCTTCTCCAGTTTTTGCTTAGTGTCGCATAGGAGGCACACCTAAAAAATTTTTACTCCGTTTTTTCCGACGGGATTACAGATGAAGAAAAGTGGGTCTCCTGCGAGACTCCCGGCATGGCTTCTTCCTCGGCCCACTATTACGGGGTGCCCGGTTAAAGTCGAGATGTCTATTCCCCATGTTGCTCCTTCCCCAGTCCCTCGGGTGCTGGTTCGAAGTCGAGACCCCCCCCCCCCTTCTTCCCCAATTCCTTTTGGTTTCTGGGTTGAGTGTTGTGAATTCCGTTCTTGGGCTCCATCCTGTGGTTGCGAATGGTGTTTTTGGGAGTTCTGCTCTTGGGCTCCCTCTGGTGGTTTCAAGTGGAACTTAGCAGCTGCTTTCACTAATCGGTTCTCTGGCCTTGTTATTTAACTGGGCTTTTGGCTGTAGTGGATGCCAGCTGTCAATGTTTCTCCTGTGGATTCAGTCCTTTCCTGGAAGTTCTCTGTTGGCCAGTCCATTTTCAGCTTAAGATAAGTTCTGCTAGTTTTTGGGTGTTTCCCTGCTTATGACCTTCTGTTCAGTTTAAGTCATGTCTCTTTTGTCCAGCTTGTCATTATGAAATATTCCGGCTAGTTGGAAGCTCTGGGGTCGCAGATTTGCCCCTTCACACCGTGAGTCGGTGTGGAGGTTATTTTTGTTAACTCTGCGTGGACATTTAGTTTTTATACTGACCGCACAGTAGCCTTTTCTATCTCTGTCTATTTAGATAGTATTGGCCTCCTTTGCTAAAATCTAGTTTCATTTCTGAGTTTGTCATTTCCCTCTCCACTCACCGTCAATATTTGTGGGGGGGGGCTATCTTCCTTTGGGGGTTTCTCTGAGGCGAGATAGTTTTCCGTTTCCATCTTCAGGGGTAGCTAGTTCTTAGGCTGTGAAGAGGCGTCTAGGCAGAGTTAGGTACGCTCCACGGCTATTTCTAGTGTTGGTGTTAGGAGTAGGGATTGCGGTCAGTAAAGCTACCACCTCCTCAGAGCTAGTACATTATTTGTTTTACCCACCAGGTCATTTCAGTGCTGCTCCGTATTCACTAGGTCATTTCAGTGATTACTGTCTGTGGAGCTGCTACCTCCTCTGAGCTTGTCCATGATTGGTTTTACCCACCAGGTCATCTCAGTACCGCTCCGTAACCACCAGGTCATAACAGTTGAGGTCGAGGCGAGGATAAAGCCCCCTGATGGTGATAGCAGCACCCTCCCTAATCCCCCTCTGGGGGCATTAGATTGAGACGCCTCAGGTAGGGCCTGTACAGGCAGCCCTCTGCAGCTCCCAGCATGAGCCAGCACACTGCGGCTGCATCCAGGGACCCAGCCCAGCTGCAGGCTCCTGTCGGGGCCGGGGGGAGTGCAGGCAGGCATGGCACATACAGACACAGAGCTCCCTGCGCCCCTGTCTCTTCAGCAGCACCAGCTCTATAGTGCCTCAGGGGGGACCCCTCACAGCCCCGCCCCCCCCATTCGCTTGTAGCCCCACCGCTATCCTGCCTTTAAATCCAGATGGGTCCGGTTCAGATCCGACCCCCTCCCGGATTTCTGCGCCGGCCTGGAGCCTTTCTGGGCATCAGGCATCTAATTAAAGCCACGGCTTCAGCCTAGCTGAAGCCGCCGCCTCCTCTCCGCCCCCCGGCCTGCCCCCCAGATGACAAATATGACACTCTACAGTGTCATAGAGGGGGCGGATTGAGACAGAAAGGGCGCGTTTTTTACACAGCTCTGCCGCCCTTCTCCCCCTTCCTCTTCTTCTCGGCGGCCATTTTTGCTGCAGGACAAGAATTAACCCTGCATCTCCCGGTCAGCAGGACCAGGCCAGCCAGTCTCCGGGGGCACAGGACTGTGGATCTTCGGCGCTGGACCTAGGGGCAAACTGGTGGGATAAGATCACAGCTGGGTTTTTTACTCGGCTATGAATCCATATTCCTATAAGACAGGGGGTCCTCTGCACACCTGTAGGGTCCTCTGCATAGCCAGCCCTTCGGCACTCTGTGCACTATGCTGGGCTCAAGGTCCAAGAGAACCAGGCAGGACTGCTATTATGCATTCTGCACAGCCTGCAGGACCGCTCTCCCCAGTGGCAGCACGTACCCACACTGCCAAGACTGCATCCAAACTACTGTGTCAGAGCCTCAAGGAGCCCCTGCCAATGCTTCGGTGCCTAATGCCACGCCGGAATGGGTCACTCAGATGTCGCAATCTATGACGCAGTCTTTAGATAACCTAACCTCCACATTGCTTCAGGCTCTGCAGAGTCATGCCTCGGCTATGACCGCTACCCAGCAAAGGGAGAGCTTGACTCAGGGACAGGACGACCCTGGCACATCCACGTCTAGGTCAGGATGCAAGTGGACCCATAGGTCAAGTCAATCTGCATCATCCCATAGCACACGGCCTCCCCTTCTAGGGAGAGACACCGTAGTTCCAGGTCATCCAGACCGTCCCCTTCCAGGGGCAGACAATGCAGATCTCTGCAATCCCCGACCAGAGAAGGCCTCCGCCCCAGCTCACCCAGCAGGGGACGCCTCAGTGATACACAGGATTCGGAAGGCATCTGTGACTCCGACTCAGACAAGGAAACGGAGGGGTCCCTGATCCCAATCCCCCCTTTCAATACAGCGCTAGTTGAGGACATAATCTCTTCCATCCATCGGGTGCTGGACATTTCTGATCCGCCACCAGAGGCCCCAGAACACAAGATTTCCTTTGAAGGAGCTCTGAAGCCGCTTAAGGTTTTCTCCAACCACCCAGAGTTTAAGGCGATCCTTAAAAAGCAGCTCTCACAGCCTGAGAAAAAATTCGCTAATCGCAAATATCTGGAGACAAGGTACCCCTTCCCACAGAAGGACACCAAGGAATGGACAGATCCACCCGAAGTGGACCCCCCAGTCTCTAGGCTAGCAGCACAGACCCTCCTTTCATTGCCAGATAGCTCAACCCTCAGGGAAGCAGCAGACCGGCAGGTAGAACGCATGGCTCGTTCAATATTCGAGGCTGCAGGGGCATCCCTGGCTCCCGCGTTCGCTTCAGTTTGGGCTGGCAAGGCCATTCTGGCCTGGGCCAAAAATTTACAAGCTGGCCTCCAAGCATCCGCTCCTGAGCTGTCGGACCAAGTGGTTCAAATAGTAGTTGTAGCAGATTACATGCTTCATGCAGCTCTGGATTCAGCAAGGGGTGTAGCGGGGATAGCATCAAAAGCCATCACAATTCGGCGTATCCCCTGGCTGCGGGAATGGAAAGCGGACGCAGCCTCAAAGAAGTCCCTCACGCACCTCCCCTACCTCAGTGGGCGACTTTTCGGTGAACAGTTGGACACGATGATATCCAACGCCACCGGGGGTAAGAGTACCTCTCTTCCCTAACTGAAACCTAAACGCACTTACAAGAAGCGTAAACAAACTCGATTCCGATCCTTTCGGAACTCCTCGGGCTGGTCCGTCTCGCGTCCAGCACAAGATCGTAACTATTCCCCACGCAGGGACAACTCACGTTCAACGCAAAGGTCGGACAAGACCTGGCAGTCAAAAGCAGGCCAGTCTAAGCCCAGAGGAGGAAAATCTCAGACTTTCTCCTCATCATGACTCACGGACCCCGGAAGACACCACACCCGTAGGCAGACGACTTTTGCTCTTTCATCAAGTCTGGCTGCCTATTACAGAAGACAGGTGGGTCAGGGAACTAGTGTCTTCTGGATACAAGATAGAGTTCACCTCCAACCCACCGGACCGATTCTTCCTCTCTGTCCCCCCAAAACCATCAGCCAAGACTCGTGCCTTCCACCAAGCGGTCTCCTCGCTTTTTCAAGCAGGAGTCATAGTACCGGTCCCCACGGCCGAGCGCTTCCGAGGGTTCTACTCCAATCTATTCGTAGTTCCCAAGAAAGGAGGCAGCGTACGGCCCATACTGGACCTAAAACAGCTTAACAAATATGTACGGGCCCGTCAATTCCGCATGGAGTCCCTTCGGTCCATCATTGCATCCATGGAGAAGGGAGAATATCTCTCCTCCATAGACATACAAGACGCATACCTGCATATACCTATTGCACCCGCCCATCAGAGATTTCTCAGGTTCGCAATCGACCAGGACCACTACCAGTTCGTGGCTCTCCCGTTCGGAGTCGCCACGGCTCCAAAAGCGTTCACCAAAGTCAGGGCAGCCACCATGGACATCCTGCACTCCAGAGGCATAGTAGTCGTTCCATACCTGGACGATCTACTCATCAAGGCTCCCACCTTCAAGGACTGCGAGCTCAGCGTCTCGGTCACAATCGACACTGTGAGTCGCATGGGCTGGTTAGTCAACCTACAAAAGCCATCACCAACCCCGAGCCAGTCTCTGACCTTCCT
The DNA here is from genome assembly GCF_051348905.1 of Ranitomeya variabilis. Taxonomy (NCBI): domain Eukaryota; kingdom Metazoa; phylum Chordata; class Amphibia; order Anura; family Dendrobatidae; genus Ranitomeya; species Ranitomeya variabilis. The sequence continues at coordinate 531,405,608 of NC_135235.1, read as the reverse complement.
GGGAATGCAATTCAACACCTCCAGGGGTCTAGTGCTCCTTTCCAAGGACAAGCCACTGGCTCTCCGCCTAGAAGTTCGCACCCTCCTCCGCAAACCCCCTCGATCTCTCTGGTTTGCCATGAGAGTCCTCGGCAGGATGGGGGCAGCAATAGAAGCGGTCCCATTTGCCCAGTTTCACCTCAGGCCTCTCCAACTAGCCATCCTCAAGTCCTGGGACAAGAACCCTTTCTCTCTCGACAGGGAGTTCCCGCTAACGTCGTCAACCAGGAGTTCCCTGCAATGGTGGCTCAAGCCAACCTCGCTAGCAAAGGGGAAATCCTTTCTCACAGGTCAATGGAAGGTTCTGACCACCGATGTGAGCCTGACGGGTTGGGGTTCGGGGCACCTACACCACAGGGCACAGGGCAAGTGGTCACCAGTGGAAGCGACCATGCCCATCAACATCCTGGAAATTGGTGCCATCCTCCTGGCATTGAGGGCCTTCCATCACTTACTGGCAGCCTCTCACATCAGAATACAGTTGGACAATGCCACGGCTGTGGCATATGTGAATCACCAAGGGGGGACCCGCAGTACCCAGGCGATGCGAGAAGTGTCACACATCCTCCACTGGGCGGGAGGACACAGGGTCGGTTCTCTCGGCGGTCTACATTCCGGGTGTGGACAACTGGGAAGCAGACTTCCTCAGCCGACAAGGAATAGACTCGGGAGAGTGGTCTCTCCATCCTGAAATTTTTCGCCAGATCTGCCATCGCTGGGGGACCCCGGATGTGGACCTAATGGCATCCCACTTCAATGCCAAGGTCTCCAACTTCATGGGCAGAACACACGATCCGCGGTCGCTCGGAGCAGACGCTCTGGTTCAGGACTGGACCCAGTTCCAGCTTCTGTACATTTTTCCACCTCTCCCCCCTGATATCCAGAGTGGTGAGGAAGATCAAGCAAGAGGGAGTTCCAACCATCCTAATCTCACCGGACTGGCCCAGACGTACATGGTATGCCGACATCGTACAACTTACAGCAGACGCCCCCTGGCACCTCCCCGACCGCCCGGATCTTCTATCACAAGGCCTGTACTACCACCAGAACTCATGGGCCCTCAATTTGACGGCGTGGCCCTTGAAACCTGGGTTCTAACCCAGGCAGGGCTCTCGCCGGATGTCATTAGGACCATGATCAGGGCACGGAAGCCAGCCACTGCCAAGATTTATTACCGTACCTGGAAAGCTTTCTTTACCTACCTGGTGCGAATCTCGTGGCCAGACCCCATTCCCTTATTCCCTCCCCAAACTACTTGGTTTTCTCCAATCGGGTCTGGAGGCCAGGCTGTCCCTGGGCTCGCATAAGAGCCAGGTGTCTGCCCTCTCAGTGCTTTTTGAAAGGCGCATTGCTACCAAGCCGCAAGTAAGGACATTTCTTCAGGGGGTTTCCCGATTGGTTCCCCCCTACAGATAACCACTAGAAACGTGGGACCTCAAACTGGTCCTGACAGCATTGCAGGAACCACCCTTCGAACCCCTTAAGGAGATCCCGCTCCATCTTCTATCCCAGAAGGTGGTTTTCCTGGTGGCAATCACCTCGCTACGCAGGGTGTCTGAATTGACGGCACTCTCCTGCAAACGGCCCTTTCTGGCTTTTCACCAGGACAAGGTAGTCCTCCGTTTGGTCCCATCCTTCCTTCCGAAGGTTGTGTCCAACTTCCACCTCAGTGAGGAGATTTCTCTGTCTTCCCTTTGTCCGGTTTCAGTTCATAGAGTGGAGAAGGCTCTGCATACGTTTGACCTTGTCATGGCATTGCGTATATATGTGTCTAGGACTGCGTCCTTCCGGAAGTCTGATTCTCTTTTCCTTCTTCCGGAAGGCGGCCGCAAGGGTCTGCCAGCTTCCAAAGCTACCCTTGCCAGGTGGATCAAATCCACCATACAAGAGGCCTACCGCCTTAAGAATTCTCCTCTTCCAGACTGTATTACGGCACACTCTACACGGGCGGTAGGGGCCTCCTGGGCCATTCGGCACAACAAGTGTGTAAGGCGGCCACTTGGACTAGCCTACACACGTTTACTAAACATTACAGAGTTCATACCCAGTCCTCAGCGGACGCGAGCCTGGGTAGATGGGTTCTGCAGGCGGTGGTGCCCCAAGTTTAGGGGCCTGTCTGCACAATATTCATCCATTGCTTCCCACCCAGGGACTGCTTTGGGACGTCCCATGGTCCTGTGTCCCCCAATGAGGCGACAGAGTAAAGGAGATTTTTGTGTACTCACCGTAAAATCTCTTTCTCTTAGCCTCTAATTGGAGGACACAGCTCCCACCCTGTTGCCCTTTACGGGCCGTTGTTACTGTTGAGTTCGCATATTGCTTTCTTGAGCTCGTACATAGTTGCCTTCTTATAGGCATGGTTATGTTATTCATGTTACTTTCCTCCTAATGCTTTTGCACAAAACTGGAGAAGGCTGACGCCGTCCAGGGGTGTATACTGCAGAGGAGGAGCCACGGTTAATCTTTTTCAGATTATGCATAGTGTCGCCTCCTAGTGGACAGCAGCATAACACCCATGGTCCTGTGTCCCCCAATTAGAGGCTAAGAGAAAGAGATTTTACGGTGAGTACACAAAAATCTCCTTTTTCTGTCATATACAACCCTCAAAGTGAGTTCAAATCAGGGTGGATAAAAATCAATGTTTTTTTAAAAAAATCAAAAAAATCGGATTTTTTTGATTTAAATCGGATTTTTTTGATTTAAATCGGATTTTTTTCAATAAACTGCTTTTTGAGGAAAATATTTTACCATCCAAAGGTTCTTCCATCATGAGATAAAGCTGAGTTGTTTAACTCAGTAGAATAAAGGCTGTATATGTGTAACATTCACAATGCCATGCTCTTCCAGAGGTTTCTGTAGGATGCTGACTATCCAACAAGTTTGGGCATGTCAACTGAATGGAAAAAGAAACTAAACCAAAAGTGAAACCAAGCTAGAAGTGTGGAATTAAAGGGGCAGTATGAACAAAATGTGGAGGCTATTAATAGTTTATACAATTAAGACATGCTGCTTTTAAACACCTACCTATTGCCATATAGTAAAACAAAAAAGATTTTTACTTACTTTGGGGTCCCCCCCTCACCCTGGCGTTAGATCGTTGCCCCTAGTTTCGTCCGTGTAACTATGGGCGCACATGCGCACTGCTCTCACTTCTCATTTTAATCGTGATTTATATTAAAAAAAACCTTTTGATTTAAATCAGTGATTTAAATCATGATTAAAATCATGATTTAAATCGATCCGATTTAAATAGAAAAAAATCTTTTGATTTAAATCGTGATTTAAATCATGATTTAAATCGGCGTGATTTAAATCAATCCACCCTGGTTCAAATGTGATGTGGTCCCTAAAAAAACAACAACTGGTTTTGTAAATTTTGCTGTAAAAATGAAAAATCGCTGGTCTACTTCTATAACTTCCTAACAAAGAAAAAAATTTTCAAAAATTGTGGTGATATAAAGTAGACATGTGGAAAATGTTACTTATGAACTATTTTGTGTGACATATCTCTGATTTTAAGGGCATGAAAATTCAAAGTTGGAAAATTGCGAAATTTTAAAAAATTTTGCCAATTTTCCGTTTTTTTTTGACAAACGCAAATCATACTGACGGAATTTTACCACTATCATGAAGTATAATATGTCACAAAAAAGTTTCTCAGAATCAGTGGGATCCGTAGAAGCGTACCAGAGTTATTACCTCGTAAAGTGACACTGGTCAGAATTGTAAAAATTTGCCTGGTTGTTAACGTGCAAACCACCTTCGGGGGTAAATGGTTTAAAGGGAATCTGTTAGAAGGTTTTTGCTATGTAATCTGACGGCAGCATGACATTGAGACAGAGACCCTGATTCCAGTGATGTATCATTTAATTTACTGTTTGCAGCAGTTGTGTAAGAATTCTAGTTTTCTCTGCTGCAGAGCTTGGAATCCTGAGCTGTGTATAACCCCACCCACACTACAGCTTTCTGTGTACATTGTATAGTGATGGAGAGCTGCTTATCTGTTCTGGGAGTGTTGTTGTCCTGTAGTGATACTCTCCTGCTATTACACTAATTGTATTGCAACAGCAAAACACAACCTAATAAGTGACACATCTCTGTAATCATGGTCTCTGCTCCTACATTATGGTGCTCTCAGGTTCCATAGAAAAAATCTGCTGAGAGTCCCTTTAAAAACAAAAATGCCCAGAAACCTTAAATTCAGAAGAGCAGCGGGAATAAAATAAGAGCAATAACTAAAAACTTCTGACTTTGTTACAGGTCCTCATTGAAAGGCTTGATTTTTGGTGTGTTATCAATTGGACCACCAATATAGGCAATCAGCAATGGTCTGACCATTGGGGCCCCGATGATCATTAGAGCACCATGAATGCCCAAAACCACTTCTGTCAACAGCTCCATCTTCTTTTACCAGACGACCACATGTTCAGCCATTGACTTTAATAGACCAATCACATGGCCTTTTAAAAATGTGAAGCAGTGCCGACGGCAAAAGTTGGTGGTCCGGTTGTCATGATATTGATGTCTATCCTGAGACATTCCCTTTCCAGAATTTTTCCACAGGAAATGTACTTGAGTTGACCATATCTTTTACGTGTAAATGTGACACCAGAAAATGGCCACCATTACTGACCCACAGTGGTTGTCGCTCAGCTTCCAGAACGGCGGACCTGCCTAGTTGTGCGGTTGTACACCAGTCTTCCCATATTACTCAATAGAGCAGACTTTTGGGATTATGGGCTATCGGGTGAAGGTTTACCACCACAATAACATCTCCTCAGGTGGGCTTACCTGACATCAAAGCGACAAATAAGCCTAAAAGTGCAGTAATATGGGACTAGAAGATGTCTTACTGCCACCTAACAATATTTGATGTTTGTGGACCCTGGAAAACAGGACAACTGCCTTTAAAAACCAAAAGGGGGGTCTTTTCTAATAGGAGATACACAGATGTGATGACTATTGTTTGTTATAATGTGGTAATTATTTAATCTTTCTATTTTGTCCTTAGTTTGATGACTTCTCAAGAGATCTCTGCATCCAGTCTCTGTTGGAGATCATGGACATGTTCTGTGATAATCTGGGGTAATGCTACTTTGTATTTTGCCTTAGACCTGGAGTTAGGGTGACCACTTGACCTGACCGACAGAGATTCCTTCCCTATTACACTTGTGCTTTGCTCTCAACTGAGCAGACGTGATCTGTAAGAAGAGAGAAGAGTAAATCTTTGTCCTTACTCCCTACAGCCATGACATGTTGTCAGTGCTAGCATCGCTGCTATAGGATCTCATTTGCTGTACATGCATCTCTTTTAATGCCATTTTTTTTGCTGTATCATTCACATGGTTACTGACAGCATGTTATCGCTGCTTTAAGTAATCAGAGACTGGTGGGAATTACCAACGTGGCAGAGCTTGAGTGTACTAAAACAGTCAGCAAAGTGTACTCTATTTTCTTCTTGTGACTTGTTTTCTTAAAATTCTTGAAAACCCTTTTAAAGAGAACCTTTTAGCACATTTTTCACGTTGAAATGGGCACCGGATGCAATTGTGGCTGTACAGCCAAATAAATGTATTTATTTTTTTTTTGGTTCAATTCTGTCACTGCAGAGATATTAGCAATGAAAGTATTTAGCCCTTAATGAGTTAAATTTGGTTAGATCCAAGTGGGTGTTATCAGAGAGTTTTCACTGGGGCGTGTTATTCATTCTGTATGATGCTGACCAATTACAAGCAGGCAGCAAGACAGCAGAAAAAGAACACTCCCCCACCATAGCTTAGAGCAGGTTTCTCAGTGTGTGTGAGATGTAATGATACAGCTCAGATCTCCTGGCCTAGCTTCCTGCATGAGTCAGTATGGGGGGAGAAGCAGGGCAGCTGAGTTTAGCTGTGTTACATTACAAACTCTATCAGCTCTCTTCCTTTCATAGCACCTTCCTCTACAGTGCCTGTCTGGAGCTGTGTAAGTAATCACACTTCTGTCTGCTGTGGTTAGGCAACTTGTACTCGTTCCAGTGAGATCAGGGCTGTCATTATGTCTCATATAGGAGTAATCTGCCTGTTCTAGACTACTCCATGTATTGACACCCTACTCTGATTTCACTGCTGAGTGATTGAAAGTTGAGCACAATAGATATGTTTAATTAAAGACATATCTCCGGACAGGCAGAGTGGGGGAGGGGCAGTACAGCAGAGGTGACATTGCTATAAAAAGAGAGCTGATAAGTTTGTAATATGACACAGCTATACTCTCCTGTGCTACCACTTTCCCACAGTGACTCCTGCAGGAGGTTAGAGCAGGAGCTCCAAACTGTATCATTACATATCACACACTGAGAAATCTTCTCTAAGCTATGGTGGGGCATGTTCTTCCTTTTGAGTGTTGCTACCTGTTTATCATTGGTTAGCATCATACAGGGAGAACAAGTTCACTCCCCCAGTGAAAACTCCCTGATAACACCCACTTGAACTCTAAAATTAACTCAATGGTGGCCAAATTAAGCTAGTAAAAAATAAATAAAAAGCAAACATAAAAACATTTTATTCCATTCTATAGCCTCGATTACATCGTGTGTCCAGTTTGACATTAAAAGCTTGGTAACTGGTCCTCCTTAAAGGAATAATTTTCAGAGGTGATTATTTTATGATTAGATAACATCTTGTTTGCAGCTAAACTTTGTAGTGCGTTTTTCTTTGAGTATTTTTCTATATAAGTTTGTCCAGCATTAAGAGTTATAAAACTTAGAAAATCATTTTATTAGGGAATTTATTATTATAAAAATGCATACAAGTTGCTTCCATACCCGGCTTTGCCTCAGCTTGCCCTTCAGCTGCATTGATATCAGTCTGTAATCATTTGGAGTACAGGTGATGGCAGTGAAGGGGTCAGCACCTATATCTCAATAACTCTGGGTATAAGCTGCTACAGGAGCTTGTTCTGATAAGTACAACACACAGAGGAGGAGGCAAGAGCTGACCTTTCACTGCCATCATCTGTACTCCAAATGAGTGTGTGCTGCTATCAGTGCAGATAAAGGCAGGAAAATAGACTGGGGAAAGGCAGGGGGTTGGAAGCCGCTTACATGCTATTTATTTAAAGGGATGAAGATAAATCCGCAAATAAAATGATTTGCTAAGTTTCATAACTTTCCATGCTGGATAAAATCAATTAAATTAATTACAAGTTTATTACCTGTTTATTGCTATTTCTCACAGATGTGATGTTTCCTTTCCCAGCTGTCATGGTAAAGCAGAAGAATGTCTAAGCCTATGCCGGGCCTTAATGAATGTTGTAAACTGGCTTTTGCGAGGGTCAGCTTTCTATATGGACAAGTTGAAGGACGTTTTGGATCCTGTATCTGAAGAAAGTCACCTATCAATGTGTCTGAAGAGGCTCGAGGCCATACTTGGTAGCACCAAGAACAGGGCTCTCATCCATATCGCCAAGCTGGAGGAACCGGGTGCGTATGCCTGTTTTGATGCCATTGCTTAACAAAATTTTAAATAGTTTGTGAGGGTGTAGAGGGCTTTTTAGGCTTATTAATCGCTAGATCTAGTTTTAAATACAGTGGCGGTGGTGCTCCTGCAAATCTCTATGGGACTGCCAGAGATAGAGGAGTGTAGCACTGGGCTGGCTCTCGCATGAATGGATTGGTAGTATGCAGGCATGTCTGAGCTGCTTAATCAGGAGTGGGGGTCTTGGCAGCAAACGCCGGGGTGCAGCGACCGCGGTCGGGACCGTGCCCATGCTGGTGAAAAACCCACTGAAGCCAGCACAAACTTCATCTGGATGTGCGTCCTCAGATGCACATTTAGCTTAAGTGTATTGTGGCACAGAGACCCGTTGAGTCTGTGCATGGCAATACACACTGCTAACCAATCAGAGGCCCAGCAGGTGACGTCAGTGTGCACGTGACTAGGTGGGCATGGCAGTGACGTCAAGCGCTCCCGTCGCTTGCACGCTTAAGTCAGCTCTCTGCTACAGAAGAGAACGGTGAAAGGGTGGGGGGAAGATGAGTATAATTGTTTATTTTTCTCTATGCATTAAAGAACAGCGCTAGAATGGGTGATATATATACCAGAATAGGGGATATACAAACTTTGAGGGGGAAATGGGGTTGCGTCTTACACTCTGAATGTACCTTACCGACTGCGGTGGAGTGGAGTCACAGTGTTGTTGCTGCAGGAAGCTAGCGGAGGCGGCGCATGTGCAGATTGAGATCTCAAGAGACGAGATTTCAGTACCAAGTACTCATGTGCGCCGCCTCTGGCAGCCATTTTTCCGAAGTCCCACCGCATTGAAAACCATGGAAACTGTGGGAGCTTCGGGCTTTCACAAAATGGCGGCGTGGGGGCTCCTACCAGCCTGGGGCCCGGAGCATCGCCTCACTCCTGCCTCCATCGAACATCTCCTCCTACCAGCCTGGGCCCGCAGCATTGCCTCACTCCTGCCTCCGCCAGCTTCCTGCAACAGCGACCCTTCCTCCTGGGACCCCACTCTGCTGCCGCTGTTCCCCCTGTGTAAGCTACCTTAAAAGCAAACTATAAGACGCACTACTATTTTATTAAAATCATTTTTTTCTTCTAATCTGGTGCATCTTCTATCCGCAAAATACGGAATATACCAGAAAGGGGCCCAGGATAAGATAAGAGACATGTATTCCAGAATGGGGGATATATATATATATATCTATATATCTATCTATCATGAAGGGGTATAAGCAGGGGAACATATATACCAGGATGGGGCCCAGGATAAGGACATATACAAGGATGGGGGATATATATACCAAGAAGCGGCAATGCAGGGGAACATATACACCACGATAGAGGATGTGTGTGTATATAGGGCCCCCCATCCTGATATGTTTATATAGATCTGAATAGGGGACCCTGGTCCGAATCTTGCATCGGAGCCCATCGTACTCTAGTTGCGCCAAACGTCAACCAATTTAGTAGTTATCACCTGCCCTGGTGGTAAATCAAATGCACCCTACCCTTCTTTAATATAAGGCCTGACTTCCCCCAAAAGTTATAGCTTATCGCTGGGGGTCACAATAGGAGGACACTTTGCAATCAGCAAGTAAAGATTGTGGAGGCCCCCTTTAAAGAGTTTTAAAATGGTTGTAACAAGTTTAAAAGTTGTCTCCTATTGATAGGAGAGGGGAGATGCGTTGTCTAACTGCTGAGACCCCCGCCAGTTGTAGGAACGGGGCTCTGCACAGCCCTGTTCTTAGGATCGGTGGAGGTCACAGCATTTGGACCTCGGGCGAGTTGGTAAATTATCCCTTATTCTAATAACAGGGATGACTTGTATACTTGGTGCAACCCCTTTTAATGGTCTTCTTACTAATGTGATCCCCTGCACATAGGGGGACGCTTCTCATGCCACGTCATCTTAGCTGAAGCCTGATCCTTGCCGTCCCTCATCTCTGTATCCGATCGGGAATGTCTTCTAGATCACGGTACTTGCGGGGCTATCCACTCTAGCTGGCAGATATGTCAGACCTCGTTTTCATGTCTTCTTTTACATGTAGCCTCCTGGGCATCCGTGGAAGAATCGCTGCTTCAACTTGCCGAGTGCGTAAATCTCCTTCCCAGTGTTCAGCTGCGGAGCAATGCCGAAGATTGTATCTCGCTAATCAGGAGGTATGGCCTTGTCTGCCCTGATTATTGTGCTGGGTGGATGGTTGCTTCATATGGGGACTCTGTACATTAGTCCATTAAACCAGAAGCGGTGACCATCCCCTATATGTACTCTACTCTACTCCTATTATGTACGTTTTGCTGCCGACTGACATTTGTATAGAAATATTAAAAAATTTATTTTTTTCCTGTTTTCATTTCTCCCATTTTGGGCATGAGCAACTTTATAATCCGGTGAAGATGTCCGTCCGTGGGAATAAGATTTCTCATAGTTTTGTTAATGAATGAGCTTGTTACTCTTGTGTATTTATCAGGCAGAACATACCCCTATCTAAAAGCCTGCTTTTAAATAAGACACATTGCTTGGCGCTGCTTTGGCAGCCAGTGTCAGGGAAGAGCAGAGCCTCTGCTGTAGCACGGCAGTATACCTGGCAAGAATTTCAGCAGGGAAGTAAGAATAGATTGGCCTTGTTTGCTGCCAGAGGGGGAAGAAGTCTGATTTTGTCCAGAGCTGTTCCCTAGCAACTCCAAAGGGAGCACTAAGAAGGAAAAAATGATGAAAAATATCACAGCTCAGCCTGCTACCCCATACCCGTCAGATAATGCCTGTGACACAGGGAGAAACCGTGAATGAGGGATAGAATTAGCATGTGGCTGGATCCATGTGAATGAGGTTTGGAAAGGACACGTAAGGTGCCACCTCACATATTTGGATCCTTGGACCACAGCGCCTTTATGAAGCGACCTTCACTTTGGGTGAGATTGTTCTGATTACATACAGCAATCAAAATATTCCCCTTTTGATTTTTTTTTTATTTATTTATTTATTTTTTTTTTCTATGACGTGTATTAGTTAGGGGCTCTGTGAGAGAGGATGCCTCCTATACGGTGTCAGTTTGTATAATAAGATGGTGGTATATTTACACCGTGCTGGTTTTTTGGAGCATCATATGAAGCTCAGTGGTGTTAGTTGCCAGCATATACATATGTATGTTGTGTTTCATGTTGTCTTATGAGCCTTAGTGACTCTTTTTAGTAATATTTATTAAAAGTTATATTTTATTATTTAACTACAGTCCTACCTTGCTGTAAATATATATAGTTATTGATTGGGGGCATTGCATATTGAAATTTCCAGTCCAGTAATACCACATATAAGGAACAAACACTGCCACACCATGACCAGACCACATATTACCACCACATAGTGACCGAATAATACTACAGTAATGATCATGAATAAAAACCACAATACTAATAGCACTAATATTAACACTGATGACATTATAGACATGAGCTCAGTATATAGTGTCAGTGTAAGGATAATTCAAAGATTACCAGTGATATTATACACAGGAGCTCTGTATATGGTGTCCGTGTACAGGTAATATGGTGATCATCAGTGCCATTATACGCAGGAGCTCTGTATAAAGTGTCAGTGTACAGGTAATACAGTGATCACCAGTGACCTTGTATACAAGAGCTGTATATATAGTGTCAGTGTACAGGTAATACAGAGATCACCGGTGACATTATACACGAGCTCTGTAAATAGTGCCAGTGTACAGGTAATACAGTGATCATCAGTGACAATATACACAGGAGCTCTGTATATGGTATCAGTGTACAGATAATACCGTGATCACCAGTGCCATTATACACAAGAGCTCTATATATAGTGTCAGTGTACAGGTAATACAGAGATCACCAGTGACATTATACATGGGAGTTCTGTATATGATGTGTAGTGTACAGGTAATGCAATGAACACTATTGACATTACACTATGTAAAGAGCTCCTGTGTATATAGTATAGAGGTAATATAGTGATTACCAATGACATTAAATCGATAGTACTTGTGATCACCTGTGACGTTAAATAGATTGGACTTTTGTGGATGTGGAATGGAGCTTGTCTGCTGTTTTGTTAGGGGCTGAGCATGACTTGTAAGAATAACAAAGATAGTTTCATGCTCCGCCCCTCGGACTACTATTCATGCATGATACATTGTATCGTATTATCGTTTAATCAAGACATTTTACTTGTCAGCTCTAATGTAACCAGAGCTGAGAGCTGATAAAATAATCCATTTTCTACATAGCACTTAGTAATATGATTTTCCCACTGTGTATATGAAAATTAATATTAATAAATTACAAATTTGATGTTCAGTTTCAATTTAGTTTTAGGTCACCTGCAATCCCAGAACTAATTTGGTTTGATGCAACTTTTAAGTGTGTGAAATATATCTGTTAGAAAACAGTTTGACTTGTTTGTGTGCGCGATGTGACACTGTGCATGTGTTGCGTGTTGGCTGATCGCTGACCACGAATGTGTTTACTTGGTACTGTATATTTGTATAGAGGAAGTCTGCAGATCTGTATACATTCTATAGGATGCGCTGAAGAATTAAATACTGCTAGTGGCTGCCCCCTCATCCACATGACATTAAAGAACGCACATCTACAGTGGAGAAATAAATGGGAAAATAAGTACTTGATACACTGCCGATTTTGAAAGTTTTACAGAGGTCGATATTTTTTATTGTCGACAGTACACTTCAACTGTTAAAATACGAATTAATTATGTAAAAATGATTTTCTGGATTATTTTTATTGCATGAAATAAGTATTTGATACAATAGAAAAACCGCTTAATATTTGGTGCAGAGGTCAGACGTTTCCTGTAACTCTTGACCAAGTTTGCACACACTGCACAGGGATTTTGGCCCACTTCTTCAGATCTTTCAGATTTCGGGGCTGTTGCTGGGCAGCATTGAGTTTCAGCCTCCTCCAAAGATTTTCTATTGGGTTCAGGTCTGGAGACTGGCTAGGCCACTCCAGGACCCTAAAATGCTTCTCAGAGACACTCCTTAGTTGCCCTGGCTGTGTGTTTCGAGTCATTGTCATACTGGAAGACCCAGCCATCAACCATCTTCAATGCTCTTACTGAGTGAAGGAGGTTGTTGGCCAAAATCTCGCGATGCATGACCCTATCCATCCTCTCTTCAATATGGTGCAGCCGTTCTGTCCACAGTTATAAGTTGAAAGGCTCCATATTGCTATATTAAAGGGAATCCAATTATTTACCAAAACGGACAACAGGACAGGTAGTGGGTCCTCTTCACATACCACAAGGCTCTGTCCTGGCCCCAGTGTTCAACATTTTTATAAATGATATAGATATGGGAACTGAAGGAAAACTATTCAAGTTTGCAGACAATGCAATGCTTGGAGGGATAGCTAACACTAGAGAAGACAGAGAAAGGATCAAGATAAGCTTGAACAATAGGCAGGAATTAATAGAATGGTATATAACATGGAGAAATGCAAGATTCTACAGCTTGGCAAGAAAAACGAAACTGACATTTACAGAATGGGAGGAATAGAACTAAGCAACAGCACTTGTGAAAAAGACTTGGGTATACGGACAGATCAAAGACTGCACGTGAGTCAACAGTGTGATGCAGCAGCAAAAAAGGCAAACACAGTTCTAAGATGTATTAAGAGAAACATGATCACGTGATGTAATTATCCCCTCTACTCCTCCTTGGTCAAACCTCATCTTAAATACTGTGTGCAGTTTTGGTCACCACATTTAAAAAAAAAAGACCTAGATAGACTGGAGTAAGTTCAGAAAAGAGCCACCAGGATGGTGATCAGACTGCAACTCATGTCATATGAGGAACAATTTAAGGATCTGGGAATGTTTAGCTTGCAAAAAAGAAGGCTAAGAGGAGACCTTAATAGCTCTACAAATACCTGAAGGGATGTCAAAGTGTAGAGGGATCATCCTTATTCTCATTTGAACATGGAAACATGAGAAACAATGGAATGAAGCTGAACGGGAGGAGATAGATTACCATAGATATTAGAAAAAACTTTTTGACAGTGAGGGTGCTCTGAGTGGAACAGGCTGCCACGAGAGGTGGTGAGTTCTCCTTCAATGGAAGTCTTCAAACAGAGTCTGGACAGACATCTGTCTGAGTTGGTTTAGTGAATCCTGCATTGAGCAGGGGGTTGGACACGATGACCCTGGAGGTCCATTCCAACTCCAACATTCTATGATTCTACAAATTATAAGACAAAACTTTTTTTATTTTTTATTTTAATACTAGAAGCTTTGTGACCCTCCAGAGCCGTGGACCATTGTAGATTCCCGGTGCCTGGGATTTACGGTGGTGCTTGATTTTATAGATGAAGTACCAGTCTTGCATGTTCCTAAGGTTGCATCTTTCTTCTCTCCAGCATCCCGTCAATGCTGTGTGCACATTCTGACCAGCTGCACCGGACAGGATTCCCGACAGTCCATGCCGTGGTTATGTTAGAAGGCGCAATGAACCTGACAGGAGAGGCACAGCCATTGGTGGAGCAGCTGAACACGGTGAAGAGGATGCAGGTAAGAGTGGGCACAGATCTGCCCTGCAGGGCACTAACCATCACTGTGCACTGGCCACCTGTAAGAGGGAAAAGTATTCCAAATCTCCAGGGCAAAGATCTCCAACTTCTGCACCACCTGCTGTAAAACTACCACCCCTATTATCCACCCACTGGAGACTCCTGTCCTAGGTCATCTGTAGTGACTGATCATTATTGGGCACTCTTCTCTAACTGTAAGTGCAATGTCTGATCACTGACCTTGTCTTTCCATTCACAGAGGATCCCATCTCACCTCTTTCTCCTAGAAGTCTGGAAAGCTTGTATTGTTGGGTTAATAGAGTCTCCTGCGGGGACTGATGAGTTGAAATGGACTGCGTTCACCTTCCTTAAGGTAGGTTCTGGTGAGATGATGAATGGGGTTCTCCATTCATATTCTGAAGGCTTGTTCTCAGAAGCGTAGCACTCTCCTGTCTCCTTACTTGCTAGTTGCCGGTGGGCAGGGAGATGACTGCACTTTTGATTGATTGATAGTTCAGGCCAGGAACACGATTGCGCTGCTCGACTAAACTGTGCGCGCACTGATGGTGCAAGTATTGTATTGCTTTGCTTTCGCAGTATCCGAGGAGCAGTGTGGCACTAAATTTGTGGCTATCTGGCCAGCTTCAGAACAGAGCTTGCAAGCTCTATAGCAAAGATCTTGTAAGTGCTGCTCTCCTTGCTTAACATGCCACCTGCCTCTGAACACTGCAGTGGTGGTCGGTAACCAAGCAATGAGCAGTATGCCATAGATGGATTACAAAGGTGCTTGTTTTTACAGTTATGTGCAATTTTACTTGTTTCTGAACTTGAAACAGCCCCTTTAAATGTGAGCAAATATATTCTGAACTCTCTTACCAGACCAGCGCCGTTTCTTTGTACTGATGCCCCCCCTAGTTCTCTCCACTGCTAATCAGGCATGGGACATCTCATGACTTCTGGCTGCAGCAGTGACAAACGTGCCACATTGGTGGCCTATGATTGTCTTTCCTGGCTCGGTCAGTAGTGATGCGTTGGTCATGGCTGCAGATCATGGTCATTTTCCCTGAAAATGGAAATGAGGACACTGGTGGGGCACTACTGACTAACAGCACTACTGACTAACGGTGGGAGTTTGGTAGGTGAGTATATGTTTTTCTTTGTTTAAATCGCTTTTTTATGTAAAAACCTTGGTGGACAACCCTCTGACTCTCAGACAGGCTCTTAATGGCCCCCGGCTCTGAGAACAGGCTTGATCACCAATACACCAGCATTGTTACAGTTTGCACTGGATCTCTGTATTGTCAGCGGAATACTAACCTGAGAGGACAGTAGCTGCCACGATGGCGGTCCTTCACATGAAGGATGTTGGAATTCGTCACTTTTCCTTCCCTTTATACATCAATCCTCAGGGAAAAGCTGAGCATTCAGTTCTGCATGCTGCAGAAGACAAGATGTCGGCCCTTTATGGGCCAGTCTGGCCCTGATACCATCACCTTCTCACCTGATCTGAGATTGGGGAACTAAAGGAACATTAAACCTAAAGTGACTAGATTGTGAAAAAAAAACCTTGTAATGTTTCTCACATATCTTCTTCCGCAGATTCCACAGGTTCTCTCAAAACTGAAGAAATTCTGGCAAGTAGAGCAGGTAGGAATCCGTAAGAAGAATAGAAGTGATGCACACACGTATAATTGTCATTTGGCGATTGTGATCTGTATTGTTACCGTTCCGTCTCCTGTAGGATTTCAGTGAGGACATGAACACTGCTTTCGAGTATCTCCTCAATCTTACCCCGTTATTGGACAAAGCTGACCAGAGATGCAAGTAAGTGGTTCGATGCCCTTTTAAGCTTTTTATTACCTTTCATTATAAGATTATTTCATGCGACAACTAAACAAGGGTGCCCGTCCCTAAAATAATGTGTACAGGGAGCACAGAGCAGCCCTCCTGGTCCTTTCTTACAGAAAAGCTAATGTGGCCATGATGTGCATGTATGTATGAAAGCGAGTCAAGTAGTAGTGGAAAGCCCCTTTAAAGAATCTGCTGCTGGTGTCTTGGATCCGGGACACCTTCAGGGATCTTGTGGAGTCCTTGCCTGGGTGGGTCAGAACTGTTCTGCTGGTATGTGCAGGACCTAAATGATAGGGAAATAAGATGGTGAGCCGCTGTCTCACACATGGCCACATTTCCTGGGAAATCAGTTATTCTGGCAGTATGTTTTTGGAGTGTTTAGGAAAGTCACTTTATTAGGTTCATGGTCAATATTTGGGCCGCATGGTGGCTCAGTGGTTAGCATTGCAGCCTTGCAGCGCTGGGGTCCTGGGTTCAAACCCCACCAAGGACGACATCTGCAAATAGTTTGTATGTTCTCTCCGTGTTTGCGTGGGTTTCCTCTGGGGTCTCCGGTTTCCTCCCACATTCCAAAGACATACTGATAGGGAATTTAGATTGTGAGCCCCATCGGGGACAGCGATGATAATGTGTGCAAACTGTAAAGCGCTGCGGAATATGTTAGCGCTTTATAAAAATAAAGATTATTATTACTATTCATCCTGGTATTGTATTGTACCTGTCTCCTCAGCTGTGACTGCGTCAGTCTGTTACTCCAGGAGTGTAATAAGCTCGGCCTGCTCTCTAATGATCACCTGAATCACCTCGTGGCTAAAAGGTACTGTCCTCCTCGCACTCACAGCTTTATTTCCAGCCATTTTATCATGATGATCATCACATTTATTTTTCCTTAGATCTGCTGATCGAGAACAGGCTCCTCGCTCATCGGAAAGCTCTGCCATTCAACCCAATCCAGGCCTGATTCTCCGGGCAGAACCCACAGTCACCAACATTCTCAAGGTAGGTGCGGGATCGTTGCTATAGAGCGGTTCCTCTCGTCCCCTTGGCTTATGGTTACACACCATGGCTCCTGGTTATATGCTCTTTCTGTATTCCAGACAATGGACGCCGATCATTCCAAGTCTCCGGAAGGTCTTCTGGGCGTCTTGGGACATATGTTGACCGGGAAGAGTCTGGACCTCCTATTGGCTGCTGCAGCTGCCACCGGAAAACTGAAATCTTTTGCTCGTAAATTTATCCAGTGAGTAATAATACATGGTGGAGAAACGCTTCGCGGTAATGTGGCTCTAGACTGACTTATAGATAATATTTTTACTGTTCCTCCAGGCTGAATGAATTTACCCGGCATATAAGTGCTGAAAGCAGTAAGTTTTGAAGATTCATCAATGATTTGACTCTATGCAGTCAATGTTTTCAGTTTGGATTAGATTATTAGGTGACTCCAATGTGTATTTTTATTTCCTTTTTCAGCAAAAGCCGCTGCTACCCGTGCTCTTCTGTTTGATATCTCCTTTCTAATGCTGTGTCATGTGGCACAGACCTATGGCTCTGAGGTACTACATTCACCAGCAACTTCTATCCGCTATGGTTTCTAAATGTACATGGAATTGCAGTGAGGTTATAAAGAGTAATTTGATATTCTGGCCACCAGGGGGAGCTGTTGATCCATAAATTTCCTGCAGTCAGCCTGATGTTGGTGACAATGGGGATAATGGGTTTGCAGAGCGCCTACATCCTATTCGCTAAATGCACAGATAGAGCAAGTCATAAAAAGGTTTATAGGTTTATTGGGTGAGGAATGGGTCTGCACGCACTAAATGCACAGATGGGGAGAGTCATATATATATATATATATACTATACATACAGTGTAAATGTGTGTGTATGTGTATATATATATATATATAGATAGATAGATAGTGTGTGTATGTATGTATGTATGTATGTATGTATATATATATATATATATATATATATATATATATATATGTATATATATATATGTATATGTATATATATATATATGTATATGTATATATATATATTTATGTATATATGTATATATATGTATTTATATATAATATATATACTATCACCGTCTGTAACCTTATAGATATATTAAAAGAAAGCCTCTACCTAAACTGTTCCATTTTCTCAGTGAGAATGTAGGGCTGGGGGAAGAGAGATGGGGTTTTCATGCCTTACAAAAACAATCCTTGTATTACAGATGATCCTGTCGGATGGGAATGCTGGTGGAGAGACGCCATTCTTCGAAAGCTGGATGCAGACATGTATGCCCGGAGAGGGCAAAGTGCTAAACCCAGAGCACCCCTGCTTCCGCCATCCTGATATCCCCAAAGTGGAGGCCTTGGTAGCTCTGCTCAATACAGCTTCCGAGATGAAGTTGGTGTATGTATTGTTATGATTGTCAGTAAAGAAATTGAATGTCGAGTGTCGTCTAGCTTTACACGTACCAGTACATGCCAGGCTCTGTACAGATGGCCTTTATTTTCTGCCCACATAGGACAAGCAGACACTTTTACATTCTATCTGGATATTAACGTTTTTATTTTTTCTTGCAGTCAGACAAAGTGGCATGAGGTCTGTCTTAGTATTCCTGCAGCTATTCTGGAGGTGCATAATGCCTGGGAGAACGGAGTCCTGTCCTTTGAGGCCATACAGGTAGAAATCTGTTGGTAGATATCCGGGCATCTGCCATCTACTTATATTAACACATCAATGTTAGTCCTTGCTTTTATTTTTTTATAACATGCAAGCTTTGGAATGCATGTGTTTTTCCATAGTTTCCTTAAGTTTTTGGACTATAGGTTGCGCTTTATTATAAGACTCACCCCAGGTTTAGACATCAGAACATAGGAAAACTTCTCTGGTGGTGTAAATGCTCAATTTCACCAGGGGTCGATAAAGTGCTCCATAAGGAGGTAAGAGGTTAACAACCAGCTCCTGTTAGTGGATCCTTGCTGCAGTCATATTAGCACATAAGTTTTCAATGCACACAACCCTGCTGCATGGACGGTAGATGCACACAGCTCTGCCACATCAACCGTGTTTGTAATTTGTTTGTGTGCTGTATATACAGTACAGAGCAAAAGTTTGGACACACCTTCTTATTTAAAGATTTTTCTGTATTTTCATGACTATGAAAATTGTACATTCACACTGAAGGCATCAAAACTATGAATTAACACGTGGAATTATATACTTAACAAAGTGTGAAACAACTGAAATTATATTTTATATTTTAGGTTCTTCAAAGTAGCCACCTTTTGCTTTGATGACTGCTTTGCACACTCTTGGCATTCTCTTGATGAGCTTCAAGAGGTAGTCACCAGGAATGGTCTTCCAACAATCTTGAAGGAGTTCCCAGAGATGATTAGCTCTTGTTGGCCCTTTTGCCTTCACTCTGCGGTCCAGCTCACCCCAAACCATCTCGATTGGGTTCAGGTCTGGTGACTGTGGAGGCCAGGTCATCTGGCGTAGCACCCCATCACTCTCCTTCTTGGTCAAATAGCCCTTACACAGCCTGGAGGTGTGTTTGGGGTCATTGTCCTGTTGAAAAATAAATGATGGTCCAACTAAACGCAAACCGGATGGAATAGCATGCCGCTGCAAGATGCTGTGGTAGCCATGCTGGTTCAGTATGCCTTCAATTTTGAATAAATTCCCAACAGTGTCACCAGCAAAGCACCCCCACACCATCACACCTCCTCCACCATGCTTCACAGTGGGAACCAGACATGTAAAGTCCATCCGTTCACCTTTTCTGCGCTGTACTAAGACACGGTGGTTGGAACCAAAGATCTCAAATTTGGACTCATCAGACCAAAGCACAGATTTCCATTGGTCTAATGTCCATTCCTTGTGTTCTTTAGCCCAAACAGGTCTCTTCTGCTTGTTGCCTGTCCTTAGCAGTGGTTTCCTAGCAGCTATTTTACCATGAAGGCCTGCTTCACAAAGTCTCCTCTTAACAGTTGTTGTAGAAATGTGTCTGCTGCTAGAACGCTGTGTGGCATTGACCCGGTCTCTAATCTGAGCTGCTGTTAACCTGCAATTTCTGAGGCTGGTGACTCGGATAAACTTATCCTCAGAAGCAGAGGTGACTCTTGGTCTTCCTTTCCTGGGGCGGTCCTCATGTGAGCCAGTTTCTTTGTAGCGCTTGGTGGTTTTTGCAACTGCACTTGGGGACACTTTCAAAGTTTTCCCAATTTTTCGGACTGACTGACCTTCATTTCTTAAAGTAATGATAGCCACTCGTTTTTCTTTACTTAGCTGCTTTTTTCTTGCCATAAAACAAATTCTAATAGTCTATTCAGTAGGACTGTCAGCTGTGTATCCACCAGACTTCTGCACAACACAACTGATGGTCCCAACCCCATTTATAAGGCAAGAAATCTCACTTATTAAACCTGACAGAGCACACCTGTGAAGTGAAAACCATTCCCGGTGACTGCCTCTTGAAGCTCATCAAGAGAATGCCAAGAGTGGGCAAAGCAGTCATCAAAGCAAAAAGGTGGCTACTTTGAAGAACCTAGAATATAAGACATAATTTCAGCCGTTTCACACTTTTTTGTTAACTATATGATTCCATATGTGTTAATTCATAGTTTTGATGCCTTCAGTGTGAATGTACAATTTTCATAGTCATGAAAATACAGAAAAATCTTTAAGTGAGAAGGTGTGTCTAAACTTTTGGTCTGCACTATATATATATATATATATATATATATATATATATATATATATATATATATATATATATATATATATATATATATATATATATATATATATATATATATATATATATATATATATATATATGTGTATATGTATATATATATATGTGTATATGTATATATATGTATATGTATATATGTGTGTGTGTGTGCATATAACAACTATGCCGCAGACAATAGTAATAGTATTTCTTACAACAACTAAAACTCTGCTGCCTACAGGCACAAGTATGTATATATATATATATATATATATATATATATATATATATATATATATATATATATATATATATATATATATATATATATATATATATATAGCTCTGCTGCATACGCGCATACTTACATACAGTTCTGCTACATCCACTGTATCCTATACTGATTTTAGTGATTAGTGTAGTACCAGGTATTCGTCTTGCTCCAGTGTTGAGTTGTGCAGCATGGTACAGGTCCCATTCAGTTGTAGTGATGTGCAGGTCCTGATAGCTTTCTCTCCTGCCCTGCACCAATCAGACTGATCTGTGTTGGGCAGGAAGGGAGAGCTGTGCAGCTGCATAGTTCTCTCAGTGATGGGTAAGGACGCCATATGAGCGCTCCTCTTTATCGTGCTGCCTCCAGTCTATAAGATGCTCTCACTTTTTAACAAGATTTTTTTTCATCTTAAAAAGTCTGTATTTATAGTAAAAAAAAATATGGTATATAGTGTACATGTGTTCTCAGTGGGGAGAGGGGAGTAACCCGCAGCTAGACACTTCTGCCGGCAGCTTTTCTCCTGTGAGAACAATGCTTCGGGGATGAAATTCAACGTGTCCAATCCTTGTCATCTGTCAGAGAGAGAGTTGGGCCCGTACACATAAGGTGATCAGTCGTCCCTTGTATGTGCTCTTTCGCCTTAGACCAGTTTCGCACTTCTTTGTGACATGCTCGGAGTACAGATCGGGGTGTCCAGATTGGCCAGGGGTCTACTGACCCGAGCTCGGTAGCCTTATAGACTACCACTCTGTAGTCAGACTGAAAAACACTTGCGTAAAACTAGAAAGAAGCCGGTATTTTTAGATGGAAAAGAATAAATAACGACTGCTGCCTATATCGGCCGGGATACATGTATACCCTCTTCTTTTACCTTTCTACCTTTTGATGCAGAGATATCAGTTTTTGCCCTTTATGTTTTGTATTACAGAAAATCACAGACAACATTAAAGGGAAAGTCTGTAGCCTGGCCGTGTGTGCGGTTGCCTGGCTGGTGGCTCACGTTCGCATGTTGGGTCTGGACGAGAGGGATAAGTCTCTGCAGATGATCCGGCAGCTGGGGACCCCTTTGTATGGTGACAACATGCTGCAGTTTTATAGTGAGCGGTGAGTGGCGCACTCCTTATAATATCACTTTATTACACTCTGTTGGTCTTGCACACAGGTGCTCCTCCATCTTTTTACATCTTGAATGATTGTGTCGTGTTTGACCACTTGCGTTTTCTCCCCAGAGTGATCATCATGAGTTCCATCCTGGAGAACATGTGTTCTGAAGTTCTACAACAAACAGCCACTCAGATCAAATTTTCGGTGATTGGAAGTGAGCCGGTGCCTTACGTCCACCGCCTGCCATCCAAAAAGCCAATCAAAGAGGTCTTACATGGAGCCTTCAGCACCACTTTGGAGAAGGGCTGGGTGGACATCAGATCTCTTCACATCTTTGACACCTTGCTCCACATGGGAGGTGTCTACTGGTTCTGCAACAATTTAGTAAAGGTGCGAAAAACGTATTTTATGATGCTGATTGCAGAAGACTCAGGCTTTGTGTTCATCGTATTTGTTAACTGAATAATGCCAAAATGTCCCTAGCGATGTTCACCTTCACTTTTCCAATTAGAAAATGCAGCTCATTGAACAATCACATAGCCTTTCACTGACCTTCGCAATGTGTCTGTAAAAATATGCATCAAGGTTCAGATGCTGTTCACGATTGCTTCATTAGTTTAATTGGGTTTATCATTCCTCCAATATTTTATTATTCATGGGTGGGCTAAATGAAGGCGGAAAGAAAATAAAAAAAAAGTGAAAGCCAGAGGCATAGCCACACACTGAACCCAGTTGCTGCTTTCTAGTAATTGTTTTATCTCACCTCCAAGCTGGATCCATAGTTACACTGCTCAGTACTGATGTATATTGCCTGTTCCTTTAATTTTATCTGTACAAGGGTGGACTAGTGAAATCCAATAATGTAGCATTATCTCTATTTTCTTCAGTTTTAATACATTTGAGAATATATATTTTTCACGTAATAGAATATTTTTGGCCAATCCTTGACAACAAAATGGTTGTCCACTACTGGATAACACTTTATTAATGTACACCTACCTCTCACTGAGTGGCTGCAGTGGTCACTTCACATAGATGAGAGCGGAGGAGCAGCACTGGTCTGGGAGGAAAGTGTAGATTTTTTTTTCTTAGTTTATGCCAATTCAGACTGCTGCATTTAAGGCATGCAATGCTGGTATCGCATCATTTAGGGTCCCCACCCCGGCACCCCTTCCTTTTGGAGTAAGGGTGACGATGGGCAGCCTGCTGAAGGAGTCCTTGGCTGCCATCTTGATACCACTTACTGCAGGTTCAAGTCTCCAAAGGGGACTAAAAAAAATAAAATAAAAAATATATCTTTTTTATTAATATAAAATTTTAAATCTATCTCGCCACTCCATTTCCAGTTTAAAAAAATGCAGAAATAAAAAAAAAAATGAACGTGTGATATTGCCATGTCCGTAAAAGTCTGACCTATCAGATTAAAAAGTGAGAAAAATTGAACCTCCAAAATTTTAATTGCTGTTTTTCCTCCCAAAAGTGAAATAAAAAGCAACCAAAACTTTGTCTCTACCCCAAAATGGCATCAATGAAAACATCATCTTTCCTCTTAACACCAAACCACATCGCGCAGCTTCTTTGATGGACAAATAAACTAAAAATAATAAAATGACAAGCACAGAAAATGGCGACACAAGCCAGTTCATTTTTCTTTTACAAAGCTCGGAATTCTTTACCACCAAAAAATTAAAACAAAAAAAAACTATACATGTTTGGAATCACTAATAACATTATGATTTATGTTATCAAGTCATTTTTACCGCTTAATGAACGTTATAAAATCAATGTCGGAAATGTTTGTTTTTTTTCTTAGCTCCATTTTTATTTTTGTTTTGTATTACATTATATGGTAAAATGAATGTTGTCATTCAAGAATTAAAAAAAAAAGTTATGACTTTTAGAGGACAAAAACAATGAAGCGTACCAAAAATCTTCCAATCGCCCAGTTATAAAGGGTCTGATAAGGGGTTGTCCAGTAGTAGAAGAGCCATTTAACATGAATGAGCTAAGAAACGTAAACCTGTTACATTTCTGATCGCTTTATGATGATTATCTGCTGCGTCGTGTAGCTCGCTGTTACTGGAACCGTTCCTAAAATAAGTGTTTTGTGATAAATCCCATTACACAGCGGGTTCAGTCCTCCATGCATTTACCGGCCCTTTAATAAAGCACTTTCCATTCCTACATAGGAAAGATTTCAATCAGGACTTACACAATGTTGCAAGGTATTGTGGCAAAGCTGGCCAAGATGAGAACAGTATTTGTAACTATTGATATGAGTTACCACTCTACAAAATTGGGCAATAATTAACCCTATAGTTTTATCATGGACTTTGGCAAATAAAGTAGAATGTGAATATTTCCATGAGGATTCATCATCTGCGGCAGAAGAAGAAACTGCATTGCGGGTCCTCTGCCAAAATGATACAGTCATGACAATCTGCCCTGAATGGTTTTTCATTTCCTTTTTTTATTTCTGGAGGGCACAGAAGCCCACCCAGTGCAGGTTGAAGACCCTCCCAGACTAGCAGATCAGGAGGACTTGGCAGCCCAACAAAGGGATGGCACAATGTAGATTTCTTTTTAAAAGATGTTTTTGAATATTTTTAATAAAATATCAATTCTTGGAAGTTTTGTGCAAAGGAGAAAGGTTCAAGGGTCATGTTCAAAATAAAAAAAAAAAAGTGGATTAGGCTACGTTCACATTTGCGGTCAGCGCCGCAGCGTCGGGCGCCGCATGCGTCATGCGCCCCTATATTTAACATGGGGGCGCATGGACATGCGTTGTGCTGCGTTTAGCGCCGCATGGCCGCAAGTGTTGGACGCAAGAAACGCATCAAGTTGCATTTTTTTTGCGTCCAACTTGCGGCCAAAAACGACGCATGCGGCGCAAAACGCAGCGTTTTAGCGTGCGTTTTGCCGCGTTTTTGTTTGCGTTGTGCGCTGCGGCGCACAACGCAAATGTGAACGTAGCCTTAATATTTGTCACCCTGTCCTTTCCTTGGCTAGGGCCTGCTGTAGTTTTCTGGTGGGCATTCCCCTGCTTCTCACTGGCAGATATGGTTGTGTATATTAAAGGGAACCTGTCACCACGTTTTTGGAAGATGGGATAAAAATAGCGTTAAATAGGGGCAGAGGTGGGCGTTACATTAGTGTGTGTGTTATGCGTTTATTACCCACCTAAGTTGCCGAAATAACTTTGCAAAGTCTCCGTTTTCGCCTGTCAATCAGGCTGGTCAGGTCACATGGGCGTGGTGTCTTCACCCAGATTTGGCGTAGTTTTCCGTTGGTGGCGTAGTGGTGTGCGCATGCCCAAAGTCCGGAATCCTCTTCCAGGGGATTTAAAATAGCGCGGTGTTCGTTATTGCATTGGTGATCGGTGGGCGCGGCCATCTTCCTTTGGCCGCGCGTGCGCAGAAGCGGCGCTCTGCTGGCCGCGGCTTCAGGAAAATGGCCGCGGGATGCCGCGCGTGCGCAGATGGATATCGCGGCGGCCATTTTCCTGAAGCCGCGGCCAGCAGAGCGCCGCTTCTGCGCACGCGCGGCCAAAGGAAGATGGCCGCGCCCACCGATCACCAATGCAATAACGAACACCGCGCTATTTTAAATCCCCTGGAAGAGGATTCCGGACTTTGGGCATGCGCACACCACTACGCCACCAACGGAAAACTACGCCAAATCTGGGGGAAGACAACGCCCATGCGACCTGACCAGCCTGATTGACAGGCGAAAACGGAGACTTTGCAAAGTTATTTCGGCAACTTAGGTGGGTAATAAACGCATAACACACACACTAATGTAACGCCCACCTCTGCCACTATTTAACGCTATTTTTATCCCATCTTCCAAAAACGTGGTGACAGGTTCCCTTTAAGTGTTAGGATATTGATGAGCCAAGAGGAATGGTCAAGAAGTGTGCCGTCACCATAGGGGCCGGTGATTCCAGACTTTTCCTTTTAAGCAGTTGTGTTCTTCTCTGCAGGAGCTGCTTAAAGAAACTCGGATGGAGTTTGCTGTGCGGGCGGTGGAGCTGCTGTATGCCATCTTCTGTCTGGACATGCAGCAGCTGACACTGACCCTCTTAGGCCATGTATTACCTTCTCTGTTAACCGACTCTTCCAAGTGGCACACACTAATGGACCCGCCGGGACGGGCATTGGCAAAGTGAGTACACCTACCCTTTAAGCATGCCGTCATGAATGTGTGCCACCCTCCTCCTCTTCTAAACTTTTCTTACAGATTGTCTGTCTGGTGTGCAATGACCTCATACTCCACCCATAATAAAGGACAACCATCCCCCCGACAGAGGAAAAGGCATAGAGAAGACATTGAGGTGCGTAACAAGCAATCGTTAGCTCCTAAGTCATCATCCCTGTGGAGGAGGAAGTCAGCGGTGCAAGAGCTTGACAGCTACGGGGTCCCTGCATACGCACCATCTTATAGGACGTTTGCATATAGAAAGGCTTTGAATAATACAATTAACAGTCACATCAAGTGGTTGTCCGATATAGAAGTATCATTAATTTAAAGGGAATCTGTCACCAGGTTTTTGTCACTTAATCTGAGAGTTAGAGACCCTGATTCCAACAGTAAATCACTTACTGGACTGCTGGCTGTAGTTTTTGTAAAATCACTGTTTTATTAGCGGGAGAATATCATTAGAGGACTAGTAAATCTACCGTCAGGTAGTCCTCCATATTCATGAGCTTTGTATAACTCAACTCCCAACACTGAAGATTTTTGTGTACACTGTGCATAGGCAGAAGGCTGCCAATCAGTGGTGTAGGCGGAGTTATGCAGAGCTCAGCATTCAGAGAACATGTAGATTTGCAGCAGAGAAATTTGATTTTATCAAAACTGCAGCAAACCGCCCAGTAAGTAATACATCGCTGGAATCCGGATTTCTGCACCTACATCATACTGCTGTCAGATGGGGTAGCAAAAACCCCGTGAAAAATTCCATTTAAGGTGTTGATGGACTTAATCTAAAAAATGGTGGCACCTACAGTGCAGGCTGCTCTAGAGTTCTGCCCCACCTTGGGATGCGATGCTTGCTCCATTTGGAAGTAACTCTTGTGATTGGCTGCAGCAGTTAGGCGCTTAGAAGAGCACATCCTCAGATGATCATCCCATGGCACACTCTTCGGTTCCTTCTGAACTGAGCAGCCATGGCTTCCGGGCTTGCCTCTTCATCCAAAGCTGTGGTCACGATTTCAATGGTTGCTATTGAAGACAGACAGCAGCGTAAATTAGATGCAAAATTGTGTGCAAGGTTGGACATATGGTTTAACGGTGTTTTGTAAGATTAGAAAAATATGGCTGCCTTCTGGAAACCACTCCATTCTTGTAAGGGGCAGTGTCTGGTAATATAGCTTTGTTGCTTTCCCATAAAAAGATACTGAGCTGCAATTTCAGACTTATATCAATTTTAAACGGTGACTGTACGTTCCGACAACTTAATCTTATTTTATAGAAAATGTAATAAATGGACAATTTTCAAATAACTTTGTTTAGAAATGACGTCTCCTTGCTACGTTGTCAGGTGTAATCAGGGCCGTATTTAGAGTTTCTGCTGCCCTAGGCACTTTTAGTGCTGCCTCCCCCTTTGGTGAGTATGACACTATCGGCAGTGACTTTGGCATAAATCGCTGATGTGAAAGTCGCCTTTTGCAGCAGATCCGGCAGTTTTTCTGCATGTGCCGCGTAACGGATCACTTACGGCAGCACTGCGTTCAGCCTCATTCATTTTCTATGGGATTTGTGGACATTTGTGGCACTTGCCGCGATCCGGCAAATGCGGTATCATACTTCCCAACTTTTGAAGAAGGGAAAGAGGGATAAAGTTTGCGGTGCGCTACTGCAAATTTTAGGCCACGCCTCTGACCACACCCATTTCACAACTAGTCACACCCATATCCATGCCCCAACCACACCCATTTAGTACTGCTGATCACACTATTTCATAAACAATAATTATAAACAAAAAAAAATATGGCCACACTGTGCTCCATACTGTATAACGACCCCACATGATACTCCATACTGTATAACGACCCCACATGATACTCCATACTGTATAATGGCCCCACATGATGCTCCATACTGTATAATGGCCCCACATGATGCTCCATACTGTATAATAGCCCCACATGATGCTCCATACTGTATAATGGCCACACATGATGCTCCCTACTGTATAATGGCCACACAGTGCTCTATACTGTATAATGGCCACACATGATGCTCCATACTGTATAATGGCCACACAGTGCTCTATACTGTATAATGGCCACACATGATGCTCCATACTGTATAATGACCACACATAATGCTCCATACTGTATAATGGCCACAGATGATGCTCAATACTGTATAATGGCCACACATGATGCTCCATACTGTATAATGGCCACACATGATGCTTCATACTGTATAATGGCCACACAGTGCTCTATACTGTATAATGGCCACACATGATGCTCCATACTGTATAATGGCCACACAGTGCTCCATACTGTATAATTGCCCCACATGATGCTCAGTACTGTATAATGGCCACAGTGCTCCATACTGTATAATGACCCCACATGATGCTCCATACTGTATAATGACCCCACATGATGCTCCATACTGTATAATGGCCACACATGATGCTCCATACTGTATAATGACCCCACATGATGCTCCATACTGTATAATGGCCACACATAATGCTCCACGCTGTATAATGGCCACACATGATGCTCAATACTGTATAATGGCCACACATGATGCTCCATACTGTATAATGGCCACACATGATGCTCCATACTGTATAATGGCCACACATGATGCTCCATACTGCATAATGGCCCCTCCCTTCCATCTTGTATGCATGGCTCATCTCCCCCCTCCCATCCTGTATGCATGGCTCATCTCCCCCCCCCCCCTCCCATCCTGTATGCATGGCTCATCTCCCCCCCCCTCCCATCCTGTATACATGGCTCATCTCCCCCTCCCATCCTGTATGCATGGCTCATCTCCCCCTCCCATCCTGTATGCATGGCTCATCTCCCCCTCCCATCCTGTATGCTTGGCTCATCTCCCCCTCCCATCCTGTATGCATGGCTCATCTCCCCCTCCCATCCTGTGTGCATGGCACATCTCACCCCCTCCCATCCTGTATGCATGGCTCATCTCCCCCTCCCATCCTGTATGCATGGCTCATCTCCCCCTCCCATCCTGCATGCATGGCTCATCTCTACCCCCCCCGATCCTGTATGCATGGCTCGGCTCCCCGTTCTCCTTCAGCTCCTTGGGCTGGCGGTTGGGAGGTGACCCCGGACCTTAATTTAAAAAGAAAAAAAACTTGCTCAGGTGCCGCCCCCCGCGTCGTCCCGCTTTAGGCACGTGCCCTCAAGTGCCTAGTGGCAAATACGGCCCTGGGTGAAATCTGTCTCTATCAGCAGAAACACCAGGACGGGTTAAGGAACTGGCGGCGGGGCTTTGTCTGTGCTCTTGCTCTCCTGTCTGTCATATTGTGTTCACCTACTCAGAAATAGGAAACTTGCACTTTTCATACATAAATGTAATTATTTATGGTTTATGTTGAATCCAGTGTATGGAATGTACAGTGGAGAAATTTGATAACTGCCGATTTAGCAAGTTTTCCCTCCTGGTCTGTAATTTTTATCGTAGGTACACTTCAACTGCGAGTGACAGACTCTAAAAATCAAAACCAGAAAATCACATTATGTGATTTTTAATAAACTGCATTTTATTTCATGAAATAAGTATTTGATACAATAGAAAAGCAGAACTTAATATTTGGTACAGAAACCTTTTGTTTGTAATTACAGAGCTCAGACACTTCCTGTAGTTCTTCACCAAGTTTGTATACACTGCAGCAGGGATTTTGGCCCACTCCTCCATACAGATCTTCTCCAGATCTTTCAGGTTTCAGGGCTGTCGAAGGGCAACATTGACTTTCAGTTCCCTCCAAAGATTTTCTGTTGGGTTCAGGTCTGGAGACTTGCTAGGCCACTCCAGGACCTTGAAATGCTTCTTACAGAGACACTCCTTAGTTTCCATGACTGTGTATTTTCGGTCATTGTCATGCTGGAAGACCCAGCCACGACCCCTCTTCATTGCTCTTACTGAAAGAAGGATGTTGCTGGCCAAAATCTTGCGTTACATGATCCCCATCCATATTCCCTTGACTACAATGCAGTTGTCCTGTCCCCTTGACAGAAAAGCACCAAAATATGATGTTTCCCCCACCATGCTTCACGGTTGGGACGGTGTTTATGGGGATGTACTCATCATCCTTCTTCCTCAAAACACAGCGAGTGAAGTTGATACCAAACAGCTCTATTTAGGTCTCATCTGACCACATGACCTTCTCCAAGTAATTTTAACTTGTCCCAAAATAACGGCAGCAGGACTGTGCTTTGACATTGGTTTTGGGAAAAATGACAGGTGCACCTTAAGTAGTTTTTCTATGCTTTCTATTAGTTTTTTCTATGCTTTCAAGGTGTTTCTGAAGACCATGCTGAGGTGTGTAATCAATCATTGAACACTGTAGGTGAGATACCAAATGCAAAAGGCGAAAAGTGGGAGTCGTGTCGTCGAAAGGAGTGGGGCCTAATATTTGACACCATGCACCAAAATTTTCAAGCACAATTTTAGCCAACTAATAAAGGATGTAAACTAAGATTAGACTGTCTAATGGGGCACCAGATTTATCAAACATCATGAACCACAATGATAAATGTGCCGCGTTTTACGACTGTCTAGTCTTAGTTGGTACTGTTTTAGAAATAGACAGTTTTGGTATTTCTGCCCCTGTATCTTGCTCTTGCATCGTACTTTACACTACTTGTAAAAATATTAATTTATTTCACAATGAGAAATGGTTTCCTGGATTATGATGATGACAACCGTCATAGAATGATGTAAATTGTCAGAATGCCAAAGAAGAATGTCAATTTAACTAATATGTTCTTCCTTGTAGGATTACAGCAGCCTCTTCCCATTGGATGATAACCAGCAGTCCAAACTAATGCGACTTCTCAGCTCCAATGACGAGGAGCACTCCGTGCAAGCCAACCCCAGTAAGTAGCGTCTTCCTGGCACATACAGGGATTTCTTCACCACCATGGTTCTTGTCAATAGATGAAAGTAACATAGACACATCCTTTCTGTGTAACGTGTGGGGCCTCCGGCTAATTATCACTTGAATGGACGTTTGTGTAGCTTTTCATCTGGAATTACTAAACTCATCTGGTTCCCTTATGTTGCTTTACGGCTCTCTAGAATTAGAAATTTGATGGTTGGATTGAGTTACTATATTACCAGGAATACCATTGAGGTAAAGCTGAAACCTGGATTTGATTTAGATGCTTAAGGGTATGTGCACACGTCCGGATTTCTTGCAGAAATTTCCTGAAGAAAACCGGAAATTTTCTGCAAGAAATCCGCATTTTTTTTTTGCGTTTTTTTTCCGTTTTTTTCGCGTTTTTTTTAGCATTCTGCAAGCGTAATTAGCTTGCAGAATGCTAAAGTTTTCCAAGCGATCTGTAGCATTGCTTGGAAAGCTGACTGACAGGTTGGTCACACTTGTGTGACCATCTTTTTACTATAGATGCAGCTTATGCAGCATCTATAGTAAAAGATAGAATGTTTAAAAAAAAATAAAAAAAATAAAAAAAATGGTTATACTCACCCAGACATCTCCTCAGCGGCGTCCGTTCCTCTTCCTATAGCTGCTGTGCGTGCAGGACCTTCCATGACGTCGCCGTCATGTGAGCGGTCACGTGAGCGGTCACATGACCGCTCACGACCAATCACAAGACAGTGACGTCATCACAGGTCCTTCACCGCACAGCAGCTATAGGAACCGAAGCGGCAGCATGCAGCGGTGAGGCGGGAAGACATCGAGGGTGAGTATAGGACTATTTTTTATTTTAATTCTTTTATTTTTTACCAATTATATGGTGCCCAGTGCGTGGAGGAGAGTCTCCTCTCCTCCACCCTGGGTACCAACCGCACATAATCTGCTTACTTCCCGCATGGTGTGCACAGCCCCGTGCGGGAAGTAAGCAGATCAATGGACTCCTAGGTGTGCGGAATCCCCGCAATTTCGCATTTTTAATGAACATGTTGCTTTTTTTTCCGCGATGCGATTTTTTCGCGGAAAAAATCGCAACATTTGCACAAAAAATGCGGAATACTCTGAAAATAATGGGAGGCATATGTTAGCGTTTTTTTCGCGTTTTTATCACGTTTTTATAGCGAAAAAAACACGAAAAAAACGTGAAAGATCCTGAACGTGTGCACATGGCCTAAAGGGTAGTCTGAGATAGCAAAAATCTTTAACAACCTCACCCACACCCTTCATGAACAACATCACTCTTGACCTTGGTGTTTTTTATTGCAACCCAATTAATGAATAGTAAGTAGGGTAACAACACTGTCCCCAGAAAATATTAAAGTTGTATTTTCATGTGTCTTAGTGATGACATATCACTAGCATATCAGTTATCGCCATCCTGAAATGCAACATACATGTATGTCACAAGTCGGATGCAGGTGTATGGATCGTAAGAGGAGCGCGTATGAAAAAAGGTCTACTCTAGTACATTATAGTGCTGGCAGAAGGCTAATCAAGGGGAGTCACTCACTGAAAGAAATAGATGGCACATCACAGAGCATGAGAATCGGACAGATTAGACTGGTATGAATCACAAAAGTAGTTTTATCTCCTTATGGGGGATTAGGGCAGGAATTAGGAACCATTCTTTTACTCTTGGTTTTGGTAAAATGCTAAAAAATGAAAAGTTCCAGCTCCTATAGTGCTGGCAGAATGCTGATGAAGAGAAGCCACTGAAGGACGTAGGTGGCATGTTACAGAGCATGAGAATTAGGACAGATTACTAACGTTGTACATACCAGTCTAGTTTTATCATGTTATGAGGATGAGCGCAGGAGGAACCACTGTTTGATTTTGGGTAAAATGATAGAAAAAAAATGTTCCAGCCCCTGTAGTTCTGGCTGAATGCTAATGAAGAGGAGACACCTACTGAAAAAAGTAGATGCTGGCAAGTCACAGAGCATGAGAATCAGGACAGTTCCTGCACAGAGTAGACTGTTAGGTAGCTTAATACTTTTTTTTACATGTGGGTCAGTTAGGGCTAGAGGAACCATGCTTTTACTCTGGTTTTGGGTAAAATGGTAACAAAAAAAGTTCCAGCCTCTATAGTGCTGACAGAATGCTAATAAAGGAGAGCCAACTACTGGAAGAAGTAGGTGCCAGCTGTGTTATATGGCCAGCACCTACCTCTAACAGCCGGGCTTGACCCAACCTGCAGTGTATGGTGTTTTATTTCCTGGACCCCAAGAGAAAACGTTTGGGGACTTTGTCTCTATGATGTATTCTATAAAATGGATCATCTTCTCTGTGCATAAACAGAAATGAGATTTCTGGACGATCCTTTTGTAATTGAGCTCATGTTACACGTGCAGCCCAAGGTTTTCCACCTTGTTATCCAGCTGCCAATCCTTTGATTCTTTCACATCATATCCTGGTGGCAGTGGAGACGCACCCATCCGCGGCATCTTGAGAATTCCCCTCTGGGAAGACAATAGTCCTGGCTCATGGTCTTGGCACCGTGACATGACAGGTTCTCATGAATAAATAAAGCCGATATTTCCCCACTATTTCATGTCGGTAGCTTCCTCTTTCTTACTTATTGTGCGATTCTTCTCACCTGTCAGGATTTCTGTATAGTATTGTTCTGTGGCCATACTACTGGCTGGCACATGTACCGGCGGGCTGTCTCGGGAATTTTGGGATTTGCCACTTTTCTTTGTAACAAAGCATTATTATTCTGAAGTCACTGTCGGCACAGTCTGCTCCTGTTATATCTTGTCACAATTTGACCTTTGCATTTAGGGGTTAATGTACGACAAGTGCTACTACACATAAATCATCATGCATCAGGGGGTGCACGTCTACCCGAAAAAGAAAATGGGAAACCCGCTCCAGTCCTCCATCTACCCTATTACAGGGCTACTCTGATTGCCATGGAGCTCCAGAGAAATGTAACAAGCCACATCGTTCTTGGCAAACCAAATAAAGGAGTAAAAGGGGCTGTCCAGTGTCCTGTCATTAATCAATTCCCGTCATAACAATTTTTTGTTGTTTTTTTCAACCAGAATTTTTTTAATTTTCATATCAACATAGCTGTATGAGGGTTTGTTTTTGCACAGGATGAGCTGCAATTTTTGGAAGGGATTATGTAATCAGAAAATGGCAGGTTGTTTAATTCAGATTTCAGTGTTAAATGTAAAAAATGGCAGTTTTTCTTTTTTTCGTATCAGAATCTATATTAAAAAAATTTAAACAAATCTTCCATGTTTCACAGTGACCAGAAGGGTTCATATACACTCTTACTTCCTGTCCTTGCAGAAAATTCACATGTACATTAGCAGCGATAGACTGAGTTGGACCCTATCTTTTGGATTGTAGCATCTAGTGAGCGTGTGCAATGATCTTTGTGAAGAGAGAGGGAGCAGGGTCAGCTGTGGCATCATCTACTGTGATTGGTGGATGCTGTGTTATCGGCTGTGTATAGGGTTTACCTGTCATTGCAATCCTGCCTCTGCTGATAAGGAAACTGCTGTTTTTTTTCCGGAAGGGATACAGGGTGAACAGTCACACCTGTATTCCCACAAGGCGGACTATGAGTACGGCGTGTACTGCCACCCCATATCCTCATAGATCCCTCTCCAGGAGCAAGAGTCTAGCACACAAGCATGCTCAGAAGTCCAGTCCTGGCTCCGTCCCCCACCCACTCGCCCACCAGAGCCTGTCGGTTGGAGGAGACGAGGACGTCCATCATCAGCTTCCATGGACGTCTGATGCCTGTCCCAAGTTTGAGGTTAGTAACGGACGACGTGGGATGTTTGTAGGTGAGTATTCTAGTCCCGGGGGTCCCTTGGGTTCCCTTTTTTCTTGCCATGTTTCCAGGCCACCTTTTGGCCTGGTCGGCGTTCCTAAAGGGGTCCCGGGAATCGGCAGGGGTCATCGCTGCATTTGCAGCACTTTCTTTGTGCCCTGCGCGGCGGTCCTGTCTAGCGCGGCGGCCTTACAGGCAGCCGCGTTACCTTTCCTA
This sequence comes from Ranitomeya variabilis, assembly GCF_051348905.1. Taxonomy (NCBI): domain Eukaryota; kingdom Metazoa; phylum Chordata; class Amphibia; order Anura; family Dendrobatidae; genus Ranitomeya; species Ranitomeya variabilis. The sequence continues at coordinate 531,370,407 of NC_135235.1, read as the reverse complement.
TGACCACACTGAGCACCGCCGCGGCCCTCTCCAACGGTCGCCGCTTTCCTAATTTAGGCCCCGGCTTCCCCCGGGGCCTACTTCCGGCGACAGCCAGCCTGCGGCAGCGCTCCCCCCCCCCATTCTAGGCGGCGACGTCACAGGCTGCCACGTCACAGGCTGCCGTGCCGCTCCAGAGGCCGCACCTTCCAGCCACGCAGCGCCGGCACCGCAGTTTCTCCTACTCCCGGCGGCACGATCCTGCGGCAGCACTCCCCCTTTTTTATGCGGCGGCCTTGCAGGCTGCCGCGCCGCTCTCCAGAAGCCGCATCTCCAGCCGGGCAGCGCCGGCGCCGCGGCCCTCTCAAGCGGTCACCGATTTCTAATTTAGGTCCCTGTTTCTCCCGGGGCCTACTTCCGGCAACACCTCCCCGCCCACTTCCTCCTTACTCGGCGGGCTTTTCTTCTGCCCGACCATCAGCCCTCGGCGTTGCTCCGCCCACCGGCACCATCTTAGTGCACCCACGTACGCCTCTTCTCTCCTCGGTGCTCGGCAGTGGACGACTACGGGCCCCAGATCCCTTTGGCTGCACTGCTGCAGGATCCGCATTCCCTTCCACGAAGGCTTTCTTCCCTGAGGGACCATCTTCAAGCTGGGCCGCGTTTTCCGTCTGGAACCGCTTCGTCTGCGTGAGTAGCTGCACTGCAGACTGACACCTCCCTCTGCCCCCTTGTCCCCTAACCCTCTGGCATTTTCTTTAGGGACCTTTTCAAAATGTCTACCTCTAAAGGGGGCTGCTCTGGTCCTCCTACTTCTTCCTCTCATTCCTCTGCCTTAGTCAAATACTTTGCATGTTCGTCTTGTAACTGCAAACTTCCCTCAGGTCAGTCCTCTCCACTCTGTCAGGCCTGCAGCAACCCGATTGTTCCCACCGCCCAGGATCCCCCAGCCGCTCCGCTTGAGAGCAATACCCCCACCCCAGGCTGGGTTTCCTCTCTGTCCCAATCGGTGGCGGATCTAACACGACTGTCTCAAACTCTGGTGTCAGTGCTGGACCGATTACCCCTGCAGACTCCCGCTGTAGCCAGCGGGTCGCAGGAAGCTCCGTCCGAGCCCTCCATTGCAAGCCGCAAAAGGTCCAGACAGGAACGCCGGTCTGAGTCCTCTTCTCGCTCCATCTCACCACATGGTCCTTCTCTGCGGTCGACTTCCCTCCAGTCCTCCGTCAGGCGAGGCAATCTCAGATGCGCCTCCAGAGGATGTTTCGGAGCTGGATTCGAACCAAATCGCTACCATGAGGGATATGGTTCAGAATTTCAATGGAGCGATAAATCAAACCTGTGGCATCAAGGAGTCCTCTACGGAACCCGCAGATCAGGCGGTTTCGTTTAGACGGGCTAAACCACCTTCCAAGTTTTTCGCTCCTCACCCTGAATTCGAGGAGATTATGACTAGAGAAAGAGAGAACCTGACCAGACGCTTTCAGAGAGGAAAGCGACTTGGCGTTTTATATCCTTTTTCTCCGGAGCTCACCGCTAATTGGACTGCTTCTCCTTCAGTGGACCCTCCAGTTTCCAGACTGTCCACCAACACGGTCCTCCCACTGTCCGGCGGAGCATCTCTGAAGGATTCTAACGATAGAGTCATAGAATCTTTCGCGAAGTCAGCTTTTGAAGCGGCCTCAGCCAGTCTTTGCCCGGCATTTGCTTCCACTTGGGTTTCAAAATCCATATCCAAATGGGCCAAACAGCTCCGTCAGGGCATCCTGGACGGGGCTCCACCCGGACAGCTGGCGGAACTTGCTAACCAGATTTCTCACGCCAGCGAATACCTGTTCTCCGCCTCCCTGGATGCCGCGTCTTGTGTGGCTCAGGCGTCCAGCAATGCGGTCGCCATCCGCCGGACCGTTTGGCTTAAGGCCTGGCAGGCGGATTTGTCTTCCAAAAAGTCCCTTACCAGCCTGCCCTTCCAGGGGTCTCGTCTCTTTGGTTCTAAGCTGGACCAAATCATTAAGGATGCCACCGGGGGCACAAGTTCTCTTCTTCCCCAGGCCAAGCCTCGTCGTCCTCCTCCTAGACGTCAATTTCGGTCTTTTCGGCCTATTCGCCGCTTCGTGGCGTCAAACTCCTTTTCCCAGCAGCAACAGAGGCCACAGGCACGTCAAGAGAAGAAGACGGTATCCTTTAGGCCCACTCCTTCCTGGCATCCTCGCTACTCCCAGGGTAGATCCTCCAGGTCCAGGACTGGAAGAACCACCTCGGCATGACTCTCAGCAAGAACCCATCCCACCTCCCAGGCTGGGCGGCCGTCTCCTCTTCTTCAGGGATGTCTGGATCTCCTCAGTAGAGGACGCATTGGTCAGGGAAGTTGTATCCTCGGGATACAAGATAGAGTTTGTTTCACGACCCCGGGATCGTTTCTTCGAATCCCGGCCTCCAAGAGACCCCGCTCTAGTTCCGGGTTTCTTCGCAGCCATCTCTTCTCTCCTCAAAGCCGGGGTAATCGTTCCCGTCCCAGAAAAAGAACGGTTCACAGGTTTCTATTCAAACCTTTTTGTGATACCGAAAAAGACGGCAAGGTGCGTCCCATTCTGGATCTAAAATTGCTGAACAAGAGAGTTCGTCTGAAGCACTTCAGGATGGAATCCCTTCGTTCAGTAATTGCTTCCATGGAGGCTCAGGAATTTCTGTGTTCCATAGATATTCAGGAAGCCTATCTCCATGTCCCGATATTCCCGGGACATCACCGATATCTGCGCTTTGCGGTGCTCCAGGAACATTTTCAGTTCGTCGCCCTGCCGTTCGGTCTTGCAACCACCCCAAGAGTCTTCACGAAGATCATGGCGGCGCTTATGGCCATCTTGAGGGTCAGAGGCCTAGTTCTTTTTCCATACCTCGATGACATCCTCATCAAGGCTCCGTCCTTTTCTCAGGCTCACAAAAGCCTGTCCATCGTTCTCGACACCCTAGCCCGTTTCGGGTGGCTGGTCAACCAGAAGAAGTCCTACCTTATTCCTTCTCAGCGCATCATCTTTCTGGGCATGCTCTTCTACACTCGCCAGACCAAAGTCTTTCTTCCCGAAGACAAGAGATCCATCCTTCGTCGGGACATACGCTTGCTCCAGGGTTCTCGGCCTCCCTCCTTCCGATCGGCCATGAGGGTTCTGGGGAGGATGGTAGCAACATTGGAAGCGATTCCCTTCGCCCAATTTCATTCACGACCCCTTCAGCAAGCCATTCTGCATCAGTGGGACAGGCCTGTCTTCTCTCTGGATCGTCCGATCCGACTCCCTCCCTGGGTCAAACGGTCTCTCAACTGGTGGCTGACGTCACCTCTCATCTCCCAGGGCAGGTCCTTCCTTAAGTGCACTGGCAAGTGGTGACGATGGATGCCAGCCTGCTCGGCTGGGGTGCGGTGTTTCGCCACCTGACGGTCCAGGGCCGTTGGTCGGCGCAGGAGTCAGCTCTGCCGATCAATGTCCTCGAGATTCGGGCCATTTTTCTGTCCCTGTCACTGGGAAAGGATTCTCAAGGGCCTACCTATCCGAATCCAGACGGACAACGCCACGGCTGTGGCTTGTGTGAACCATCAGGGGGTGACTCGGAGCTCCCTGGCCCTTGCTGAGGTATCCAAGATTCTCCTCTGGGCAGAGGCAACGGTTCCGGTGATATCCGCGGTTCATATCCCCCGGCTTGGACAATTGGGCCGCCGACTTCCTCAGCCGCGAGGGTCTCACGGCAGGAGAATGGTCCTTGCACCAGGAAGTCTTCCACCAGATTTGTCTTCGATGGGGGACTCCGGATGTGGACCTCACGGCGTCTCGTACAAACAGGAAGGTTCCTCAGTTCGTCTCCAGGTCTCGCGATCCTTTTGCAGTGGGCGTCGACGCTCTGGCCATTCCTTGGTCACGGTTTGAGCTGCCCTACCTGTTCCCACCCCTTCCCTTGCTTCCCAAACTGTTGAAAAAGATCAAAGCGGAAGGGGTGCCGGTCATTCTGATAGCCTCGGATTGGCCCAGGAGAGCTTGGTTCGCGGAGATCGTCAACCTTCTCGCGGACGCCCCCTGGCGCCTTCCAGACAGGTCCGCTCTGCCACCCAAATTCTCGGTCGCTCAATTTAATGGCGTGGATGTTGAGACCGCAGTTCTAAGAGCGTCCAGGCTCGGAAGCCTTCGACTTCCAGGATCTACTATCGCAGAGGTCCCCAACAGCCTGACAGCTACTTTAGCGGCTAAACACGCCGGTTGTGCGGCCTCCATTTTGTCACACTCCAGCGCCGCAGCGTTCGTCATTCCCCCTTTGGTGGGCGGCCGTGGAGTTCGGGCGGAAGTCTCCTCCCCCTCATCCGCCACTCCCTCCTTCCATCTCCCGCTGTACGAGCAGGGCGGGCGGCTTCCACAGCCGCAGCTCCTCCCAATCCGTGACGTCACCATGTATTTCCGGAGTCACCATGGGTGAGATATCCGGCCTGTGCGGGAACAGCGGGCTGGGCCCCTCTGAATGAAGGTATTACCGGCGGCTGTGCAGGGTCCATGTGTGGGGAGCTGGGGTATAGATGTACAGTGCTGAATATTTTTTTGTTGATAGGATTTCATGAAGTGGCCATGAAACTTAATAAATAACAAACTCAGCTCTGCTACATCAGTAAAAAACCAATTGATTAATCATTAATCAGGTTTTTTACTGATGTAGCAGAGCTGAGTTTATTTACTGTTTGTTACTCATGTGCTCTCAAGAGAAGTTATCGGTCCACACTGCACTGATAAAAGTACCACAAAGCTTTAGCATATGATAAGTATGCACTAAGCTCCATCCCTCCATAACCCCACCCCCATATGACCAAAGCCCCGCCCCTGCCCCACCCCCACCGGGCCATGGAAAACTGGTCTTGCTTAAAGCCGGTCCCTGGTGCAAAAAAGGTTGGGGACCTCTGTACTATCGTACCTGGAAGGCTTACTTCCGTTGGTGCGAGACCAACCGCGTTTCATCTATGTCCTTTTCCCTGCCTTCCATCTTGGCCTTCCTTCAGGCAGGACTGGATTCGGGCCTTGCCCTTAGTTCCCTAAAGGGCCAGGTTTCTGCGCTCTCCATCCTTTTTCAGAAGACTTTATCTTCTCGGCCACAGGTTAAGACCTTCCTTCAAGGAGCAGCCCATGCTGTCCCTCCGTATAGGGCCCCGGTGGATTCATGGGATCTAAATCTGGTACTGGACGTTCTGAGGGTCTCCCCCTTTGAGCCTCTCAGGGAGATTCCCCTGTCAGTCCTATCGTGGAAGGTGGCCTTTCTTGTGGCCATCACTTCTATCCGCCGCGTTTCCGAGTTGGCGGCCCTCTCTTGCTGACCTCCGTTCTTGGTCATTCACCAGGGCAAGGTAGTCCTCAGGCTTTCGCCTTCCTTCCTAAGGGTGGTTTCCACTTTCCACCTCAACGAGGACATCGTTCTACCTTCTTTTTGTCCAGCTCCGACTCATCCTCTGGAGCGATCGTTGAACAAGCTGGACCTCGTCAGGGCAGTGAGGATTTACCTGACTAGAACGGCTGTTTTCCGGAAGACGGATTCTCTTTTCATCATTCCTGATGGCACGCGTAGAGGCCTGCCGGCTTCCAAGGCGACCATTGCTCGCTGGATCAGAACGGCAATTTTGGAGGCTTACCGGGTCAAGAACAGAGTGCCCCCTCCTGGGATAAAGGCTCACTCTACCCGGGCAGTCGGTGCCTCCTGGGCTGCGCACCACAGGGCTTCCGCCCTACAGCTTCGCAAAGCGCCAACCTGGTCTTCCATCCACACGTTCGACAAATTTTACAAGGTCCATACCTACGCTTCGGCGGACTCCAGCCTAGGCAGAAGGATCTTGCAGGCGGCGGTGGTGAGTCCTCTGACCTGATGGAAGTCTGTTTTTCCCACACCAGGGACTGCTTTGGGACATCCCATGGTTCCTGTGTCCCCCAATGAGAGGCGATAGAGAAAACAGGATTTTTGGTTGCTTACCGTAAAATCTGTTTCTCTGAACCTTCATTGGGGGACACAGCACCCTCCCATGTTATTCAGTTTTCTGTTCTGTGTTCTATGACTGTTCTCATGTTTACAGTTCTCATGTTTGTGTTTATGTTATTTCAACCTTATTGTTTTCTCCTACTGCTTTCTCACTAACTGGAGTGCATAATGCCAGTCGGTGGGGTGTGCACTGCAGAGGAGGAGCTAACCTTTTTTGTGCATAGTGTCAGCCTCCTAGTGGCAGCAGCATACACCCCCATGGTTCCTGTGTCCCCCAATGAAGGCTCCGAGAAACAGATTTTACGGTAAGCAACCAAAAATCCTGTTTTTCTTGTGCACTAATTAAAGAGGTCCCGTACTTTATAAACCCATCGAACAGCTGTTTTAAGTGGCTGATAGATGTTGTCAGATGCAGAGCAGAACAGTACGAGTATGTGCCCATGATCAGTAAACGCTGCTGGTTGGACGCTGCATACTTGATCAGAGTCCGACCCGCAGCATCCAGCTATTACAGCATAGTGGATGGGATTTCAAGAAATCCCATGCCTACTATGCATCCAGAGACACCCGCGGATCACCGTGGAGACGGACATGCGGCATGTCTCTCCAGACCGCAGCATGTCTATTTTATCTTGCAGGGACGCAAGAGAAATTTCAACAGTCAAATGTATTGGTTGTGGTGAATCTGCACAGTTAAGTGAACACATGCGGATTCACCTGCGTTCGATAAAGGGCAACACTTTGGACGCAGCGAACATGCGCTGGATCCAAAGTGCTGCCACTTCTCGATCGTGAGCACACAGTCTACATCTCCATTAACTGTTTAGTGGATGCAGCGGACTACTGTACACCCACCCCTTTTCAAATGAATTTAAGGTTGGACTTCAGAAAGGCAGATTTTAATGGACTCAGAAAGAGGATAGGAAAGGTCCAATGGCTGGATGTTCTAAAGGACAGAAATGTCCAAGAAGGATGGGAGATTTTGCTAAATGAAATTCTCACTGCACTTAGTAACTATCTGGAAAAGAGGGAAGAATTGGAAGCATTTAAAGAGACCAGGATGGATGAACACAGAACTTAATCACTTGTTAAAAAGGAAAAACAAAATGTATATTAAATGAAAAGAGGGGGGGATATAAAAAGAACAATATAATGTCTGCAGGGAATGCAGGGCAAGCATTAGAAGAGGTAAAGCCAGTAATTAAATGAGGCATGCAAGGGAGACCAAAAGCAATAAAAAAGGATTTTGGGGGTATGTCAAAAGCAAAGAAAAGTAAAAGATGCTATTATTCTTACAGAATGAAAAGTAAAAGATGCTATTATTCTTACAGAATGAAAAGGGTGAAGTGGTCAAAAATGATGTTGAGAAGGGAAAACTTTTAAATTCCTATTTTGCATCTGTATTTTCTAAGAAAGCGTTTGTAACATCAACTGATCTTCACAGTGCTATCAAATCGAACAAAATAATCCACACTATCTATACGCAGAGAGATGGTGAGGGAACAGCTCATTTAAGCGAATTGAATTTAAATCGCCTAGTCCAGATGAATGACATCCTAGGGTACTGAAAGAGTTTGCAGAACCACTAGCCAGAATCTTTGAAAAATTCTGGAGAACAGGAGAAGTCCCAGAAGATTATGTAAGTACTTGGATAAGAATACAGTAATTAACCAGAGCCAGCATAGGTTTGTATCAAACAAGTCATGCCAGACTGATCTAATTTGCTCCTGTGATGGAATCACTGACTGGATGGATCAGGGAAATGCAGTAGATATAGTATATCTCAACTTCAGCAAAGCATTTGCTAAAGTATCTCATACTATCCCTATTGAAAAAATGACCTAGTCTGGGATTGAAAAGGCTACGATTAGGTGGATTCATGACTGTCTCAGTGTTCAAAATCAATGAGTGGTAATAAATGGTTGCACATGCAATTGGAAGAGTGTTTCAAGTGGGGTACCACAAGGCTCTGTCCTGGTCCCAGTGTTGTTCAACTTTTTTTTTAGAAATAATCTAGATAGGGGAACTGAACTTATCAAATTTGCAGATGATGCAAAGCAAGGATGGATAGCGAACACTAGAGAAGACAGAGAAAGGATTCAGAAGGATCTAGATAAGCTTGAACAATGGTCAGTGACTAATAGAATGGTATTTAACACGGATAAATGCAAGATTCTACATCTGGACAAGAAAAACGAAAAATTACATCTACACAATGGGAGGAATAGAATGAAGCAACAGCACGTGTGAAAAAGACTTGGGTATACTAATAGACCACAGACTGCACATGAGTAAACAGTGTGATGCAGCAGCAAAAAATGGCAAACAGCGTTTTGGGATGTATTAACAGAAGCATAGAGTCTAGAGCAGAGATCCCCAACCTTTTTTGCACCAGGGACCGGCTTTAAGCAAGACCAGTTTTCCATGGCCCGGTGGGGGTGGGGCAGGGGCGGGGCTTTGGTCATATGGGGGTGGGGTTATGGAGGGATGGAGCTTAGTGCATACTTATCATATAATTATGACATTTATAATGAGAATGTGATTCAACTTACCATAGGTTCAGAATGAGTGGGAGCACCATGCTTGTTTCCCTGGTGCTCTGCACCATTATTGCCCCATAGCTGTGCCATATAGTGCTCTGCACCATTATTGCCCCATAGCTGTGCCATACAGTGCTCTGCACCGTTTATTATTGCCCCATAGCTGTGCCATACAGTGCTCTGCACCGTTCATAATTGCCCCATAGCTGTGCCATATAGTGCTCTGCACCGTTCATAATTGCCCCATAGCTGTGCCATATAGTGCTCTGCACCGTTCATAATTGCCCCATAGCTGTGCCATATAGTGCTCTGCACCATTGCCCCATAGCTGTGCCATACAGTGCTCTGCACCATTATTGCCCCATAGCTGTGCCATACAGTGCTCTGCACCATTATTGCCCCATAGCTGTGCCATACAGTGCTCTGCACCGTTATTGCCCCATAGCTGTGCCATATAGTGCTCTGCACCGTTATTGCCCCATAGCTGTGCCATATAGTGCTCTGCACCGTCCATTATTGCCCCATAGCTGTGCTGCTGCTGCTGCAATAAAAATAATAAAACACATACTCACCTGTCTTGCTTGCAGCTCCTCGGCGCCATCTTCCCGGCGTCTCTCCGCACTGACTGATCAGGCAGAGGGCGGCGCGCACACTATATGCGTCATCGCGCCCTCTGCCTGCAGTCAGTGCGGAGAGACGCCGGGAAGATGGAGACAGCGCCCGGCGTGTGGAACGCGGACAGGTGAATATGCGATACTTACCTGCTCCCGGCGTCCCGCTCCTTCCCCCGGACAGCTGGTCTTCGGTGCCGCAGCCTCTTCCTCTGTCAGCGGTCACCGGCACCGCTGATTAGAGAAATGAATTATGCGGCTCCGCCCCTATGGGAGGTGGAGCCGCCTATTCATTTCTCTAATGAGCGGTCCCACGTGACCGCTGAACAGGGGCGCCGCGGACCGGCTGAAAAACCCCAACGGCCCGGTCCTGGTCCGCGGACCGGCGGTTGGGGACCTCTGGTCTAGAGCATGTGAAGTACTACTTCTCCTTGGTCAGACCTCATCTGGAACTCTGTGTCCAGTTCGGAGAACCACATTTTAAAAAAAAATTGGAAACTTCAGCAAATTCAGAGAAGAGCTACCACGACGGTGAGCGGACTGCCATGTCCTACGAGGAATGGTTAAAGGATCTGGGAATGTTTAGCTTGCAAAAAAGAAGGCTAAGAGGAGACTTAATAGCTGTCTACAAATATCTGAAGGGATGTCATAGTGCAGAGGGATCATCCTTATTCTTATTTGCACATGGAAACACAAGAAGAAATGGAATGAAACTGAAAGGGAGAAGATACGGATTAGATATTAGAAAAAACTTTTTGACAGTTAGGGTGATCAATGAGTGGAACAGGCTGCCACGAGGAGGTGGCGAGTTCTCGTTCAGTGGAAGTCTTCAAGCAGAGGCTGGACAGACATCTGTCTGAGATGGTTTAGTGAATCCTACATTAAGCAAGGGGTTGGACACGATGATCCGGGAGGTCCCTTCCAACTTTAATATTCCAGGATTCTATGAATAATGGTGCATAATATCTGCAGTACCCTGCTTTGGCTACTGTATAGTTGATAGAATTGTGCTTTTCCGTTCGGGCAGGCACTAGGGTCAGTTGACCAGTGGGGGGTGCTGGATTGTTGCACCCCCACTGATTTTTGTATTGATAACCTATCCTTAGCATATGGCCAGGAATACAAAAGTACCAGACAACCCCCATAATACAAAATAAGAAATAAACCTTTCATGTTCATCCTTTTTTCCCTTTTCTCTGTACACTCATGCCTTCGTCATGTCACTGTACACATTATTACCAATTTTCCAATACCATTATACATTCAGGGTAAGAATTGGGAAACCTGGAAACAATACAGTGATGTTCTTTACAACCACGGACATGACTTGCTGAAACAGTAGGAATAAAATAGTATTCTAACAACTTCCTTTCCGTCACTTGTAAAACTCTTCCTTCTCCTTTCTCTGTTATTCATGGTCAGCAGGTTACTCTGCGGCCAAGTGAATGTTGCTATGTCAGAACTCACGATGACTCTCTCCTTTTGCATCCGGTGGCCAAGTAATTTAGTGCAGGCCAGATGACCTCAGTGTTTTGGATGCCGGGCGCTGTAATTTGGGAATCTTGACGTTGAAAACTTCCTGTGTTCTGAGATGCTCACGTTTTCCCTGCGCATGTTTTGTATCAGATGAGGAACATAATCCGAGCATTTCTGATAAAACTTGTGTGCAAGTCTATTAGTAGTACTGTGATGTTAGTACATTTTTGTCAGAACGGTCCCCTGGAAATAAGCAGATGATCTGGTGTTCTACAATTCAGACCAGTAGGTTCCAGTAAGTGTTCCAATTCCCTGCAGCGCCTCCGAAGGACAAATTAAACATTACATGATTTTTAGTGAAATAATTGTGGATGTCCATATAATGCAAAAATACATCAGGTCCTCCAAAGTGAAAGAGACCGTTATTGTAGCCTCTATCCGTTCTGATAGCATGATGTTCCTGGAAGGGAACTTCCTCATATTGATTCAGATTTTGCTAATATTTTGTACAGACAGTTCACTTTTGCCACCTATGCGCCTGTCAGTAGTCATTGTGCTCAAGTGCCTGGTAGTTCTTCCAGTTGGCAACTAAGTTTTTGGTTTATATACTACTGATCTAGACTGTTTGACTCCTTGATTTCTCTGGTTGGCTCCTAAATCCTACTGATCTAATTCAGATTCACAACTTGAATGACCGTCTGTGGTCTGTCCTGACTCCCCCAAAAACTAGCATGCTCCGCCATATGTATTTCAATGTTGAGAAAAGTAAAAGGTATAAACTCTTACCATCTATGCACATCTGACTGAGGACCATCTCCCGGCAGTCCAAAGTATTGGGCATGAAAGCCAACATGTCTGATATTTCTTTCCGCGCAAGATCAGATGTTAAAGGGGTATTCTGGGTCGTCGTCTTCTACTTTAAGAGCTGGGGATCACCTGCCATTGTGCGCATTTTGCAGATATACAGGTCCTTCTCAAAAAATTAGCATATAGTGTTAAATTTCATTATTTACCATAATGTAATGATTACAATTAAACTTTCATATATTATAGATTCATTATCCACCAACTGAAATTTGTCAGGTCTTTTATTGTTTTAATACTGATGATTTTGGCATACAACTCCTGATAACCCAAAAAACCTGTCTCAATAAATTAGCATATCAAGAAAAGGTTCTCTAAACGACCTATTACCCTAATCTTCTGAATCAACTAATTAACTCTAAACACATGCAAAAGATACCTGAGGCTTTTAAAAACTCCCTGCCTGGTTCATTACTCAAAACCCCCATCATGGGTAAGACTAGCGACCTGACAGATGTCAAGAAGGCCATCATTGACACCCTCAAGCAAGAGGGTAAGACCCAGAAAGAAATTTCTCAACAAATAGGCTGTTCCCAGAGTGCTGTATCAAGGCACCTCAATGGTAAGTCTGTTGGAAGGAAACAATGTGGCAGAAAACGCTGTACAACGAGAAGAGGTGACCGGACCCTGAGGAAGATTGTGGAGAAGGACCGATTCCAGACCTTGGGGAACCTGAGGAAGCAGTGGACTGAGTCTGGTGTGGAAACATCCAGAGCCACCGTGCACAGGCGTGTGCAGGAAATGGGCTACAGGTGCCGCATTCCCCAGGTAAAGCCACTTTTGAACCATAAACAGCGGCAGAAGCGCCTGACCTGGGCTACAGAGAAGCAGCACTGGACTGTTGCTAAGTGGTCCCAAGTACTTTTTTCTGATGAAAGCAAATTTTGCATGTCATTCGGAAATCAAGGTGCCAGAGTCTGGAGGAAGACTGGGGAGAAGGAAATGCCAAAATGCCTGAAGTCCAGTGTCAAGTACCCACAGTCAGTGATGGTGTGGGGTGCCATGTCAGCTGCTGGTGTTGGTCCACTGTGTTTCATCAAGGGCAGGGTCAATGCAGCTAGCTATCAGGAGATTTTGGAGCACTTCATGCTTCCATCGGCTGAAATGCTTTATGGAGCTGAAGATTTCATTTTTCAGCACGACCTGGCACCTGCTCACAGTGCCAAAACCACTGGTAAATGGTTTACTGACCATGGTATTACTGTGCTCAATTGGCCTGCCAACTCTCCTGACCTGAACCCCATAGAGAATCTGTGGGATATTGTGAAGAGAAAGTTGAGAGACGCAAGACCCAACACTCTGGATGAGCTTAAGGCCGCTATTGAAGCATCCTGGGCCTCCATAACATCTCAGCAGTGTCACAGGCTGATTGCCTCCATGCCACGCCGCATTGAAGCAGTCATTTCTGCCAAAGGATTCCCGACCAAGTATTGAGTGCATAACTGAACATTATTATTTGATTGTTTTTTTGTTTGTTATTAAAAAACACTTTTATTTGATTGGACGGGTGAAATATGCTAATTTATTGAGACAGGTTTTTTGGGTTATCAGGAGTTGTATGCCAAAATCATCAGTATTAAAACAATAAAAGACCTGACAAATTTCAGTTGGTGGATAATGAATCTATAATATATGAAAGTTTAATTGTAATCATTACATTATGGTAAATAATGAAATTTAAAACTATATGCTAATTTTTTGAGAAGGACCTGTAGTGTACCTGAACAAGTACATAATACCTACCAATTTTGCACACCTCCTGGCAGGTATCAGTAGACATGACTTTACCACCCTCACCGTCCAGTGCGGAAGTAAACTAGGCCGGTATACCTCTTTTAAGGTGAACGAGGGGGTTAAAGGACCAGGTATATTGGTTCCAACACATCTTGTCCTTTGGCTGCTGCCATTCACATAGGAGTTCGTCCAATTTCAATTGGACAACCAGCCTTTTACCTATATGGAGGCTGCTACATCTGAGTAAGTAGATTTGCCATAAGCGCTGCCATACTAAAGGCATACAGCTAAATGATAGAATAAAACCTTTTTTTCTTCATCCAACAGTAGATCGTCCCATGAACAGCTCTCTTTCTGCCTCACAGATCCATAACATCAGCTCTAAAGAGCCACTAAACAGGGTACTAGGTAAGTTCTGCCATATTAATATGTGGACTCTATGCAAACTGTGAGTGACAATGTTACCCTTTACGTCTGTACAAATATTTGCTTTCACTTGAAGCAAGCAGAGATCTTAAAAATGTTGTGATATTTAAAGCGGTTGTCCCATGATCTTTCATCAGGAGGTCACTGCTTTCCGCGGACTAGTGTGCTCCTGAATGATTGACAGTTCAGACCGGTAGCATTGCTGTACCGCGTTCCCCCAATGCTGCTATGGGGCAGCGCTCCAATGATCCAGCCGGCTGCAGTGCAGTGCCTACAGAGTCTATTAGAAGGAGGTGGTCGGTAACCTAGGCAACAAACCATCAGCAATACAATTAAAAGATCTCTCTTCTTGAGAATTTAGAGAATTGGGAATTTTTAATACCAAATAAATTGTAAATTTGCGTATTTTTGTAATTTTATACATGTTACAAATCTTTCCACTATGCCATGGTTAGGCTTTATTTACATGAGCTGGATACCTCCTTTACCTTATACAGATCAGTCTGATTGTCAGCCCCTTAGGAAGCGGAGCTATGTAATCCGTGACTGCAGACACAGTCGAAATAAATTAACGTGTTAGTCAGTTATACTCTTTAATTTCTTAGGGTTGCTGTGACTCCATCCATATAGATGATGTTCCACTGTAAACCACAGTCCATGTTGCCATCTCTTGTATGGGGAAATACATTCTCCATAATCCTACTGACATGGGATTTCCTAATTTGCAAGTGAACAATTACTCATGCAGTTTTCAGGCCAAAAACTACTACATAACACAAACCTATCAAACATATAAATTGTAAACTTTTTTTATGAAGAAAAAGAGATATATTTATTTTCTTTCATAAAAAATACTTTACAATTTATATGTTTGATGGATTTGTGTTACGTAGTGTCTGTGTGTATATGTATATACTAGTACGTTGAAAAAGTATTCATACCCTGTGAACATTTCCACATATTCCATTTTACGTTATATTTACAAACTTAAATGTATTTTATTGAGATTTTATGTGATCTACCAACACAAAGTAGCAAGTATTAGTGAAGTGAAAAGGAAATGATGCATGTTTTTTTACATTTTAAAAATTGTGCCATCCATGTATATTTAACCCCTGTAGTCTGGTAGCTCTGAGTAAAATCCTGAATACCAATTGCTTCCAGAAGTCAGATAATTAGTAAATTGAGTCCACCTGTGTGTAATGAATTCTTAGTATAACGGCAGCTGATCTGTGAAGGCCTCAGAGGTTGGTTTGAAAACTTAAGGGATCAAACAGTATTATGAAAACCAAGGAACACACCAGACAAGTCAGGGATAACATTGTGGAGAAGAGTAAAGCAGACTTAAATTATATAAAAAATAACCCGAGCTCTAAACATCTCACAGAGCACTGTTCACTTCATCATCCAAAAATGGAAGGAATATGTCTCAACCGAAAATCTCTCAAGATCTAGCCGTCCACCTAAACTGTCATCCCAAACTAAGGAGAGCATTAATTAGAGAAGCACAGCCAAGAGGCCCATGGTCACTGTGGAGGAGCTGCTGAGATTCACACCTCAGGTGGGAGAATCTGTCATCAGGACAACTATTAGGGCGCAATCAGAATACCGTATAACACAGATGACTTATCACATCGCAATGCTTGGATTGGTTGGCAGCTCTCCTGAGCCGCGCATGACATATTTATGTATTTCTATGAAATTGTCACGTTGTGATTAGGAGAGCCAACGAACAGTTCGAACATTGCAATGCAATCAATGTCCGTGTTATAACGCCATCTGACTGCGCCCTTGGACGTATATTCCACAAATCTGCTCTTATGGAAGAGTGACAAGCAGAAAGCTATTTTTTAAAGCAAGCCATAAGAAGTCACATTTGCTGTTTGCAAAAAGCCATGAAGGGGACACAGCTAGCTTGGGGAGGAAGGTTCTCTGGTCAGATGAGATCAAAGTTTATTTTTTGGGCTAAATGCAAAATTCTGGGCGGCAGAAAACTAACATTGCACATAAACTTGAAAACACCATACCCATCGTCAAATGTGGTGGTAGCAGCATCATGTTGTGGGGAAGCTTTTCTTCTGACACTGGCATAAGTTCACCTTGCCGAAAGACAACAACCATACACATAGTGCCAGAGCTGTAATTGCGAAGCAAACAATGAGAAAATAAAAAAATGTGGACGCTGTCACAATGAAGACAAGGATGAGCTGTAGAAAACAGTGAACATTTATTACACGTTTCAGTATCGATCTGACTCCTTCCTCAGTCTATCATTAACATGATGATATTGGAATGGTCTACATCAAAGCATGTTCATGTGTGTGAATGGCCCAGTCAAAACCATGTATCATTTCCTTTACACTTCGCAAATACTTGCTACTCTCTGTTGGTATGTCACATAAAATCCCCAAAAATATATTTAGTGAAAAAATGTGGAAAAGTCCACTTGGTATGAATATTCTTTCAAGGCACTATGTATATGATATATATTAATATACACTGCTCAAAAAATAAAGAGAACACTTAAACAACACAATGTAACTCCAAGTCAATCACACTTCTGTGAAATGAACCTGTCCAGTTATGAAGCAATGCCGATTGTGCATCTATTTCTCCTGTACAAATTTAACAGACAGCAGGTAGAAATGATAGGCAATTAGCAAGACAACCCCTATAAAGGAGTGGTTCTGCAAGAGATGACCACATGTCATTTCTCTGTTTTCATCCTTTTTGGCTGTTTCGATCACTATTGCATTTTGTCATTGCTCTCACCTCTAGAAGTACTGTACAGTAGCACGAGGCAGTGTCTATAACCCACAGAAGTTGCTCAGGTGGTGCAGCTCATCCAGGATGGCACATTAATGCGAGCTGTGGCAAGAAGGGTATCTGTGTCTGTCATTACAGTGTCCAGAGCAATGAGCAGACACCAGGAGACAGGCAGTACACTTGGAGTCATGGGGGGGGCTGTAGGAGGGCAAAGACAGCAGCAAAACCGTTACCTCCTCTATTGTGCAAGGAGGAAGAGGAGGGGTGGTGCCACAGCTCTGCAAACTGACCTCCATCAGGCCACTAACATCCATGTGTCTGCTCACAGTGTCAGAAACCGACTCCATGAAAGTGGTATGAGGGCCCGACGTCCACAAGTGGGTGTTGTGCTTACAGCTCAACACCATGAAGGGTGATTGGCATTTGCCCGAGAATGCCAAGATTGGCAGATTCAGCATTGGCACCATTAGCTCTTCATGGATGAGAGAAGGTTCACACTAAGCACATGTGACAGAGGCTGGAGACGCCATGGAGGACGTTCTGCTTCCTGTAACATCCTCCAGCATGACCGGTTTGGCAGTGGGTCAGTAATGGTGTGGGGAGGCATTTCTTCCTTCCATGTGCTAGCCAGAGGTAGCCTGACTGCCAATAGGTACCGGGATGAGATCCTCAGACCCATTGTGCTGGTGCACTGGACCCTGGGTTCCTTCTGTTACATGACAGTGGTAGGCCTCATGCGGCTGAAGTGTGTCAGCAGTTCCTGCAAGATGAAGACATTTATGCTATGGCCTGAATCCAGACCTGAATCCAATCGAGCACATCTGGGACATCGCATCTCGTTCCATCCACTACAGACTGTCCAGGAGTTGACTAATGCTTTCATCCAGGTCTGGGATGAGATACCGCAAGATAACATCAGGAGCATGCCCAGGCGTTGTAGGGGGGTCATACAGGCACGTGAAGGGCACACACTACTAAGCATCATTTCCTTGTCTTTAATTTGCATTGATCATTTTTAGGTTTTATTATTCTCAACACATTTCACAATGTAATGAATAAAGATTTGCAACTGGAATATTTAATTCAGTGATATCTAGGTTGTGGTACTTTAGTGTTCCCTTTTATTTCTGATATGAACACACACTTATATATTAAGTATGACTGATAAATTAGAAGGAAAACAATTAAATTAGTAGGTAACCATGTAAGGCCAGGTTCACATTGCGTTAAAGCAGCCCATTCCACGCATGCGTTTAACGGACTGCGTTAGCGCAAGTGCCGAAATGTGATGGCGCTAGCGCAGATAGAGCTAGCAGATGCTCTATCTGTGCTAGCAGTGACGGACCCGGAAACGCAGCAGTCTGCGTCGGAGGGTCCGTCACAGAATGACTACACATCGCTAGCGCATGCCCATTATGGCATGCGTTCGCGATGCGCCCGATAATGGGGTTAATGGCAGCATTAATGGACTGCATTACACCGTGTTATGCTATGTTATGTTATATGTGCCATATAAACGCAATGTGAACCCAGCCTAACATGTTTTGCACAGTGGACCCCTCTCTATGATGCAGATAAGTGTATGAACAGAGTTATATTTCTGTGAAAGCCCCATTAACACTGCCTATAATGACATGTACACAAAATATTCTGATGACCATGCTGCTAGTATATTTCTTACTGCGATGGATAAGAGCCAAATGATTTCCATTTCTGCCTAAAATTTGCAGAAATTAGACTTGAACAAATTCTTTAATGCCCCCCTCTTCCCTAGTACCTGTCTCTTGTCAGATATGCTGTGCGGACCTATAGGACATATTTCCTGACTCGTTTTATTGCACACAGCCAACCTCTTCCTATTGATCTCGTCCATCCTCGGAGCCCGGACGGCTGGAGCCCACACACAGTTTGTGCAGTGGTTTATGGAGGAATGTGTGGAGAGCCTGGAGCAGGGAGGGAAAGGTGGGATCCTTCAGTTCATGCCTTTCAGCATGGTGAGTAAGGATTGTGTTTTTATTTGTGACGGTCAGTGATTAGGTTAGATCTCCTTGTGCTCTGTTCATTATAGAGTTGAGCAGAAGTTTCCTCGCACATAGTGGCCGGAGTACCACCATGCAGGAACACTCCTGGTTTATTATTTGTACTTCATTTTAAATATATATATATTTTTTTTTTCTTCAGGTCTCTGAATTGGTTAAAGTGTCCACGCTCTCAAGTCCTAAGATTGTGCTGGCCATCACTGACTTGACTCTTCCTCTTGGGAGGAGAGTAGCTGCCAAAGCATTGACAGCCCTCTGAGCATCTATGAACCATTTTCCTCCCTTTCTTTCTGCCAGCTAGCCAAATTCTTCAAGATATCTGCCTTGTCTATACAATATGCAACAGTTTTTATGAAGCCCATAGATCCACTCTCATCTTGTGAGATACCACCACGTTCAGTTGCAGTGGACCCTGGTTGAGCCATTTTATACACTTTACCTTGATTACAGAAGACCCATTGGGAGAGTCTTTATTTGCACTTAGTAGAAGGGACATGGCTTTATTATGGGATTTGGAAATATTTTACCAACTTACTCGTCAAAGGGGCTTGGCCTGTAAGAAATGGGTGTGGCTAATGACAGGGGTGTGGTCAGAAGTACCGCACGGTGCTCCAGAGTCTTGGCACGAATTCTAAGCGCCAACCTATAGATGGTGTACAGTTACATTAGACAGTCTGAAGATGCTTCCGATTTATTTTCCAGCATTAGCCACATCGATAGGTTTACTGCCTATTTAGACTGCGTAGTCTACATTTACACTGCCTGAAAATTAGACAGGTTTAGTAAATGTGCCCTGCTTTGTTGGATTACTTACTGTTCCATACTGTAGTCTCCTATTAAAATGCTAAACACCTTTCTGGAGCACATGAAATGAGTTTATACCTGTGGCAGATGAACGTGTAATACAGATCATTTTGATGACTTGGTGAAGGATTTTCCATTTCTGGGGAAGAAAACTTTCCATCAAAATGGGGTAACACAATCTATAGAAAAATACAAAACCAGCATCTGCCAATATCTGCAGTGACCGGAGCTGGCTCCAATATTTGCAGTTTAACCATTTAAATGCCACTCTCAATCTTAGACAGCCGTATAAATGATGTCATTGCTGGTGCGCTTTGCACCGCCTCTCATCTCCCCCTTCTTAAACACTATCCCGGGGAACCAATGGGTCACCATGGTAGCCAGGGGCGTGCTGAAGGCCCCCCGTATCTGCTATGTTAGTCCTCTTGTGAAGCTCAGCCACCAGATGGGCTTCATTGGAGAACCTCGATTTCTCTATATACTGTGGTACTGTATTATTATAATATAAACAAGGCCAGACATATGACTGGTACAGGGGCCCAAGAAGCATGGGGGCCTCTTCCACCTCTAAGTGGTAAACACATACACCTTATTAGACTGTAAAGGACTCATATTCTGTTTTTGTACGGTGGCCTTTTTGTGTCAGTCGGCACCAAAAGGCCTAAAGTTATCTAAAAAATAAAAGTTAAAAATATTAAAAGAAGATATAAATATTAAATTCCCACCCTTAAAACATAAAGAAGTTATAAAAAAATAAATCTATTTGGGGTGGCCAAGTCTGGAAAAGTCTGTTCTATCAAAATATAAAATTATTTTAATGGAACATTAAATTCTGAAAAATCAAAATGCCAAAATAGCCATTATTCAGTTGCCACACTTCACTCCACAGAATTACAATGAAAAGTGATGAAAGCGTCATATGTACTCCAAAATGGTATTAATAAAAACCCTCAGCTAAGCGTGCAAAACAATCAAGCACTAAGCCAGCTGCATGGAGGGAGAATAAAAAGGTGTCTCTCATAAAATGACCACATAAAAACACATTTTTAAAAAAAAAATTTTTAGAAAGTTATTGTATTTTTTTTCCAATAAAATCTATAAAAAACAACATTAAGTTTAGCATTGCCGTAATTGTAATGACCAGGATAATCATATTTACAGGTAATTTTTAATGCAGAGTGAATGCCATAAAAACAATCTCCCAACGCCAAAAGATAAAAAAAATTTGGAATAATTTCTTTTTTTTTAACCATTTTATTCCCACATTTTTCATTGCATTTTATGGTAAAATGTATGTACTCATCCAAAACTGTTAACAGAAAGATAATTTATGACTCTTGGAATAATGCGTTAACTGAGTTGTTTACGCATCTACGTTTTTTTTTCTCCTTCTTCCAAGAGCCATAACTTTAATTTTTCCATAAACAACTGGATGAGGTCTTGTTTTTTTTTGCGGTATGAGTTGTTTTAAATTACACTATTCATTTTACCACACAACACACTGGAAAATGGTAAAGAAAAATCCAAGTGAGATGAAATGGAGAAAAAAAAACCTAGATTTGTGTTTTTTTCGTAGTTTTTCAGGTCATTATGATTATGGTGATACCAAACTTGCATACATGTATTTTTTGTTGTTTTTTTTTTTTTTGAATAGTAAAAAAATGACTAACTTTAAAAAAATAAATAAATAAATAAGTTTGTGTGGTCATCCTCCGAGACCTGTAACATGTTTATTTTTCCGTCAGTTGAGCTGTTTGAGGGCTTGTTTTTAAGTGGTTAGTAGTGATTAGTGAGCGTGCTCAGATAAGATGTTATCCGAGCACGCTTGAGTGCTGATAGCTTCTTCGGCGTGCTCTAATACTATCTTAGATTCACCATGGCTGCATGTCAATTTTGGATGTATACAACATTATCACTTTTCATTGCTTTTTTTTCAGAGAGGAGTGGTTGCTGAAAAACAGTAATTTTGCCTTTTTGATTCTTGTTTTCTTTGCGACTCTTACCGTATGGGTTAATTAATCTTGGGGTTTGATGGATCATGCTTTTACGGACACAGCAATTCCAAATGTGAACCAACAATCATTGCATTGCCACTGTATTGTGACTGAGCATTACAGCAGTACCATGGTGGTGGTAATGGAGGCCTTCAGCATGCTCAAGCAGCCAATGTAACTCATCCTTGCCCCACAATCATGTCGAGGGTGGCTGATAAAAGTCAGTGCGTGTGTACATTCGTAAGTGTTTAATTTAAACGCCACTCTGAGATTGACGGCATTTTACGGCAGTGATCAGAGCTCAGCTCTGGCTGCTTCTGTTAGAGGCAGATACCAGCTATGTAACAAAGCCAGCATCTACCGTGAGTGGAGGGAGCTTGGCTCCCGGGCCCTCTCCATGCGTGGTCACTCCTAAAATGATGTACATATACACGTCATATTGTGTTAACTGGGTTAGAAAGAAAAAATGAGGTAGAGTGATCTTCTAATGAAAAAAATATTGCACTCTGTAATCATGAAAACTACTACTGTATTTCCAGAATGGAAGGTCTTAAATGAATTGTATACTACTCAGACAACCACTTCTCAATTCCTATGTTGCCCCTTTGTAAAATAAAACTTATACTCCCCTCCGGTGCCGTTCCAGCAGTGTCAGCACTGGCTCTCCCGGGGATCACATAACATTATGTCACGCAATCCTTGTGACCAGTCTCTCTGGCTTCAATCTCCTTGCTGTCAGATGGATTGCATACATCCGGAGGAAGTGCGAGAGCAGCAGCTCTCTGGGAGAGTGGAGCCATGTCAACAGGGATCACGTGACCCCAGGAGAGCCAGCGCTGGCACCCCTGGAATGGCTTCGGCCCTGAAAGTGCATATAAGTGTTGCTATTTTACAAGGGTGCAATCTAGGGATTAAGAAGGGGTTATTCGAGTAGTGGACAACCCACTTAAAGAGAACTTGTGACTTCTGACATGCCTGTTTTAGTACATTTTTTAATCTATTCTAAAACGACTATTTTGGCAAAAAAAAATGTTGCCAAATTTGCACTAACAAAGAAACAACTGCTTTTCTTTAGGAATATTGCTAAAACCCTTTTACACTACTCAGAATATTTTAAGAATAAAAAAAAACTCTAAGCAAAGAGCTTTTCAAGAAGTTGGATAGAATTTCTTCCTTTTTCTGAGCAGCACTAAAGGGTTAAGTGCTTTTTCATTGTGGAGATCCGTGATGGTCCAAAGTTATAGACCGGTGTGATGCATGTCCTTTTTAATAACAGAATATCACTTTGGCTGACCTTTTTAGAAGGTTACAGCATAATTAAAAACCCAGACGTCAGTGTAAATATGTCGGTAAGTGGTCCACTACCTACAGCTATGTGTCCAGATATCATCTGGTGCTGGGATCCAGGTCAGCTGTGGTCTACAGGATTCTATAGAATTAGGGTTTTTCAAATCATGTTGAAGGTTTACAAGGAATGCTGAATCATATATTTGCAGGAATGTGAGATTCTTTCCATTATACCATTGTTGCAATATATATTTTGTTTTTGATTAAAATTTGTAATTTTTTAAAATTTTTTTCGTTTTCTATTCATTTATACTGCACAACATTTATATTGCCCCACCGGTCTTGATGAATCAGGAGCCTCTGACAAGTGGCTTGTGCCTCACCACAGATCTTAACATAGCTAGTGTAAGAAATGCCACAACACATGAATTAGATGAACTGTGACGTGAACCAAGATGTCATGCCGCTGCCGCTCCTCGCGCCCTGTCATACTCACCTGTCCTCGGCGTCCCGGCGCGTCTCCTCTCCTGCAGCGTCTTCTCAGCGCTCGCTCCCGCCCTCTGCTGTCCGTCGGGCGCGCGTGCACGCCAGGTTCAGCACTGTGCGCACGCACTTCTAAACTTTCTTGCTGGCGCTTCTTCCCATCCTCTCTATCGTCTTGGAGGACCTTCACCCGGAAGTGCTGCGCCGCGCTAGTATGTAAACTGCTTCCGTCCGCCCCTCTGTGCCTGATGATCATTTGTGTTTGCAAATGCTCTTGGCCGCTCGCTTGT
This sequence comes from Ranitomeya variabilis, assembly GCF_051348905.1. Lineage (NCBI taxonomy): Eukaryota > Metazoa > Chordata > Amphibia > Anura > Dendrobatidae > Ranitomeya > Ranitomeya variabilis. The sequence goes on along the minus strand of NC_135235.1, from coordinate 531,347,120 downwards.
TCTGTGTAATCCTTGTTTTCCTGATCCTGGTTTTCTCCTTGTTTCTTCCATACCTGTATCTCTGCAGTCCTGTGTCTCTGCATTCCCTGTCTCGCCAGTCCTGTATCCCTGCAGTCCTGCTCCTCTGCAGTCCTCTCGCCGTTCCTGTGTCCCTGCATTCCTGTGTCTCTGCAGCCCCTGTCTCTACAGTCCTGTATCTCTGCAGTCCTCTCATCAGTCCTGTGTCTCTACCGCTCTCGTCAGTCTGGTGCCTCTTTTTGTTTCCCCTGGTCCCACGTCTTCATTGGTCTCTTTTCCGTCTTGTTCCCCCAGCTTCCGAGGCGATAGTCCCTCACGGGCCTACCCCTAACTCTCCCTGTATATGGGGCGGTCCACCTTGTCAGCTCATCTGTGAGGGGATCGTCATCACGGTCCAGAGGGTCCACTTTTGTTTTCTTCTATAGAATCGTCACACAAGAGACAATTCAAATCTATTGGTCTATGAAAAAAATCAGACAACTCGTGGGTTGTCCGATACCACTCGTGGCTATGCGATGCCACTCGTGGGCTTGCCATCCATGGGCTGTCCAGCGCCATCTGTGGGCAGTCTGATTTTCATGTTTGATAGAAGCTTGAGATTTAATGGGTAATGTTTCTCCTTGTGGAGAGTGACAAGCCAGGTCTGATATGTCAGAGTGAGGAGACGTATATGCCATGCAATGCTCCTCTGGGAAACTAAATGTGCAAATTGTATCTTCAGAGAGGAAGAGGACTTGAACTCTAGTGCCACCTATTGGAAATAGAAATCCTAAAAGTCAATATCGACACTTTAACAAGCCTTGCCACATGACTTGGGATGAAAGCCAAACCAGAATCTCCTTAGTTTATGTTGTATCCAATAAACCAAGTGCATCCTTAAAAACGCAGTGTTCCCGTGACTATCTCCGTGTGCAGCCGGGTGAGCCGATATACCACACTCTTTTAACCATTCTATTACCTGTTTGCCCATATTAATAGGTCAAAATGACCCAGGGGGTTTCAGATTCGCTTTAAGAAACCCTCATACTCTACATTCATAACCTGTATTAATTGCACATAGTTCAACTTGTTACATGTATAAAAGACACCTGTCCACACAATCACACTCCACCCTCTCCACCATGGCCATAAACCAAAGAGGTCTAAGGACACCAGGGACAAAATTGTAGACATGCACTAGGCTGGGATGGGCTACAGGACCGTAGGCAAACAGCTTGATGAGAAGGCAACAACTGTTGGCGCAATTATTAAAAAATGGCAGAAACAAAAGATGACTGCCAATCTTCCTCGGTTCAAGATCTCGCCACGTGGGGTAAGGATGATTCTGAGAGGTCAGGAATCATTACAGAACTACACGGAAGGACCTGGTCAATGACCTGAAGAGAGCTAGGACCACATTCTCAAACATTATCGTTGGTAACATAGTACGCCATAATGGATTAAAATTTTGCGCGGTACTCAATGTCCACCTGCTCATGCCAGCACATGTCCAGGCCCGTTTGAAGTTCACCAATGACAAAGGAAGCATGTGAGAAGGTCATGTGGTCCGATGAGACCAAAATAGAACTTTTTGATATCAACTCCACTCGCCATGTTTGGAGGAAGAAGGCTGAGTAAAACCCAAAGAATACCATCCCAACTGTGCAGCATGGTGGGGGAAACGTCATACTTTGGGGATTCTTTTCAACAAAGGGGACAGGACGACTGCACCGTATTGAAGGGAGGATGGATGGGACCATGTATCGCAAGATTTTGGCTAACATCCTCCTCCCCTCAGTAAGAGCACTGAAGATGGGTCGTGGTTGGATCTTCCAGCTTGACAATGATCCGAAAAACACAGCCACGGCAACTAAGTAGTAGTTCAGTAAGAAGTATTTCAAGGTCCTGGAGTGGCCTAGCCAGTGTCCAGACCTGAACCCAATAGAAGATCTTTGAAGGTAGCTGAAACAATATTGCCCAGCGACAGCCCCGAAACCTAAAAGATCTGGAGAAGATCTGTATGGAGGAGTGGGCCAAAATCCCTCTGCAGTGTGTGCAAACTCGGTCGAGAACTATAGGAAATTTCTGACCTCTGTAATTGCAAACAAAGGTTTCTGTACCAAATACTAAGTTCTGTTTATTGTATCAAATACTTATTTTATGCAATAAAATGCAAATTATGTAAAAATCACACAATGCGATTTTCTGTTGTTTTTTTTTTTTTTTGTTTGTTTTTAGATTTTCCCTTGCAAAAGCGGCAGTGTAGCAAATACTTACTTATTTTCCCTGATGTATGTAGGGATCCTACTCCCAAAGGATGTCTCCAGCCTATATGCTACGATTCTTTGTCACTTCCACATATTAACATTTTTTTGAATTTTTCTCAACCAACAGGATGTCACAGGAAGAGGTTGTGGATATTCTGAAAGATCTTCCTTTGGGACCGGATGCGTTGACTTATTAATGCTACAAGACCTTTGCAGAGGAGCTTTCTCCCCGCATGGTCAGAATCTTTAATTCCTTTTTAGAAGGCTCTTCCATCCCAGACACATTGTCACATTCCTATCTAACTAAGTGCACACGTTGCAGAATTGCCGTGGAAATTTCCGCGGCAATTCCGCAACTCCTGCTACGGGTATATCGAACGCGGAATTGGCATGCGTATTCCCGCTAAACACTAGCGTTTTGCAAGCATTTTTAGCTTGCAGAATGCTAGCATTTTCCAAGCGATCTGTAGCATCTCTTGGAAAACTGATTGACAGGTTGGTCACACTTGTCAAACATAGTGTTTGACAAGTGTGACCAACTTTTTACTATTGATGCTGCCTATGCACCATCAATAGTAAAAAGATAGAATGTTAAAAAAAAAAAATAATCATGATATTCTCACCTTCCGGCGTCCCACGAAGCTTTCACGCTCCTCGCGATGCTCCGGTCCCGGTTCCCTAGATGACATAGCAGTCTCGCGAGACCGCACGGTATCACAGGTCATTTTCGCAAAGCATCCTTGGGAACAGGAGCGTCGTGAGGAGCGGGAAAGCTGAGCAGGACGCCCCATGCGGGAAGTAAGTGGATCAATGCATTCCTATGTGTGCGGAATCGCTGCGATTCCGCACTTTAATGAACATGCGTTTTTTTTCCGGAATGCGATTCCACCGCGGAAAAAGACGCAGCATGTGCACAAAAAATGCGGAATGCATTCTAAAAATAGGATCCTTAATGTATGCGTTTTTTTTGCGGTTTTATAGCAAAAAAAGCGAAAATTCCTAAACGTGTGCACAGAGCCTAATTCTCATCCCAAAACCAGGGAAGGATCCCTTAGATTGTTCAAACTATTGTGCAATTGCATTGCTAAACTCGGATGTGAAAATTTTCACTCGCATACGGAACCTGTCACCCCCCCCCCCCCCCAGTCGTTTGAAACTAAAAGAGCCACCTTGTGCAGCAGTAATGCTGCATTCTGACAAGGTGGCTCTTTTAGTTCTGGGTGCTGTAACTAGAGAAATAATCCGTTTTATAATTTGTCCTAAATACCTTGTCTTCAGTCAAGGAGACAGGTGTTTCCCCCCTGCTTCAGACGCCACACAGGCGTCACTCAAGTCTTCTTTGCGCCGCCTCCTCACCGCTGTGAGCGCTGCCCATCTTTCCTCATATGCAGTCTCCGTGACTGCGCCTGTGCAGCCGCCCTGCTTGTGAATCCCAGCCCCGCAATGTGAATAAATCATAAGTCACTGCGGGGCTGGGATTTAAAAGCAGGGCGGCCGCACAGGTGCAGTCAGCTGGACTGCATATGAGGAAAGACGGGCAGCGCTCACTGTGCCTGCACCAGGCAGGAAAAAAGAGCGCAGGTGCCGGCTATTTTCAAAACAGCGCTGAGGAGGCGGCGCCAGGCGCCACCAAGAAGGTTTGAGTGACGTCTGTGTGGTGTCTGAAGCAGGGGGGAAACGCCTGCCTCCTTGACTGAAGACAAGGTATTTAGGACAAATTATAAAACGGATTATTTCGGCAGTTACAGCACCCAGAACTAAAAGAGCCACCTTGTCAGAATGCAGCATTACTGCTGCACAAGGTGGCTCTTTTAGTTTGAAACGACTGGGGGGGTGACAGGTTCCCTTTAACCGTTGGCTTCCTCAGCTTATTAGTAAGGATCAAGTAGGTTTTGTCCTTAATCACCAAGGAGGGGATAATACCAGACGGGCAATAGACTTGATAAAAGTTGCCAATAGTAATAATCTTCAGTCCCTTATGTTAAGTTTAGATACGGAGAAAGCATGCGACCGCCTAAATTGGTCCTTTCTGTTTGAGACCCTAAAGATTTTTGGCATTTCGGGTCCTTTCTTGACAGCCATAGGGGCACTTTACAGTTCCCCTTCGGCCTCAGTTAAGCTTTCCTTCCACTTCACTCCCTCGTTAAGATATCAAATGGCACCCGACAGGGATTCCCCCTTGGGGATTTAAAAGAGGTATGGGGAATTATCGGGGTATAACCTGAACACCTCAAAAGCAGAACCCTTGCCATTGAATATCCCCCTGAGGTATTAGACCATTTAAAACTAAACTTTAAATTTAGATGAAAGACTGAGACTATTAAATATCTGGGAGTTAATCTGTCTTCTTCCTATGGTAACCTATGTAACACCAATTTTCCACCACTTCTGACTGATTTGAGAAGAATGATGGAAGAATGATGGATAAGTGGAAACCGCTCTCGCTCTCATTAATAGGGCAAATTACTTTTATTAAAATGTCACTCCTTCCTAAGCTACTCTACTTTTTTGAGACCTTACCAGTCAAGGTACTCATGAAGGAACTTAAGTCCCTCCAAGCAGCAGTGATGAGGTTCATTTGGAATGATAAGCATCATCGGGTCTCCAAGCATGTCCTTGTCTCCCATAAATCACAAGGGGGCCTTTCGGTCCCTGACATTCTTAAATACTACTGGGCCACGCATTTACAAAGGATCCCCTCGTGGGCTTTGTTATGGGCATATAGCAAATGGACAGAGATAGAAAAGTTGTGGCTACCCCCAATTCATCCAAATTCACTACTATGGTTTATTAGGACCTCTAGAATAACTTCCTATGCTGGGTCCCACGAGGTTCACGAGGGAGATATGGATTTCATGCATGAAGAGGTTCGGCTTGGCCTCCCCTAATTCACCAATCATCTCATTTATATTTCAGCCCCTGCTATCAAACAGTTTGGATCATGCAACGGTTCATCCTTGGAGCTCTGCAGGTCTATTTACCGCATATACTCGAGTATAAGCCGAGAATTTCAGCCCATTTTTTTAGGCTGAAATTGCCCCTCTTGGCTTATACTCGAGTCATACCCAGGAGTCGGCAGGGGAGGTGGAGCAGCAGCTGTGTAATCATACCTGCTTCTGGCGCAGTCCCTGGTTCCCTGGCACTGGCAGCTTCTTCCTGTAGTGAGCGGTCACATGGTACCGCTCATTACAGTAATGAATATGGACCCCACTCCCAGCATGCTGCTTGGGAGTTATGGTTGAACCCTCCAGGGTAATTTCGATGTTAGGTAGAGTGAGGTTAGTGGAGGGGAGAAACACAAGAAGTTCCATTTTGGAGAGATTTAGTTTCAGGTAGAGGGAGGACATGATGTTAGAGACAGCAGTCAGACAATCCTTGGTATTTTGAATTAGGGCAGGGGTGATGTCAGGGGAAGAAGTGTATAATTGGGTGTCGTCAGCATAGAGATAATACTGGAACCCAAATCTGCTGATTGTTTGTCCAATAGGGGCCGTGTATAGAGATAAGAGGAGGGGGCCTAGGACTGAGCCCTGCGGAACCCCGATAGTAAGGGGACATGGAGAGGAAGAGGAGCCGGCAAAAGATACAGTGAAGGAGCGGTCAGAGAGGTAGGAGGAGAACCAGGAGAACAATAAACAAAAATACTTTCTTATGTCTTTTTTTCTATATATTGCTGACTGATTCTGGCTAAAGTTTAAGGGTATATGGGTACCTAGATTAACGTGGAAAAAATGGCAGTCACTGCTTCATTTTACAATTGGTTATTCTAAATACTAGAGGGAGTATTTCTCCATGTTCTATCTCACATGGCTTGTTTTTTTGTAACCGTTCTTCTTTTCTCTCTTTATATATACTGTGTGTGTGTATATATATATATATATATATATATATATATATATATATATATATATATATATATATAATGTCTTTCGAATGTCATTGTATGTTGGGTCTCATGTCCTTTTGTTAAAACTTGAAAACTTTAATAAAAATTTACAGTTATAAAAAAATATATATATATTTTGAATCCTGGGTAAATTATCCTTTAGTGTGGATTAGAAAACACTCAACATCCTTCCTAGCAGTCTCATTTTTTTTTCTCAGTCATTACCTATTACCATTCTTTAAAAATGATACTTGTCATGCTTATGAAAACTGTTTGGACCAGGATATCAGCTTGGACAGCACATCAGTTTTTGTTTGCCATAAATACAATGGGGTTACAAGCTTCACAGACTTTGTCCTCTAATTCTGCTTCTCGGTTATTAGGCTGTGGTCAGACGGCGATTCTCTCACATGCGAGAATCATATCACAGTTGCGAAAAGTGGAGAACTTAATTTCTCCATCTTCTCCATTGACTGAGTCTGCGAATGTCTGACTGCACTTGGTATCATCCGAGTGCAGTCCGATGTGTCACACGCATCCATAGACTTTAATGGGTGTGCGATATCCGAATTCCAGGGCCACGTGTAGCATTCTGTGATTTTTTTTTTTCCCATGCCGATCAGCAGTGCCCCATATAACACTGGTCTGAGTGCTATCCAATAAAACATTGTATAGCACTTGGTCGTGTTATATGCCCCTTGTAAGAGAGCTCTTATAGCTCATAGACTGCTGTAAATGAAATAAAAACTGGAAAGACAAAAAGCGCAATAGGGTCTTATCCGGTAAAGAAAAGATAAAAGTACAATATGTTCACCTGGCTGGGTTGTGACAGTCACAACTCTTATGTAAAAGGCTGCAGCACCACTAGGTAGATAGAAAGCAAATTCTGGAAGATGAGGTGGGTGAAATTAACAATGGCTATTATGACTACATGCCAAAAAGTAGACATTTCCTGTCCTCACTGGGTGACACGACAAACTATACACACTTTTAGTCATATACTGTCACACCTGTATGAAACTTTGATCTCCCCAGTTTCTTCCACGACTCCGGTTATTTGCATACTGTCTTATTCATCCAACTTTTTTTTTTTTACAAAATCTGGAGTGGAGAGCGGAACGATTAGTGAACGTGCTTCAGAGCCACTCCTCATTGTCTGTGTGAAAAAAACCAATAGTTTCTGGTATTGGCTCAGCTAATGAGCATCTTTGCGAATGGGTGGATTCCCTGTTGCAGCCTCTTGTGAGTTTAATTCCTGGTTACATCAAGGATTCAAGGGAAATCCTTGGAATTTTTTCCAGTAAAAAGTGGTCAGCAAAATTTACTTGGCTCTGCTGCGATGTAGTTTCGCTATATTCATGTATTCCACACCATTTAGCTATGCAGGCACTTCATTTTCATTTAGACAATTTTAGTAATTATTCCTTAGACCTTAAACAATATATTTTACAGGTTACTTTTTTTCTTATGACCCACAATTTCTTTACATTTGATTCTCGTTATTATTTACAGAAAACAGGTGTGGCCATGGGTGCGAAATTTTCACCTTCATTAGCCAACCTGGTTATGGCATATTGGGAATATAATTTTATTTTTTCTGTTTCCAATCCTTTTTTGTCTTGCATACAATGGTATGGCAGATACATCGACGATCTACTCATTATTTGGTCTGCCGATGTATCTGCCATACCGGATTTTATTAATTATTTGGATTCTAATGATTATAATTTGCAGTTTACACATAAATTTGATAAAAAGGAAATTAATTTTTTGGATCTTAATTTGGTTGGAGTGGCCAATCATTTGATTGAAACAAAAACTCATCATAAGATTATAATTTGCGGTTTACACATAAATTTGATAAAAAGGAAATTAATTTTTTGGATCTTAATTTGGTTGGAGTGGCCAATCATTTGATTGAAACAAAAACTCATCATAAGCCATTAGTGGTAACTCCATTTTACATGCGCATAGTGAACATCCTATGCACACCATTCAGTCCATACCAGTCGGTGAATTTACTAGGGTTAAAAGGAACTGCAGTAATAATTTAGTATTGAAAAGTGAAATTGACCTGGTATCCAACAAATTGAAACGCCGTAGCTATCCACATTGGATGTTAAATAGAGCACATAAAATTGTTGAAGGTAAGGACCGTAATAAGTTAATTCCATCGATTGCCATGAATGAGCCTGTTCCAAAATTGACAGAAAGAACCAGCAATAAAAAACCTTTTATTTGTTTCCAACATAGTCCTCAATTCAATAACATAAAAAATCTTATCAATAAATTTCTGCCTATCCTCTATGAGGACCCGGGTTTAGCTAAAATTCTCGACACAGGGATTAATATAGTATCTAGACGGGCTGTTACTATAGGTAACAGAATCTCTCCCAGCATGTTTTATCCAGAGAAAAGTACAAATAAAACGTGGTTGAATTGTAATGGGTCTTATAAGTGTGGCAGCACCAGATGTAAAATGTGTGCTCATACGATCATTAATAAGTCATTTATGAACTCAGACAAAACGAAAAACTTTATAATTAAGCAATATATTAATTGCAATACCGCTTTTGTGGTATATAAAATCGACTGTACCATTTGTCAATTGTCTTATGTTGGATGCACTATGCGTAAGCTTAAGATACGGATTAATGAACATTTATATGATATTGAAAATGCGGGTAATTCGTCCCGATCAGTTTCAGCTGCATCCAAACATTTTATTACTCAGCATGCATGCAGCACAAAATCTTTTTTGGCATATGGCATTGAACGTGTTAACCAGTGGCGTAACTACAAAGTTATGGGCCCCGGTGCGAACTTCCAAATGGGGCCCCCCCCCCTACCTCCGTGACGCCCCCCCACCCCCTTCCCCTAGATACGCCTCGGACTGTTGCAGGAATCTCCTGCACTGCAACATGGTGTTGGGTGCCAGCACAGCCCGCACAGTGGTATATCCAGCACAGCCCGCACAGTGGTATATCCAGCACAGCCCGCACAGTGGTATATCCAGCACAGCCCGCACAGTGGTATATCCAGCACAGCCCGCACAGTGGTATATCCAGCACAGCCCGCACAGTGGTATATCCAGCACAGCCCGCACAGTGGTATATCCAGCACAGCCCGCACAGTGGTATATCCAGCACAGCCCGCACAGGGGTATATACAGCACAGCCCGCACAGGGGTATATACAGCACAGCCCGCACAGGGGTATATACAGCACAGCCCGCACAGGGGTATATACAGCACAGCCCGCACAGGGGTATATACAGCACAGCCCGCACAGGGGTATATACAGCACAGCCCGCACAGGGGTATATACAGCACAGCCCGCACAGGGGTATATACAGCACAGCCCGCACAGGGCTATATACAGCACAGCCCGCACAGGGGTATATACAGCAGAGCCCGCACAGGGATATATACAGCACAGCCCGCACAGGGGTATATAGAGCACAGCCCGCACAGGGGTATATAGAGCACAGCCCGCACAGGGGTATATAGAGCACAGCCCGCACAGGGGTATATACAGCACAGCCCGCACAGGGGTATATACAGCACAGCCCGCACAGGGGTATATACAGCACAGCCCGCACAGGGGTATATACAGCACAGCCCGCACAGGGGTATATACAGCAGAGCCCGCACAGTGGTATATACAGCACAGCCCGCACAGTGGTATATACAGCAGAGCCCGCACAGGGGTATATACAGCACAGCCCGCACAGGGGTATATACAGCACAGCCCGCACAGGGGTATATACAGCACAGCCCGCACAGTGGTATATACAGCAGAGCCAGCACAGGGGTATATAGAGCACAGCCCGCACAGGGGTATATACAGCACAGCCCGCACAGGGGTATATACAGCACAGCCCGCACAGTGGTATATACAGCACAGCCCGCACAGGGGTATATACAGCACAGCCCGCACAGGGGTATATACAGCACAGCCCGCACAGGGGTATATACAGCACAGCCCGCACAGGGGTATATACAGCACAGCCCGCACAGGGGTATATACAGCACAGCCCGCACAGGGGTATATACAGCAGAGCCCGCACAGGGGTATATACAGCACAGCCCGCACAGGGGTATATACAGCACAGCCCGCACAGGGGTATATACAGCAGAGCCCGCACAGGGATATATACAGCACAGCCCGCACAGGGGTATATAGAGCACAGCCCGCACAGGGGTATATACAGCAGAGCCCACACAGGGGTATATACAGCAGAGCCCGCACAGGGGTATATACAGCACAGCCCGCACAGGGGTATATGCAGCACAGCCAGCACAGGGGTATATAGAGCACAGCCAGCACAGGGGTATATAGAGCACAGCCAGCACAGGGGTATATAGAGCACAGCCAGCACAGGGGTATATAGAGCACAGCCAGCACAGGGGTATATAGAGCACAGCCCGCATCTCATCCCCCCCCCCCCCCGATAATGGCCCCACAGTCCGGTGAAAAAGAAAAAAAAAACTCTCCTCACCTTTCCTTTTGCCCGCGCTGCTCCTGGTGGCTGCAGTCTGCCCAGGACACTGCAGGTGCGCGATGATATGACATCATCGCGCACCCGCAGTGTACTGTCAGAGGCAGAGCGGGGAATGATGGGAGAGGGAGCGTCAGGTGACGCTCTCCTCCATCATTGCATTGAACTATACCGGTGTCATAGACGCCGGTATAGTTAAATGCGGCGGCGGCGGCGGGGGGGGAGGAACAGTGCAGCGGCCCACTACTGGCATCGGCTCTTCTGGCATTTGCCAGAAGTGCCCGATGTCCAGCCCGGCCCTGCCCTGACCTGCCGGCCCGGGGCCCCTGACCTGCGGGGCCCGGTCGCAATGGCGACCGCTGCGACCGCGGTCGTTACGCCCCTGGTGTTAACAAACCTCAGCGAGGTGGGAATTTCAAACGCTGCCTTCTCACACGTGAAGCCTTTTGGATTTACTACTTGAATACCCGGTTTCCAGCCGGTCTTAATAAACGCAACGAGTTAATGTATCATTATTAACATCATATTCATGAGCTTTTTTCATATATTTTCTTATGTTTCCCTTTTTTGTATATATATATATTTATAATTGATATTTTTCATAGTAATTTTGTTTTTAATGATTGCGCTTTGTATCAGGAGGACCTTAGTCACATGGTTTCTGTATCCTATGCTTATTGGTTGGTGGTAGTTTTATAATGTTAGTATGTTTGTGTCTGTGTAGCTCTGACAAAGATCTGTATAGATCGAAACGCGTAGCTCGTTTCCCGTCGTCATGGAGAGCATTGCAGCCTATGTTTTAAAGATTTACCAATAAAGGATTGAATTTTATTCAAACATCTTGGAGCTGGAATCAATTTTCGTTTCTACTGTGTGAAAAAAAGCCCATGTGCATTAGCAAATAGCCTAATATTGGTCTACTGTATTGTGCAGTCTGTTTTCCACAGACTGATATCGTGAAAGTACCCAAATACTGTTGAAACCTAACCAAAAAAAACGTGTGTAAGGAGATGGACCTATTGCCCACATTCCCTCTTGAGGAACAAGTGTAATGTTATATTGTGTAATGTGAATTTTGATGTGTTAATGATGTTGGGACTAACCCAGAGTGCGAAGGGCTAAGGTGAAGAGACAGACCGTCCTGTCAGAATGTCGGATAGGGTCCAGTTTGCATAGAAAGCAGACTTCAGGTCTGATCAGTGCCGCATAATTTGGGTGTCCCGAACGTGAGAGGAGACAGAAGATGGTGAGATCCTAGTGGAGAGAAGTGACCAATAGGCAGAGTGATCTATCGGAGACAGGTCCAAGGGATGGATGCCTAGCAGTACGGCCCAGAGTTTATAACTCCGAGAGGTAAAGGGGCAGAGACAAAGAGTACCCTGGGTGGGAGTTCCAAAGTGTCAGTGACAGAGAAGTTAAGTAACGGCCATACTGTCAACATAGTTCCCTTGAGGGGGAACCATGCGTTGAGACTAGGACATATGCTAACTATACAATAGTAATGAGCTGGGTGGTGGTGAAGTAAAATAAAACAGTGAAGATAGAGAACGAACGAGTAAAGAGAAAGGGAATAGACTGAGTGAAGGAAATATTCATAAATCTGAGTACCCGCTACCTAGTGTATGCAGTCCCCACCAAGTTAATTTTTAGTAAGCGGTCTCCCTCGTTGAACTGTCAAACATTTGGTCCTGGCCAACCAAAGTCATTGATAACATGCAGCCTGCAAGGGTGTAGCGCCCTCAATGCAAAGGCCACACAATCAGCCAGGACACCCACCTTCAAGTAACGTCCCGGGGCGTAAGAGACGAGTACCTCACCCACTGCTACTGCCCTGCACCACATTACAAGTGAATAAAGCCAAATTGGATAACATTTAAGCAAGGTGGTCTGGGGTGGTAGTCCCAGCCGAGACAGTTACGTTACAGTCAGTGACACCCCAGTACCTTGTACAGAAATACACAGGACGAACAAGGGACACAGCTTTCCCCCACTAGTTACCTCCTTTTCCAGTCACTGCAGTTCAGTCAATCACAGTCTGAGGCTACAGGAGTAATCCAACAGGGATGACTTTTAATGAACAGAGATGAGAAAAAAAAGAAAATGAAGTACAACACTGGGTTCCTGCTCTCTCCCTAGCAATGTCCACAGCCGTACCCACAACAGCCTTGGTAGCAAAAAAAAAACGAAGCAGTAGTCCATACGCCGGGATCTGGATGCTTAAAATCCCTTTGGTGGGGCCTTGACAACTCCTGGGGCCTGTGTTGCGATGCTTAAGTCCTGGGCAACAGATTCTTCCCCTCCTAGGGTCTGCCAATGCTTGTGTTACTGTCCTGGGGCAACAGATTCTCTCCCCTCCTGGGATCTGACAATTCCCCTGTTAGTGTCCTTCAGCCAGGGCAAAAGATTCTTCCCCTTCTGGGGTCTGGCTTCCTGCCGCCTTTTCTGCTACTGACCCAGCCCACTCATTAACTCCTTGCTTTCCCTAATTCTACAACAGTGATACATATAGGAACATGGCAAAACAGGGTAAACACAGCACAGCATATTACAATCAATGGAAACACAGAACCGGCACATTAAATCTCCATGACATATGCAGTGCAATATATATATATATATATATATATATATATATATATATATATATATATATATATATATATATATATATATATATATATATATATATATACACTCACCGGCCACTTTATTAGGTACACCATGCTAGTAACGGGTTGGACCCCCTTTTGCCTTCAGAACTGCCTCAATTCTTCGTGGCATAGATTCAACAAGGTGCTGGAAGCATTCCTCAGAGATTTTGGTCCATATTGACATGATGGCATCACACAGTTGCCGCAGATTTGTCGGCTGCACATCCCAAAGATGCTCCATACAAGGCAGGATGGATCCATGCTTTCATGTTGTTTACGCCAAATTCTGACCCTACCATCCGAATGTCGCAGCAGAAATCGAGACTCATCAGACCAAGCAACGTTTTTCCAATCTTCTACTGTCCAATTTCGATGAGCTTGTACAAATTGTAGCCTCAGTTTCCTGTTCTTAGCTGAAAGGAGTGGTACCCGGTGTGGTCTTCTGCTGCTGTAGCCCATCTGCCTCAAAGTTCGACGCACTGTGCGTTCAGAGATGCTCTTAGGCCTACCTTGGTTGTAACGGGTGGCGATTTGAGTCACTGTTGCCTTTCTATCAGCTCGAACCAGTCTGCCCATTCTCCTCTGACCTCTGGCATCAACAAGGCATTTCTGCCCACAGAACTGCCGCTCACTGGATTTTTTTTCTTTTTCGGACCATTCTCTGTAAACCCTAGAGATGGTTGTGCGTGAAAATCCCAGTAGATCAGCAGTTTCTGAAATACTCAGACCAGCCCTTCTGGCACCAACAACCATGCCACGTTCAAAGGCACTCAAATCACCTTTCTTCCCCATACTGATGCTCGGTTTGAACTGCAGGAGATTGTCTTGACCATGTCTACATGCCTAAATGCAGTGAGTTGCCGCCATGTGATTGGCTGATTAGAAATTAAGTGTTAACAAGAAGTTGGACAGGTGTACCTAATAAAGTGGCCGGTGAGTGTGTATGTATATATATATATATATATATATATATATATATATATATATATATATAGACAATTTAAAGGAGAACCTCCCACATTGGAATAATATGACCATAGTTGCAGGGTAATACTCAGTAGTACATAGTAGGATAACATTTACCTATGACTGCACATAATGAACACATGAGGTATAACATAAAATGTGCAAACAGGGCCACATGAGCTTCGCGTGGGGGAGGGACAAACGAGGTTCTCTGCCACCTCTTTTCAAACATTTAAACCCTTTTTTTTCAGGGGAACAGACTGATAGTCTTTACACCCAAACCCACAAAATCAGGTTTTCAGGTGTTAATACAACTGAAAAGGGGCAGCACCGTTTACCTGCCCAGGACTCTGAACAAATGCACTACAGGATGCAGTCAACCCATGTAGCAAAGATGTCGGCAACACAGGTGTTCAGGTGCCATCCAAGATACATACCCTCATGCCCACTATCTCTCTTCTGTGTTGAAAATGTGAAAGGGAACCGTGCACCTTACTCCATATATTATGGGATTACTTCAAGTTTACTAAGTCTACTTTGACCAGAGCTAATCCGTCTAACTTTACTGATTATTCTTCATCAAAATGTCCTCTCTTGTTTCATTCTCAGACCTATTGACTTGCATGACTGAGTGTGAACCAATTTACGGATGCAAATCGTGCATTGTTATTTTTTTTATTTTTTCTCAGACTGGCTCAGTCCAAGTAAAAAATAGAACATGTGCACGGCCCCATAGAATAACATTGGTCCAAGTGCAATCCAATGTTTTGTCGGATCACACTCCAACCGGATGTACTGTCCTCTGCATGAGCCCTTAAAGGGGGACTCTTCTGTTCCTAAATATACGGATCTACTGGATGAACTTTCAGGACACTGCAGAATTTCACTATGTTCTCACAAAGTAGAAATTGCTCCTTCCTTCTTAGGAAGCCAGCCCTTCCCCCTCCCATCTATGAGGGTCCCTTAATATTTATCCTATTATTGATATTAGGAATAGAGTTGAGTGAATTTGCTTGGGTTCCCTCTTATTCGGCAATCTATAGCACTTACCGAATAAGCTGCAGAGGGAACCCGGATACCTGGAGCGCCGGCTGATCAGCTGATTGGCGCCGCAGCTGCATGTGTTGCAACTGTGTCACAGTCAGCGCATGCATGGAGAGCCCAACACACAGGCAATCTATGCATGTGTTGTGACTGACACAGCCACGACACACGCAGCTGCGGAGATGGTCATCAGGAATGATCCAGGTAGCAGGGTTCCCTCTGCAGCTTCTTCGCTAAGTGCTGTAGTTTGCCGAATAAGGAGGGAGCCGATCATATTCGCTCACCTATAATTAGGAATTTGTACACGTGAGACAGACTTTATAATTAATGGGAAAGAACCGGTGTCTGTAATGTAGATCTTTACCTTTTGGTTACCATGATTTAGCAATGGCATGTTTGGTCATAACGTACGGTTTGTAATAACATGCTTTATCTTGGAAAAAGTTTAAAAATAAATATATTGTTTTTGTTTTGTTTTTTTAAAGAAACATTTTTCAATATTATGAAGCTTTTTCCTTCAAGAAACAGCAACTATTTTATCCTGCAGGATATCTGTCCTCTGTTCCCAAGAAAATGACTTTCTCAGCATTATCTTAAATTGCTTATCGGGTAGATAAGTAATGGCTTCTTGAGAAGGCTAGCCTGTGGGAGGATTATTGTGTAAAGTTGGGAATTCCACAGATCAACTAACAATGGGTTAATGGCAGGCTTATAATGTCAATCAGTGAACTGCTAAATCTTGGGAATTTTCAAGCACACAAATACCCATCACATATGTTTCTAATATGTAATATATTCTAATATCAACATTTGAAGTGTAGCTATGAAATTACGATTATATGCATCTTATTGGTATTTTGGTATCCGGGCCTGCCTGAGCAAAAGATGATACAGCCCAATTTATATCTAGTAGTGATGTTGGTTCCACTAAGGAATTATTTTATTGTGCCACCCTATCTGAAAAAAGTTCTGAGATTAAGAACCCTACCGTAATGTAGGGTCAGTTCAATACAAACACAGGGACTCCGGATTTTTTTTTTCACTAAAGGCTCTTATAGACATTGCCTAAACGTCAGTCCAATTTCAGTAGGAGCGGCCATTTCTCCTGCAGCAGATTTTCAGGGGAGATAGGAGAACCCATCAATCTATTGAAAACTTGTGATTGTTTTGCTAGTTAGTGAAATTCTCTATAACAGGATGAACATCCGAATACGCTACCCATTATGCACATTACCATGGTTTTTCATCTATAAGATTGCCTAACTCCTTCAGGACCTTGGGGTTCTCCATTTTTGAGTTTTCGTCTTCTGCTCCCCTTCTTCCCAGAGACATAACTTTTTTTAATCTTTGTTCAATATGGCTGTATGAGGGCTTGTTTTTTGCGAAAAGAGTTGTACTTTTGAACTACACCATTGGTTTGTACTGGAAAACGTGAAAAAAAAATTCAAAGTGCAGTGAAATTGCAAAAACGGTGCAATTCCACAATTGGTTTTTTTTGGGGGGGAGGTTTTACCATGTTCGCTAAATGCTAAAACTGACCTGCCATTATGATTCTTCCGGTCATTATGAGTTCACAGATACCAAACATGTATAGGTTCTTTTTTATTTGTGGCAAAAAAAATTCAAATTTTGCACACAAAAAAAATGGCTCCATGTTTCGACGTGTGTCTATTTTTCAGGATCTGGGGCTGGGTGAGGGTTTATTTTTTGCGTGCTGAGCCGACTTTTTTATTGATACCATTTTGCTGTAGATTTGATTTTGCAATCACCTGTTATTGTATTTTATTGCAATATTGTGGCAACCAAAAAAAGTAATTCTGCCATTTAGATTTTTTTTTCGTTACGCCGTTTACCGATCGGATTCATTATTTTTATATTTTGATAGATCGGGCGTTTCTGAACTCGGCGATACCAAATATGTGTGTGTTTTATTTTTTTATTGTTTTATTTTGGATGGGGCAAATAGTTTGTGCTTCGATCTTTTATATTTTTAAAAACATTTCTTTTTACTTTTCAGTGGCTTCAAAAGTCTCCATGGGAGACAAGATGCTGCGTTCATCCTATTGCATGTGCTACACACAGCAGGGCTTCAGCCCTGCTCTATGTAGCTAAAATGATCATCTGCTATGAGTACCAGTGACTGAGCGATGCTCATAGCAATCCGGCAGTGACAACCACAGCGGTCTCCTGCAGACCCTGGGTTGTCATGCCAACCCATCGGCGACCCGCAGGCATGTGACACAGGCGCTGATGGGCAGGATTTGTGACACGCTTCCGGCGTGAGCATGTTAAATGCCGCTGTCAGAAATTGGCAGCGGCATTTAACATGCTAACCGTCATGGGCGGATTGCGATTCCACCTGCGGCTTTTAGGGCCATATGGCAGCTGATGAAATGGGGAATTGTGAACTAATATTTTTGGCATCAAAATAATTTTAATTAGATTTAATATTTGAACCGACTACTCCACCAAGATATTTAAACTGTTCCACCAAGCTGGTGCAATTGTTTCCAGATGTGGGAGAGGGTTCAGTGGTAACATAGATGACTTATCCCAATTGATTTTTAGGCCTGATCTCTCATCAAACTCCTTTATGTCTGTCATTATTGGGGCTGTTCACATTTTTACATCATGAGACCAAGACGACACCTAACAATTGATCAACATTACCTCACCATTGCAAGGCTTCAAGCAGGATGTTCTTAGATGGAAGTGGTCACTGAGCTTAGTGTCACAGTGTCATCATCAGCAGGTAGCAACAGAGATACAGAGAGGTTGGAAGGGTCACAAAAAGTCATAGAAGTGGACGTCCTTTGGCCACATCCCACACTGATGACCGCTTTATTGTGAACAATGCCCTTCAGAAACAGATGATGAGAGCCTCACACCTCCCTTAAATGTGCCTGAAGTTGTGTGGCATTCAAGTGTCACATCAGACCATTCCAAACCGTTTATATCTGAATGGGTAACCAACGGCACTACCAGGCACAGGCTGTGCATTAATGAAAGTTGATTCACGCTGAGCAGAAATGTTGGCCGCCAACGATGTTGGAGATGTCAAGGAGACAGCTATGCATCAGCCACTGTTGTCACCAGACAATTCTTTGATGGTGGTAATATTACAGTGTGGGCAAGTGTGTCTAGTTAATACAAAACTGCCCTATACATTTGTGAATGGTACAGAGACAAGCCCCTACTACTTGATCATTAATCCAGTGATTGTGCCTCTGCATGAGCAACTCAGGCCTAATTTCTTCTTCATGGATGACAATGCTCCAGCTCATCGAGGTTGCATCATTAGACAATGGCTGCTGGAGCATGGGGTACCTCAGACGGAGTGGCTTGCACTTTCTCCAGACTTAAATCCCATAGGAAGCCTATGGGATCAGCTGAGTGGCTGTGTAGAGGCTCATAACGCTGTACCCCAGAACGTCAATGACTTGAGGGTCACCCTTCAAGAAGTGTGATATGCCACGCCTCAGCAAACAATAACTCAACTTGTGAAAAGCAGGAGATGTCGTTGTCAAGCTGTAAGTGTTGCTCATTACCACATTACAAGTTATTGATACATTTTATTTTATATAAATGCTGCAGAATAAAAATGAAAAAAAACATAGTATTAATAGTTTATTGTTATAATTTAATAAAATGCAAAGTAAATGTGTAAGGAGGAAGACCGGGCCGCGGGTACTTGTACTGAGCCGGTTCTGGAACAGTTGAGGCTGCCTCCCTTGTTGCCTGGGGGAAGGAATGAGGAGCTGGACCGACCTCATGACCCGTGTAGGAGGGGCAACTTAAAAAGCAAAGCGCGCACAGCTTTTTGGTGGTTTGGTGCTAATCAGCAGCGCACAGCCGAGTGAGCAGCGTGCTCTGTCCTCTGAGCACCGGTCCCCGTCACCTCCAGGGGGACCGCTGCAGAGAGAAGTGCTGTGCGCTCAGTAGCTGCCAGAGACAGAAGGGGCATGAACTCAGTGACTGTGAGTACCGCGCACGTGCAGAGGAGGGCAGGTCAAGTACCAGGTAGACTTTTGCGGTCTAACCTGCCACTTGCTTCCTGCCCATTTACATTTGACTCTTGAGAGTGCCGCGGCCTTGTTTGTTTTGGCCGCACATGCTTATGGACTAGGGCCTCAGCGGAAGGTACCAGAGACCGACCGCTGCTGCCAGAAGACGGACCATCTCTTAAAGGACCCCATGTGAGGACATCGCCCAGCCGCTGCCGGTTCTGCAACCCCTCTTCGGGATCATCTGCTGCAGAGAACCATACAGGACACCATAAGTTCTTGCATTGGACTGCTATTGTTTTACAGTTGCTACGCCTATTATCTCTCCTTTAACCATTAACCTCCCTGCGAGGAGTGTATACGTTGTTTTATTAAATTGTTACAACTTGATAACCCTTGCTCTGCCTCCTGTTTGTCACTGCATCCCGCAACCTGCTTACAAATGAACAAAATAAATATCTAAATCAAATGAGGTGCACTTGCACAAAGTCAGTAATTTTGTATGGTTATAGCCAGGTGTATGAGTAACCAGTATTACTAACATGGTGATAATGATCATTTTCATATGTAAGTGGAAACATGATCTGAAACAGCTGTATAGGAAGCTTAAAATTGCTCAAGAACACCTAAACTCTACAAAAGTGAGGTTGTGGAAGAAAGTTTCATGTCATGAACACAGCAACAAGACATGAGATATTTACACTGAATTAGCAAGGTCTCTCCCAGGGAAAGAGTTCAAAGACTGAGGTTTCAGGATGTGCTGTTCAAGCTCTGATGAAGAAGCACTAAGAAATTGGCAATGCTGAGGACTGTAGACTCAGTGGTTGTTAAAGAAAACTTAGTGCAGCAGATGAAATACACATCATTCTAATTTCTTAGATCTCAGAAGAAGTCCAGGAGTTCTGTCAACTCAGAACTGTCTGCAACCAATGGGATTCAGCTACACCCACCTACTTGAAAAGTCTGGCCAGAAGTGGTGTTCATAGAAGAATTGCGGCTTAAAAAAACCCAGAAACATGCATTCAAAAAGGAAACAAGGCCATGTCACTCAACTATGCATGAAAGCATAAAAACTGAGGTATAAGAAAATGGCAACAGGTGCTCTGGACTAATGAGACAAAATGTGAAATATTTGGCTCTAACAGAAGGTAGTTTGCTGCTGGAGGACTTGAGAGCAGTACAATAAGTGCCAGCAGACAACAGTGAAGCATGGTGGAGGTTCCCTGAACGTTTGGGGAAGTGCAGTGCCCCAGAGTCCTGGTCGTTGCAGTAATGTCGCTCTTCCACCAGGGGGAGTGATATTACGTCTGATGGTACTAAAGGAGTTCACCTTGCCAGGTATCACAAGTCACACACTACACTTCACACTCCAGTCCACCAGGGGGAGCCTTGCTACTATCTTCTAGGGCACTCCTCACACACGGGTAAAACTGGTGGGTTGGATAGGAAGTCAGTCAGAAGCTGCCTGGGTTTGACCCAGAGAGGACCTGTCAGGCAGACAGGGGGAGAAGGACGAACATCTGAGCTGCAGACAGAGGGTCCCTGTCAGGGGTGGGATCCTGGCAGAGGCCTAGCAGGAGATAGAATGCTATGGAGCTGCGCCTGCACCCCATGCGGCAGCATCCTAAGAAAGGACACGAAGCGAAGTGTATTGTGGAGAGTGAGAAACGAAGTCACAGCACAAGGAGATAACACCGGGAGGAGTTCTGCCCCGAGATCGGCAGCCTCCTGAGGCGTGTAGCCGGTGGCCGGAACACCGAGGGAGTAATTGACTCTACGCATTACTTCAGAGACCGGCAGGACAGTCAATTCCAAGTTGGCTACCCGACGTTAATACCTAAGAAGACACGGAGGCAAAATTGTGGGAGCGGGGCGTCTCTAGGGTCCCTATATATAAGCTCCAGGCCTACCCAGTCATACGGTTTGTCCTATCCATACCATCTGGGGGACAGAGAGAGAGAGAACATCAGAAACATCCACGAAAGTTGTGAGGACTATCCCGTGGTGCTCAGCAGGGAGGTACTACAACACACAGGCGCTAGTAGGAAGGCTACTGATTTCCACCTGGTTAAGAGAACTCTGGATGTGCCTTCGGACCGGCCGGACTCTGCCTGCCCTGTGAACAGTACTCTGGACTGTGGATGCTGAAGTCTTCAGTAAAAGGTAAAGAGACTGCAACCTTTGTGTCCTCGTTATTCATTGCGCCTTACAACGTCAACCATCACCACCTACACATCAGGGAAGCCCTGGGGACATACTTCACCTGTGGGAAGGTATACCATCTAGCTGCCATTCCATCACCCCAGCGGACCCCTAAGCAGCGTTGGTCACCCTGACCGAATACCACAGGTGGCGTCACGAACACCAGACTAACTTCACCTTTAATTGGACGCCCCTCAGAAGGGCCACGGACCAGGTCGGGCCACTGTGACATCCCCAGAACCGAGACAGAGGGACCCGGTACCGAGTACCCCATTGCCCTTAACGTGGGGGCGATCCATCATTTTGGCGTCACGAACAGGATCTACTTAAGCCTGAAAATCAGGTCATGTGTGCCTAAGAACTGTATTGGAACTGTGATTTATTGCAAGGACTGTGTATTGCCAAATTCCCACCAAAATCACCGCCATTACAGCACCATATGGTGTGCAGGAGGAGTGGGGCGTGTCGTCGTGGGAGTAGCTTGGAAGACTGGCGCGAAGGTAGAGCCAGCCCCTTACAGATACTACTATGTCCGAGAGATATGCCCATCAACAAGAAAGGTCCGCCTTCTAGTCTGGGATGGTGGAGGAAGAAGGAACCGCCCTCCGGACGGGGAGGAGCAGGAATCATTGAACGCCACGAGGCAGAATCTGGTTGGCAACATGGCGAGTGGAGGTCGCCCGGAAGAGGGGGAGAAAACCCGCACCAGTCCCAGCCAATGGGAGCCGAGTGGCCCCTTACCAGGCCGCATGGACCAGGAGGTTCTCGGAGCAGAAGTGGAGGAGTTATGTCGTCAGCTCCGGGACCTGTGTCAGCACGTGACCGCCGCTAGTGAGAAGCAGCCATGCTACCAGCTGCCCAAGCCCCAGCCTGCAGCAGAGGAAGCCGGCACTGGGTAGATGTGGACTTGCCCCCGCCACGACCACCCGGACGGGTATGTAGCCGCATTGAATGCGAGAGGCCCTGGGAGACTCTAAAGACTGCTGACGTCCCACTGCAGCCCATCAAGCAGCCTGTAAACGTCCAGGGGGAGTGGATGACATTTAAGTGGACCCGTGCTACCACCAACCTGATCGGGTTCCCTGGAGAGGCCCAGTCGGAAGGAGAGAGCATTGAGGTCATCCACCAGCAGGACAATCGACAACAAGTACGCCGACAGGAGGAGGAGTGGGCTAGAAAGAAGGAACTCCGACGTCAGGCTGAACGGGAAAAAAACCTCCAGGCTAAAGCCCGGGTCAGACAGACGGCTGAGGAGGACTGGGGCCCGCAGCACTACGGAGTCATCAGTACCTTCCCGCTTACAGGGGGGTTGGGGCTTCATAAAGGAGCCCGGCCTTGCTCTGGAAGTGTTTGTGAACAGACGGGACGTGGAGGCGCATCTCATTGAGGGACACCCAGGTTGGGATCTATACCCCGGTGACCGCGTTCGGTACACGCGCCATTGGGGAGACAAGGATGGTATGCCCTTCTCGTTCGCAAATACAAACCGGAAGTGACCGTACCACCATCTTACTGCTCCCTACCAGAACAGGTGGCCCTTTCACCAATCTCTCTGTGCTCCAAGTGCCTTCGGACCATTACCCCAAGGAGAACTGTGAGTACGCAGACCCCTATCCGGGGTGCAGATGCACTCTATGTGGTAGCAGGTGGTGGTCAGCACCCAAAGGGACCACCCCCTGAATCGCCAGTGTAAACCTCGGAGAACCAAAAACTAGTTCTTTCAACTGTTTGTTCTTCCTTTGCTGCTTAAACCCGTCTAGGGTTAACTCTTAAAGGGATCCCTTTGTTTACCCGGGATCCCTATTGTTTCAAGTTTTTCTATTTTTCTTCTAAAAGAACTGCGGAATCATGAACTGTGCATGGTCGCAAACTGTCGCTGTATATAGTTTGCACCTTCTTAAAGGTGCTCTCTGCTGGTTTTACATAGGAGGCTTTTACAGAGACTGCCTCTTAACAGAAACTGCTATTAATTATGCTGTAAAATAACTGCTTTGCTTCACAGACCTGAAGAAAAACCCGTTGGTGTGGCAGAATTCCGGGTCAGTTTTACATGTCTTGTAGCCCACCCAAACCAACGTTCGGGGGTTCGTAACAGGTCCCTCATATTACATCACGTCATTTAAAAAGACTTGGGAATTAATGATGTGATTATTGCACTACCTCTGAAAAGACTTGGAGTTTCCTCTTAAAGGGAATGTTCACTTTTTGCACTTAGTTAAAACATGATAGTGTTGCCTTAAGAAGTTAGATAGTAATAATGTTTATACATAACAGTAGTATGTAGTTAGCAAGCTAGTAATAAGAAATGTTTGAAAATGTTTAATAATGTACTTTAAATAAAATGGAGGACAAGAGAAAGTTGAAAGAAAGATACAGTCTAGCCTGTAGTGGAGGTGAAACTTGTCCTGAATTTCAATAAAGTGAGCCCGTAGGGGTTAGTGAGTCCTCTAGAGAGCCATAGATAGATGGTTAATAGACTTTGCACTTAAGGAAAATGTTAAATTATTGTTATAAGATAGCACTTAGTATTTAATAGATAGAATACCTGTATGGGTAATTGGTTCTATAGATAGATAGTAACTGTTTTCAATCTGCCTTTTGCACAATGTAAATATGTTCTTGTTTGTAACGCTCAAGTGTCCTCACCTCCTATAAAGGGAAGCACTGTTAAATTAATTTGTTTACATTCCAAAAAGTTTGTATGTCTTTTGCTAACATGTATTGTTGTTCTTCTTTTCCCAGTCCCGGAGTACTGGATTTAACGGGGGGGAGTGCAGCGCCGCAGAGTCCTGGTCGTTGCAGTAATGTCGCTCTTCCACCAGGGGGAGTGATATTACGTCTGATGGTACTAAAGGAGTTCACCTTGCCAGGTATCACAAGTCACACACTACACTTCACACTCCAGTCCACCAGGGGGAGCCTTGCTACTATCTACTAGGGCACTCCTCACACACGGGTAAAACTGGTGGGTTGGATAGGAAGTCAGTCAGAAGCTGCCTGGGTTTGACCCAGAGAGGACCTGTCAGGCAGACAGGGGGAGAAGGACGAACATCTGAGCTGCAGACAGAGGGTCCCTGTCAGGGGTGGGATCCTGGCAGAGACCTAGCAGGAGATAGAATGCTACGGAGCTGCACCTGCACCCCATGCGGCAGCATCCTAAGAAAGGACACGAAGCGAAGTGTATTGTGGAGAGTGAGAAACGAAGTCACAGCACAAGGAGATAACACCGGGAGGAGTTCTGCCCCAAGATCAGCAGCCTTCTTCTGAGGCGCGTAGCCGGTGGCCGGAACACCGAGGGAGTAATTGACTCTATGCATTACTTCAGAGACCGGCAGGACAGTCAATTCCAAGTTGGCTGCCCGACCTTGATACCTAAGAAGACACGGAGGCAAAATTGTGGGAGAGGGGCGTCTCTAGGGTCCCTATAAATAAGCTCCAGGCCTACCCAGTCATATGGGTTGTCCTATCCATACCATACCATCTAGCTGCCATTCCATCACCCCAGCGGACCCCTAAGCAGTGTCGGTCACCCTGACCGAATACCACAGGTGGCGTCACGAACACCAGACTAACTTCACCTTTAATTAGACGCCCCTCAGAAGGGCCACAGACCGGGTCGGGCCACCGTGACATCCCCAGAACCGAGACAGAGGGACCCGGTACCGAGTACCCCATTGCCCTTAACGTGGGGGCGATCCAGAAGCATCTCAGCTAATGGGGGATTTGCACAGCTCAAAACTCTGATTCAGCTGGACTGTCCCATCACATTACAGCATTTCTCCCGGCTTCTATTCTCACCTCTCTGACACGTCTTCATTGCTTCCTCTGTAGCTCCCCCCTCAGGGGTGGGGCCTCTCTCTGCTCAGTGCATAAATTAAATAATTCACTTCCTTCTCCCTCCTTTGATCTGGTCTCCCCAGGACTCAAACTCACAGCGCCGTGTTTGCAGGCTGTTGCGCTACCAATGAGTCAGCCCATGATGATGTAGATAGGAGAATTAAGTAATTTTGACCTCTTTTCCAGGCAATGAACCCAGAAGCAGGTTATAGATGTCCATAGAAATACATTATGTATAACAATAACAATGTATTTTTATGGTGCCTGTATACGGAGGGAGATGTCCTGGGGAGAATTTTGTGTATTTGATCTGTACTGCAGGCTCTGATTAAAGGTAGATTGTACTGCTAGAAATATACTGCTATGTACACAATATATGTATTTGTATTTTAGAGATAGAATAAGAAATTTCTTCATCCTATAAAACTGGTAAAAAAAATAATAATGAAAAACACTTGATAGTGAAAAAAAATTAATTTTTAATGTTTTTTTTTTTAAATAATAAACATCACAAATCAGGACATATTTGGTGTCCTTCTACACCTCCAAACAAAACAGCGATCAGATTATTTATGGTGATCGGTAAATTTCGTGATTGATATTTGTTCTCTATTAAACCCATAAAAAATTTAATAAAACTGTAATGCTGAGGCTGTGTTCACGTGTAGCATAAATGCTGTGTTCTTTCTGCTTTTTTTTTTATTATGCAAGTGTCTTCACCACACAACACAATAACAATCTTCTCTGATTATTACGTGTTTGCTGTAATTCTCTTATGGATTTTCCCACTTATTTGATGCGATTTTGGTGCAGATATGAAGCAGAACAGCGCTATTTTCATATGTTTTTTTTTTTCAGAAGAAGAGAAAAAATGCAACAAAACTGCAAAGCTCAGCAGCAGCATCATCAGACCACAGAGGGCGGAGATTTAGGCTATGTGCACACGCATAATGATCCACTGCGGATTTTTCCGCAGCGGATTTGATAAATCTGCAGGGCAAAAACGCTGCGTTTTTGCTGCAGATTTATCGCGGATTTACCACGGTTTTTTTGCGGATTTCACTGCGGTTTTACAACTGCGGCTTTCTATAGGAGCAGCTGTAAAACCGCTGCGGAATCCGCAGAAAGAAGTGACATGCTGCGGAATGTAAACCGCACGTTTTTTTCCCCAGCATGTGCACAGCGTTTTTTGTTTCCCATAGGTTTATATTGTAATGTAAACTCATGGGAAACTGCTGCGGACACGCTGCGGATCCGCAGCATTTTCCGCATCGTGTGCACATACCCTTAGAAATGCATCAAATATGGAGGAGAAGATTGTTATTGTGTAGTTTGGTGGGGTCATCTACAGAAAACAAAAAACAATATTTCTGCAATGTGTGAACACGGCCTTACAGACACAAAAATAAGGCAGATGTCATATAGTGAAGATGCATAAAGATGAGAAAGTTCTGGCGGCTCAAACTGTGAATGAATTAACAAAAAATAATCCACAGGTCCCATCTAGAGATGAACAGGACGCACAGAGGATGTCCCGCCAGCTCTGGCTAATCAAAAGCAGTGCTGGGGACACCGGAAGGTAAGAGATTCGCAGCCTCCCATCAAGCTGCCAGGTAGCACTGATTGGGACGCTGGACCAGATCCATCCCCACATCTTTTGTCCAAAGTGTCCCAGATACAGTGGACAGTCCTGAGTTTAGGTTTGCGCTCTGCAGTCTGGAGTGTCTGCTGAATGTCCCTTACTGCCACCGCCCCTCTGACAACTCCTCCTGCCAGGAGAAGGAATTGGTAAATGAGTGTGGATTAGGGCGTGGCCAACCTTTGCCGCATGATCTGTCCCATTTTTCTGATCTTCAAAAGTTGTGCGGTATGGATTTGGTCAGGATTAATAATTTCCTCAATGCTGAGAAATAGGGCTCATACTCACTTGCTAGAAAAAAAACGGTCGGTAATCTGGACCGAAAAAATTGGATGCAAACTATGCGATTGTCATGCGATTGTCATGCAAGTTCAATGCGATTTTAATCGCACCATCCGTTTTACATCCGTATGCAATGCGTTTTTTTCTCTGCAACAATTTTTATACAATCATTTACAGGACCATTTACAGTGTTCTATGCCACAGAATGGTAAGGTATCTGTAAAAAAACGGACGGAAAACGGATGGTCCATATTCCGTTTGCTTTTTTTATCGCACCCATTTTTCGGCTGAAAAAAAAAATCGCAAATGAGAAGTCACCTATTGAATAACATTGGTCAGAGTGCAATCCAATTTTTTATTGGATTGCACTCGTCCGTTTTGCTCGCAAGTGAGTATGAGCCCATACAGGCAGATACTTATCCATCATGCAGTACAATAAGGGAGGCGCCTGATTGGCTGTAAATGTATTTTGCAGCAGGACAACGACCTCAAACATGCAGCCAATGTCATTAGCGTAAAGAAGAACAAGGATTCCTGGAAGTGATGATACGTCCCCCACAGAGCCCTGATCAGCATCCTTGAGTCTGTCTGCGATTTCATGCAGAGACAGAAAGATTTGTGCATTTCTACATTCACAGAAGATCTGTGGTTAGTTCTCCAAGATGTTTGGAACAACTTCCCTGCCGAGCTCCATCAAATATTGTGTGCAAGTGTATGTAGAAGAATTGATGTTTTAAAGTCAAAGGGCGGGCCCAACAAATATTAATTTGATTTTAGATTTTTCTTTAGTTCATTTACGTTGCATTTTTTGCATTCTTACTTTGCCCTATTTTTTTCACATCTATCTAAAATGTTTGCAATGTACTGTGTATATATAATATACGGATATACACCCAGTGCTCTGTGATCCTGTCCTGATAAGCTGCAGACCTCAGTTTGTAGTGAACATAAATATATTATTTCCTGTATTTAGAAACAACTACTGTAACAACACTGAACCTGTAGAAATAATTATTCTTTTGTTTAAGAAGTGCAGTGAAACCAGGAAGTTTATATAGTGAGCAATAATCCCAGAGCAAACAGTGGAAGGCAAACAAAGCTTCAAGTACTATGGGGTTTTCCAAAGTGCTAATGGATCATCATTAGGACAGACTATCAGTATCTGTTCAATGGAGGTCTGACACCTGCCGCAATCATCTGAATGAAGGCATATAGTGCAGATAATACCGTAACTTGGCATCAGTCCATCATATATTTCAGTGGTGGCCAACATGAGATAACCATATTGACACATCTAGCATGTTCTCTTGTCAGATGGAACCAAAGTAAAACTTTTTGGGGTAAATACAAAACACTATGTGTGGTAGAAAACTAAACGCACATCACCCTGAAAACACAGTCCCTGCCGTCACACATGGTCGTGGCAGCATAATGCTGTGGGGATGCTTTTCTTCAGCAGGGACAGGGAAACTGGTCAGAGTTGATGGGAAGATGGATGGAGCTGAGTACTGGGCAATCCTGGAGGAACACCTGATTGAGGCTGGCAAAGATTTGTGACTAGGGTGTAGGTTCACCTTTCAGCAGGACAACGACCCTAGACATACTGCCAGAGCTACAATAGAATGATTTATAACAAAGCATATTCATGCATGTGAATTGCCCAGTCTAGATCTAAACCCCATTGATAATTTGTGGAAAGACCTGAAAATTGCTGTTCAAAGTTGCACTCCACCCAATCCTACTGCGGTAGAGCTAGTAAGGAAGAAAGGGCAAAAATTTCAGCCTCTAGATGTGAAAAGCTGTTAGAGAGGTACCCCAAAAGACTTGCAGCAGTAATTGGGGCAAAAGGTGGTTCTACAAAGTTTTGACTCAAGGGGGCTGAATACAAATGCAGGTCACAATTTTCCGATTTATATTTTTAAAATAGTTAGAAAACCATCTATCATTTATTCTTCACAAACATTTGTTGATGTGTTGCTTTGTGTGGGTATATCTCATAAAATACCAATAAAATACATTTATATTTGTGGTTGTAACATGAAAAATTGTGCAAAAGTTCACAGTATATGAATACTTTCTCAAGGCACTGTATATAAAATAATCTACAGTTTTGTGTACTCCCACTTTCCTGTGCTCCCATAAATTATAGGGAACATACCATGCTGACCACTGAACAATACACTTACTGTGGACCATCGAATAGTCCTGAACAGCTTTTGAAGCCTCCACAATGTGGAAAATGAACTATGTTCTGCTCATACATGGCCATCTTGTCTGCTTACATGTTTTAGTCGGTCAGTATTTAAAAATCTTCATAATAACAAATGCCATACAACATTGCACTCTTAAAAATTTATTAAAATAAATTAAAATAATTTTTACATTATTTCTAGAGTTCTCTGTCCCAGTTGGGGCACACAATCTCAATTAGCGGGTTTTCACAATCTCATCATAAAACAACCAATATAAAGCAATAATTAAATATTATATAAATAAATAAAACAACTGCATAAAGACCATGTAAAAATAAATAATTACCATAAATAATATAAAAATATTACAAAAATATATAAATAAGTGGCATTTAGTCACACTTTTTCAATATACTGATGTGAAGGACAACTAAGGAATATATTAGGGATTTTTTTTTTTTTTTGAATGATTACGGCAAATTCTTGTCTTCAATTCCTGTACAAAATTCAGTAATAGAAGGTGAAGAACGTTGTTTGCTTGGGATTATTGAAAAGACCAGGCAATGTGGTCCTTCCAACTAAAAGAGTAGAAGACTACAATGACCGAGGGTAATTTGCTTAGTTGGGCCCCTTCTAACATGAGTCTTTAAATAGTTTTGGTCTTCCTATATGAGGTAAAAAGATTTTAGGGCTCCAGGGCGTGGGAGTGACCCACAATAGTTAAGCCCTTGACTATATCCATGTACCGTACATTAAAGATAAAGTCTTTGTCTCTATACCACCTAGAGGAGCACCGAGGGGTTTTGGTGTCTGTGTCCGACCATTTCCTTGGCACCCACTTTTGTTATGTTCCAGGTCATGATACCACCAACAATTATCAATATAAAGATGGTCATTAGAAAGGTCAGAGGACAAGGCTTAGTTAGGCCAGACTTGCTCAGAAAGTCCACCATCCTAAAATAATATCCAATACGAGAGCTGAACAGACATTAAAAGAAGTTGCAATAAAAAAAGTGAAATATTCACTACGCATGTTTCTTTGACTGCAAACACGCAATCTTGGGTTTCAATCTCGACTTTTGGTGAGCAGGAGGATGTTTAAATATTAAACAGAAGATCCCCTTGAAGCAATTCACATTATTAGACCTCCTGGAACACTCTTAAGGCATTGCAGAGGTCCTGGAGGATGAGGTAAATCCCGGCTTTTTCTTGGAATTCGGTGATGTCTTCAGGCAGCTCCTGAGACACGTGGGTAGGAATAGGAATACTTTTCTCTCTCATCTGTCAGAGGGAAAGAAATATTGATCAGGACCAAACATGCTTATACCATGCTCCTCACCATCTTCCCATACATCTCACTCCAGATGGCTAGAAACCCATAAATGTATGCCGCTTACCATTTCTTTCAAGTTAGAAATAAATTCTTTCAGGTCATACTGCAAATCCGTCAGATCAGCATCAGTATATAGACGTGTGGATCTAAGGAGGGAGTACATGGTCTTCAATCCCTTTAACATCTGGGGGTAGCAGTCCACCTATATAAGAGAGAAGATCAGGAGGTTTATAATCTGTATTTCACACCATATCTGACCGCTACATGCGTCTTTATCTTTGCAATAATACACGTTATACGGTGCGTGGTCAGTGAGGCAAGAGACCCCCCTCTACTAACTAAACAACGCCTTATGTATCAGTGGTTAGGGTCTGGTATAGAGACCCTGGCATCATCACTATGTAGTGCCATATTGCAAAATATGACCAAGTACGATTGAGTAACTATAAGTTCCAGCATGCCCTCTAGAGTTGACAGGTAATGCAAATACATATTACAGAGATGTAAGCTTATATTTATTAATGCAGATCACTGTAAATTGCAGCATGCCATGCCGGGTGCCAGGTAATGTAGATGGCATGGAATATAAATGCATATGATGCAGTTGATACGTAGGAAAATGTAGGCAGCTCTCATTATTCTGCACACCACAATCTACTGTTTAGTGCAGCCATGGGGTCATAAAGCCCCAATATACAGAAGGTGTAGAGACTGGGGCCACTCACCTGGCTGGAGCTGCCACTTCTGCACTGGTCCAATGGAATTGGAGAGATTCCGAGTCTGGTTCCTAACAGTTCTAACTTCTCCTGATTAAGCCCCTATGGAAGTAAATATTAAGTATTAGTATTAAAATAGACTCCATTATGTAGAAGTATTATAGCTGAGAATGTAGCTGGTGAAAGGAGAGCTGGGCATTGTGTTCTACATTGGCATGAGGTTAGTAGGGCCGAATGGCGTTGTGCCAGCGAGGGTATTGGGAGACAATGGACTATTAAGGAGGCAGAATAGGAGCACAGAGCCCCAACAAGTCCATATCATGGACCGTACCAATATGGCATTTTCATGGTCACTGTATCCTCTTCTACATACCAGGCTTCTGGCAGAGAATGCTTAAAAAATATGGCTAGTGGTGGAGGTAAATTTGGAGGCTCATAGGGGTACATTATATATGACTAGCCTGCATGTCATGAAAGTGATCACACTGTTGTATCATTGGCGGAACTAGAAGCTCATGGGCCCCAATGCAACAGCTCTAATGGGGCCCCAATTAATGCAAGTCGTTAGTAGCATTTGTCTTTTCATATTGGTCAAAGGGACGTTTTGGGTCTCGTAGGACTTCAGGGCCTCGGTGCGATCGTAACCCCTGCACCTAATGCAGTTACTAATCACTATAGAAAAGCCACACACTAATGTGAGAACACTAAGAAATATAAATTATGGAAAATACTGATGAGGAAAGGTGACCGTAAAGACAAATTATAAGGGACAGATACAGTAACATCCCAGATTGGGGAGAAGCACCATTATACATATGGGATTAGTAAGGACTATGGCAGTGAGGACGTTGGGATGGACACCACTGTATAATTATCGGCAGTGCAGAATGGACACAATTGGAATATTTGGCAGCGATCGGTACTCACCATTTTGTTTGTAATCTCCGTTGCTTCCAGTCTGATTTTTTCGATGAGTTCCTCCATCCTGTCCATTGGTAGCGGAGCGGTCAGGACCGTGGAGATGAGGGTGAGAGCTACGGTCAGCGCTGGAAATAGAAAAAACAGTGCCAGTCAGAACATGGTGTTATCACGCACTGCCACCTCTGCTGTAAGCCTTGCAACAGCTCGGATCCTTCCTGTGCCTCCTCCCTTCCCTCATTCTTTCACTTTACTAGTTTCCCTTTTAATTTTACCCGGAGGGCACGATCATGCCTTACATTCCTGGCTCCGATAAAGTGTTAACCCCTTCCACTCATGACTTATATTATGCATGACACATCTGGATCTCGGTCTCCACGATGCATTAATAAAGTGAAACGTTACGGCAGACGGTGCTCTCGCATATGTAGCAGAGCTGATTTTATCATACAGCATAAATTATTGCGATATCATAAGGAGTTTGCAACAGACTATCTAAATCCGCTGCATTATTAGGATCCACAAGTGCAACCCCTAAAAGTCACAATGTCAATGGAGTGATGGAGTGGACGCAGATGTTTTACAGAATGTTACATTTCTCATATTTAGCAGTAAGTCCCCTAACCCCATCCCCCACCTGCCTAAATATCTCACTCCTGTTCTAGAAAAAACCTAACTCATCAGAATCCCAAAAACATTGCAATACATGGGAAATAGCAGAACATAATGCACAACACACAGTGCCCAATGTTTCACCCACCTCTAATTGAAAGGGACCCTGGAAGGATAACCATGGTATAAAGAGCAGAGGAAATTATTGTTTTCTGTAGAATTGCTTGGTAGTTAATGCTCCATTCTTACCTACCCCATGTGCTTTTTATACTTACCTACCCCATGATGCTTCTGGTTGGAATTGCCCTCATGACATAATCTTACAGTCTACACAGCGCTGTGAGTAATTGCCGGTAATGACATACTTTGGAAAAAGAAGAAGAAAAAAAAATTGAAGAACTCAAACTGCTGCCTCCTAGTGGATGTGACTCAGAAAGGAATGAAACATTCCATACAGTATTGTTCTCCATCCTCAATTGTACAACTAGTCGTAAAGTCTTATGCAACTACTCACTGACATCAGACAAAATGATGCAGCTTGTTTTTGACGGTCAAAATTACTTGAATAATATTTTCTATTAAATGGTTTAAAGCGCTGGAAGAAAACAAATGATGACAAATTAATATTAAAATCTTGGAGGACATCATCCCTGACCCCATATATCCAGTATTGAGAACATCCAGAATCATTCACTTCAGGGTTTCAATTTTTGTATTCCATCATTACACATTATTATAATGTGTGATCCGGCTCATGAAATTTCTCAATTTGCAAATTTCAGCAGAAATTACAATATAAAATTCATTCATTATTATATAGATTTCTTAGAACTGATGAGGATGGTGTATTTATCTTGGAAACCCATGTCAGAAGAAAGCTTATCGCAATGCACTGGTTGGATGAAAAACCGCCAGGGAAAAAGGAATTTATCAACAAGATAAATTTTATTGTCCTTATGGAAAGAAATATATACAGTAAGAGAGGTCAGAATACAAAATTTGAAAATGTGTGGGGTGGATGGATGGATTACCCAGGTGTGGCGTCTGCTGAGTTACTGCAAAGTAGAATGGGTGTCGTGTAGTTGATTCTGCGGGGACTCCTACATGTACAGGCGAGTTTTTGTAAAGCTTGTTATCTTTTTTTAAGAGGTGATGCGGTCAGATGGTTGTATTGGATAATGGGCAAGAGATTGGGGGGAGGGAGAGGGGGGTTGGTTAGGTGGTAAGGGTGTTGTTTAGTAAAATGAAAATATATTATCAGGTCATGTATCTAATGTACGGTATTTGTCTGGAAATTGTATCGGACTGTGTTAATGGCGTGTCATATGCTTTAATAAAAAATACATGATTTAAAAAAAAGAATGGCTCTATGATCCTTTTTATGTCAGTTTTTGAGCCTAAGGCCGGAGTCACACTAGAGCATAGTACGGACGAGTGCTATGCGTAAAAAAACCGCATAGCACTTGGACCACTGTTAATCTATGGGGCAGCTCCCATCATCCGTTGTTTTCTTGGCCGTATTATACGTGCGAGAGAAATCACAGCATGCTGCGATTGTCACCGTATTACGCCCGAAATACGCCAATGCACGTCTATGGGTGCGAGAAAAATACCGATTACACACGGACCATACGTGTGACTTGCGAGAAATACAGAAGACTTCTCCAGGTGACATTATCAGGAAGCTTTGACATGCTAATTGGCTTAGGCTACGTTCACAATTGCGTTGTGCACCGCAGCATCGGCGCCGCAACGCACAACGCAAACAAAAACGCAGCAAAACGCATGCACAACGCTGCGTTTTGTGCCGCATGCGTCCTTTTTTTGATTGATTTTGGACGCAGCAAAAATGCAACTTGCTGCGTCCAATGCGCCCGGACGCGGGCGCCGCAGGGACGCATGCGGCGCAAAACGCAAGTGCGACGCATGTCCATGCGCCCCCATGTTAAATATAGGGGCGCATGACGCATGCGGCGACGCTGCGGCACCCGACGCTGCGGCGCTGACCGCAAATGTGAACGTAGCCTTAGAAAGCTCTCCAAACATCCCAGAAGAACACCTCCACGGAGTACAGTATAGGTACCTTCACACGAAGCGATGCTGCAGCGATAGCGACAACGATGCCGATCGCTGCAGCATCGCTGTTTGGTCGCTGGAGAGCTGTCACACAGACCGCTCTCCAGCGACCAACGATGCCGAGGTCCCCGGGTAACCAGGGTAAACATCGGGTTGCTAAGCGCAGGGCCGCGCTTAGTAACCCGATGTTTACCCTGGCTACCGGCGTAAAAGTAAAAATAACAAACAGTACATACTCACCTTCGCGTCCCCCGGCGTCCGCTTCCTGTACTGTGTGAGCGCCGGCCCTAACAGCAGAGCGGTGACGTCACCGCTGTGCTTTTACTTTCACTTTAGGGCCGGCGCTCAGTCAGAGCAGGAAGCGGACTCCGGGGGACGCGAAGGTGAGTATGTACTGTTTGTTATTTTTACTTTTACGCTGGTAACCAGGGTAAACATCGGGTTACTAAGCGCGGCCCTGCGCTTAGTAACCCGATATTTACCCTGGTTACCAGCGTAAAACATCGCTGGTATCGTTGCTTTTGGTGTCAAACATGACGATACACGCCGGTCTGACGACCAAATAAAGTTCTGAACTTTATTCAACGACCAGCGATATCACAGCAGGATCCTGATCGCTGCTGCGTGTCAAACACAACGATATCGCTATCCAGGACACTGCAACGTCACGGATCGTTGTCGTTCTCGTTGTAAAGTCGTTTCGTGTGAAGGTACCTTATGTCTACATACATAAATGTGGAGTTGCAGCTAGTTCTTGTCCAAGAGAGACCAGAACTGTGGGATCAGAAGGACGCCCTTTATGCTGACCGTGCCCGAACAGAGGCGGCATGGAGGAGGATATGTGTCCAGATGTTCCATGACTTTGAGGACAGACCACGCGAGGGCCAGCAACAAATTAGTAAGTACTATCCTTTATTAACATTATTGAGCAAACTAACACGTGTTACCATTAGACCATAAAATCATAATATGTTAATTCTTACCAATATGTATAATATTTCTTATGTGAACATTTAACATTATCGGGCCACATGAGAGTGTAAAATATATGTTACATCTTTAAAAAATAAATTTGAATGTAATAATGAATTATTATGTTACGTTGCAGTGGATGATGTCATGAAATGGTGGTGCAGTATCAGGGATCAGTACCGGTGGGAACGTCAGCAGAGGGCCAGGAGTGGTGATGCAGCACCGACTAAATGCAAATATATATATTATGATCGCCTGTCTTTTCTGGCTCCCATTCTGGATCTTAGACCATAAGTACATACATCACACCACATTTTACATATGCTGTTAGGGTTTTTTTTTTACCCAAAGAAAAACAGCACTCAGTCCAACCTCACTGAGAGGGAAACATGGTCTGACTCCGAGGCCCCTATTGACCCAGTCGGGGGAGATGAAGAGGTGGCTGGCCCATCTTCTGCACCTTCCAGCTGCATCTCACCACCAGCACTAGCACCAGCAGTGCCATCAGGAAGACAGGAGGAACAGCAACAGGAGGACCAGCAGCCCTACCGTGCCTCTGGAGACCTCATCACAGCCTGCCGTCATCCCCCCCGTGGCCGACGCCGAAGAAATAATACAGCCTCTCTGACACAAGGAGGCATGTAGATACAGGGGTGTTAAATTATTTGTCCAGGGCTGCCCACGATGAGGGTGAAGAAGCCTATGCCCGCAGTCTGGCCAGGTACCTCCAATCACTACCCTGGGAGGTCAGACTGCCTGTGTGAGGATCTATTCAAATACTGATTAATGCCTGCACACCACCCAAAAACCCTTATCTCCTTTTTGAATTTATTGAACGGTGGCAGCTGTCCCCAAATTACCAGCTCATAATGGGCCCAATAACAGAAGTGCAAGCACAATCATTATCTGAGCCACCTCCTCCTCGTGTGCCTACACCACAGCCAAATCCCCCCACCAACCCAACATTAGCCTACACAGGCACAAATGCCAGCCTACAATCCACCATCCCAATATGGCCACTTGAGCAGACCCACTGTTGGAGGCTGGTCCCACCATGAGTATGGTCGATATGGCCATATTGAGGGTTATGAAATACATGGACCACAAGTACCCAGGTGTATCAACAACAATATCCATCATCCCACTTCTTTCATCACCAACAGGATCCTGGCCACATCACCCATCCTGGTGCTGAATATGTCCACACACAAGGTGAGGTCCAAGTTGCACCTCAAACACAGCAACCACCTCAAGCTGGCCTCCCACCATCCCCACCACCAACCTACCATAATTTATATTAAAAAAAATATAAGTTTGTTTCTCACGCAATGTTATTTCTCTGTTTTTTTTTTTTTTATTTAAAAAATATCTAAAAGATTTGTTGCCTAAATTTTGTTGGGCCCAAAAGCCATATGCAAGTAATATAGTTTATTGTTTGCCAAAGTTATTTTTGGGCATTATAAAGAATTGAAACGATATGAATAGTGTCTTGCTTTTATTTACAATATTGATGAGCTTAAGATTTATACATTTTAAACAATGTAATGGAAAAAGAACACACACTTCACTACCAAACATGCTTTGATGATTTAAAAAAAAAAAAATACAACATAGATATAGCATTCTCTTGCCATGGAGTAGCTCCCTCAGGGGAAACAAAATAATTAGTGAACACATCCCGCACTTTGAGACCAGAGGGCAGACGACTGGGAGGTATCACATGTGGAATAGGCATCACAACATTTCCCAACACAACTTCAGCATCATTAGCTGATGAGCAATCATGTATTCTGAAGAAGTTGTGTAGGATCACACATGCTTTTATTACCTCATTTACCGTATTTTTCGGACTATAAGACGCACCAGACCATAAGACGCACCCCAAATTTGATGTAAAAATTGCAGAACAAAAGATTTTTTTATAAGATGGGGGTCCGTCTTATTTTCCGAATTTACAGTATCTTACCTGAGGGCTGGCGGTGGCAGAGCAGGGTCACAGGAGGCATGATGTCGGCTGAGGTGGGGTGATGCGGTATGGCGTGCACCTGAGCAGGGTCCCTTCCTGCGTAGGTGGGCGACGCCACGGCCTGGTGTCCATGGGGGGGTTGCAGCAGTGGTGTGGTGACGGCAGAGGTGCTGGGATAATGAGCGGTATGGTGTGCGCAGGGTCCCGTCCACAGGTGAGGTCGTCCACAGGTGAGGTCGTCCACAGGTGAGGTCGTCAAAAGGTGAGGTCGTCAAAAGGTGAGGTCGTCCACAGCGGCCCGGAATGCAATGCGACCAGCAGAGCCGGGTTAATCACCAGTTTATCGGTGGTGGCGGCCATCTTCCTGAGGCCGCGCGTGCGCACATGGAGTGCTCTGCTTCCCGGGGCTTCAGGAAATTGGCAGCGGGAGGCTGCACGTGCGCAGATGGAGATCGCGGCGGCCATTTTCCTGAAGCCGAGATCTAAATCTGCGAACTCGGCTTCGGGAAAATGGCCACCGCGATCTCCATCTGCGCACGTGCGGCATCCTGCGGCCATTTTCCTGAAGCCCCAGGAAGCAGAGCACTCCATCTGCGCACGCGCAGCCTCAGGAAGATGGCCGCCGCCACCGATAAACCGGTGATCAACCCGGCTCTGCCGTTCACATTGCATTCCGGGCCGCTGCGAACGACCTCACCTGTGGAAGGGACCCTGCACACGCCATACCGCACCTCTGCTGCTGCATCTCTGCCGCCGCCACCACACCGGGTAAGCCTGCATTACGACTACAAGACGCACCCCCTATTTTCCCCCCTACAAGTGCGTCGTGTAGTCCGAAAAATACGGTACATTAGCTTCACTCAGCTGAATGGCTGACTGGAGGACACGTCATTTTGCACAAAGAATGCCAAATACACACTCCACCAGTCGGCGTGTGCGGGATAGGCGCAAGTTAAAGATTCGTCGCCGGTGGTCCAGGTTTCGACGGGGATATGGCCCCATGACATGCCTGGTTAATTGAAAGGCCTCATCTGCAACAAAGACATAAGGAGTAATATGAATAAGTGATGTTATTCTTAATAAAAATCTATTTCAGTTAAAAAAAAAACAAGGACAAAAGGCCAGGTTCCATATTGTAGCCTGGAAGCTGACGTGGTGGGGGTAGGTCCAACTGATTATTGCGCAGCCGTCGACCCATAATGGACGAATTGAAGACTCTGAAGTCTCCAGTACGTCCATAGGCCCCAATATCTACAATTATAAACCTGTAGTGACTGTCGACCACAGCCAATAATGCTACCGAAAAATATTGTTTATAATTATAGAATTGGGACCCTAAGTTCCGGCGGCTTACGCGCACGGATGTGTTTGCCATCCAGGGCTCCAATACAATTTGGAAACTGGCAGGTCTCCTCAAAACCATGTGCTATCTGCACCCAGTCTTCCATGCTTGGCTCAGGCATGACCACTTGATGAAGTCGTGACCAGATTTCGGTACAGGTAGAGCAGACTATGTCTGATATTGTTGATTTTCCAATTAAAAATTCATGAAGCAGTGCCGCATATGAAAGACTGGTTGTGAGGAAACTAAAAGTAAAATGAAAAAGAAAAAAATCAGATAACATTTTACATCTAGAAATAACTTAACATTTATGTAATTTTGAGTCTGTTTGGAACAAGCCATGTCATAACAACATTATATTTTTAACACTGGCAATGTTATTTTTAAATGAGCAAAACATTATGATTAATTACAGGCATTCTTTTTTAAATACAAAAATTATAAAAGGTATTATGTTCAGAACTAAACCAAAAATGTATAAATATCATCAACATAGAGGAGGAGGAACACATACCTTAAAGTAAGGATAAGGCGCTCCTCGGCGCATCCTGGTGTCCTGAAAGATTATCCCAGGGTGCACTTTCTCAAACAAAACATCAAAGGTGGGAAGGTTCATGCGACAATATTGGTAAAACTTGTCAGGATGTGTCCGCAGAGATGCATAGAGACGGTGAAAATGGCCTTTAGTGAGGCGTTGCCTCAAAGGCGGATGGACCCACATTCGTCTCCTCCTCCTCGGATCCACAGTCACTGGGTATGGCTGCCCAAAGCGGCATGACAAAACCCAGTTGTAAAGCACCCGCTGAGTTGGGGTGAAATGAAGTCTGTCAGACATGTTTCCCAATAATCAGAAATCCACAAACCAAACCACTGCCAGAAAATGTCCAGATTGGAGGCTGCCACCTGTTGTAGAGGCAATAAATAGGGTTGCTGATTATGTTTTAAATTATTTTCAGGCCTAAAAACCGTTAAATGTCAATTTTGCAAGGGTGCAAGGATTAAACGCTATACGGATGTCATACGGATGACACAAGGATATTTTTTTGAGAAAAAAAATCGCATCCTCGCATCGAATACGGATGAAATACGGATCACTGTTCATGAATATTTCTGCATATCTCGGACCGTATTTTTATACGTTAGGTGTGACGCCGGCCTAATATTAAAATGTGCATGTTATGAGTCCAGCTAGAGCACAATTTACGAAAAGATTATACAATCATTCTGGCATGGGGTTTAAAGTAAATACAGCAGTCTCATAGGTTCAAAGATCTATTTAATAACGGATTAAGTTTGCATTGTAAAAATTTGGTAGTAGATCTGCTTTAGTCCCACCCATATACATATACATGGTCTATAGCAAAGGTGTGGCTTGATTTTTATTCTTTCCATTAAATCAGGGATGTGGAATATCTGGCCTGCGGGCAATGTGTTTTTTCTGTTCATTGGGCAAATTTCCAGGGACCTCAGTGCTCAGGCCGATAAAATGCTTTAATTACGCCTTTCACTGTGAGCGCGCACACACAGTGTTCACTGCTGAATGCTGTGGCACATGCAATGAAGGATTACATCCTGACAATAGCCAGTACCAGCGTCTGGTACTTTGTGTGTTGAGTCAGCATGCTCTGGGCTCAAGTCTCACCAACCAAGACAGGAGCAACAGCCCTCGTGTCTCCTGTGAGGCATATGCCTCAGTGTATCCTGTGATTTTTTTTGCTGCAGCTCCAGCGTCTTCTGTAATGTATAAGCTCCAGCATCTCCTATGTGATGTATATGCTGCAGTCCCAGTGTCTGCTGTAATGTACTGTATGTGCCCCAGCATCTCCTATGTGATGTATGTTCTGCTGCCCTGGTGTCTCCTATGTCATGTACAGTATGTACAGCAGTCTCAGTGTCTCCTATGTGATGTACAGTACAGACCAAATGTTTGGACACACCTTCTCATTTAAAGATTTTTCTGTATTTTCATGACTATGAAAATTGTACATTCACACTGAAGGCATCAAAACTATGAATTAACACATGTGGAATTATATACTTAACAAAAAAATGTGAAACAACTGAAATTATGTCTTATATTCTAGGTTCTTCAAAGAAGCCACCTTTTGCTTTGATGACTGCTTTGCACACTCTTGGCATTCTCTTGATGAGCTTCAAGAGGTAGTCACAGGGAATGGTTTTCACTTCACAGGTGTGCCCTGTCAGGTTTAATAAGTGGGACCATCAGTTGTGTTGTGCAGAAGCCTGGTGGATACACAGCTGATAGTCCTACTGAATAGACTGTTAGCATTTGTATAATGGCAAGAAAAAAGCAGCTAAGTAAAGAAAAATGAGTGGCTATCATTACTTTAAGAAATGAAGGTCAGTCAGTCCGAAAAATTGGGCAAACTTTGAAAGTGTCCCCAAGTGCAGTGGTAAAAACCATCAAGCGCTACAAAGAAACTGGTTCACATGAGGACCGCCCCAGGAAAGGAAGACCAAGAGTCACCTCTGCTTCTGAGGATAAGTTTATCCAAGTCACCAGCCTCAGAAATCGCAGGTTAACAGCAGCTCAGATTAGAGACCAGGTCAATGCCACACAGAGTTCTAGCAGCAGACACATCTCTACAACAACTGTTAAGAGGAGACTTTGTGCAGCAGGCCTTCATGGTAAAATAGCTGCTAGGAAACCACTGCTAAGGACAGGCAACAAGCAGAAGAGACTTGTTTGGGCTAAAGAACACAAGGAATGGACATTAGACAAGTGGAAATCTGTGCTTTGGTCTGATGAGTCCAAATTTGAGATCTTTGTTTCCAACCACCGTGTGTTTGTGCGACGCAGAAAAGGTGAACGGATGGACTCTACATGCTTGGTTCCCACCGTGAAGCATGGAGAAGGAGGTGTGATGGTGTGGGGGTGCTTTGCTGGTGACACTGTTGGGGATTAATTCAAAATTGAAGGCATACTGAACCAGCATGGCTACCACAGCATCTTGCAGCGGCATGCTATTCCATCCGGTTTGCGTTTAGTGGGACCATCATTTATTTTTCAACAGGACAATGACCCCAAACACACCTCCAGGCTGTGTAAGGGCTATTTGACCAAGAAGGAGAGTAATGGGGTGCTATGCCAGATGACCTGGCCTCCACATTCACCAGACCTGAACCCAATCGAGATGGTTTGGGGTGAGCTGGACTGCAGAGTGAAGGCAAAAGGGCCAACAAGTGCTAAGCATCTCTGGGAACTCCTTCAAGATTTTTGGAAGACCATTCCCGGTGACTACCTCTTGAAGCTCATTAAGAGAATGCCAAGAGTGTGCAAAGCAGTTATCAAAGCAAAAGGTGGCTACTTTGAAGAACCCAGAATGTAAGACATTCCTATAAAGCCTTCTATACTCAAATAATTGTCAAAAATTGTTTAAAAACAGTTTTTAAAAGTCCGATAAACTTTTCTCACTATTCAATTAAAAAAATAATAAAATAAAACATATTGGGAACAGTTATGTCAATAAAAGACCATACAGTAATTCATCCAACACGCTAAATGCAAAGGAAACAAAATAAAAACTGGCACCTCGCCTTCCATAGAAAATGGGATAAAAAGTGATGAATAAGTCATATGGAACCCCAAATGATACCAATTAAAACTACAGCTCACTCTTACAAAAAAATTAACAAACAAGTGTAGGGTCGGGGGCCAGGGCAACAGCCATGGCCAACAGCAATCCCTGTATCACTCTCTGGCCCCCTTCCCGAATCAATTCACATTTCTCTGCAGCGTTACCTCTGTGCTGATTCTCTGCGACAGGGGGTTTCTCTTCTGCCCCGACAGGACATGGAACAGTCCTTTCAGTATACGGTGGAATGGCACCACAAACGTAACAGTTCAGTCTCTTCAACAGCACGTGCCTCGCACCGCTCCAATAATATCAGGTTCCCTTTCCTGGTCCCGGGTCAGGGGTGACTCTATGGCCGCAGCAGTCACAGGTTGCCTCGTAGAGGCAGAGGTCGCAAGAACATCACAGGCACTTGACCGTGCCAAGCTCGAGTCCGCATGTTGCGATATCTCCTCTGAGGTGCATAGGGCCACCACAAAATTGCCCCGTGGGCAACGCCCTTTGAAAAAGGAAACCCAGTCCCCTTCTTCCAGTAGCCTTCCAAATTTAACTGAGGTCGCATGTACATAGACCTTGTGATGGGTCTCGACCTCGCGTATGAAGCCGTAGCCTCGACCTGTTTCCACATAGGTGAGCTGGCCATAAGTGCGATGACCAGCCATAGTGCCACCTCCCGGCAAACTCGGCCCAAACTTCCTTCTCCCTTTTCTTCTGTTCTACGACCCCAGCGATCCAGGCCTGTTGATCGGGTAAAGGGAAAGGATGCCCCCTGAGGCAAGCAGGGCCAGCAGCTCCCTGGGGCGACTGGTGACACATGGCGCACCTCCCCTCCACCACCCGGCGAGCTGTGGTGCTGCTCTGGACCTCTGACTCCCTGCGGATGGACAGGGACGGGACCCCGGGTGCAGGTGACATGGGGGCTCACTGTCTTGGGACACCAGCTGAGGCTCACTCACTGCCTCGGGTCATCGCTGTCCGCCTCCATCGATGGTGTGACTACTGTCTTCTTCCGCAGAGGTGGTGCGGGGCGGTCTCTCCTGAAGTAGTCCTGGCTTTGGCCTTACTTCCGGTGTAGGCCCTCGTTGATGTATGGCCTCCGGTGTAGGTGAAAGCTCCAGTGTCTTAGCTGCAGGCCTCGCTCCGAGGGATGGCCCGATTCCAGACCAGGAAGCTTCGAACGGACTGTCGCTTGCTCTGCTGGAGCTTGCAGCTGGTCTTTCTTGGGATGGCACGTGGTCTCAAGCAGACGCCGAGGTTCCCTGGGTACATGTAG
Organism: Ranitomeya variabilis; assembly: GCF_051348905.1. NCBI lineage: Eukaryota > Metazoa > Chordata > Amphibia > Anura > Dendrobatidae > Ranitomeya > Ranitomeya variabilis. Next base: position 531,302,849 of record NC_135235.1, on the reverse strand, counting down.
GGACTCCGCTTCCCACGCGATGTTGTTCTGCTGCATGGACCAGGCCCGCTCTTTCTCCTGCCGCCATTGCCACTCGAAGCGGCTCACTCCTCCACCACCACGGGACCGATACATACCTGCCGGTGCCGAATTGTATAATGACACTGTGCAGCTGCACCCATGATATTCTTCTGAGCCCCACCCATTACAGAGTGGGGTCACTTCCAGACGCTCCTCCCATTCCTTTTCAAGTCACTTCAGTAGGCGTGGGGGTAAATTTCTTCGACGCCTCCTCTGGAGGCTTCACTCAAAGGATCTTCGCGCCACTTAATAATAATAACCTTTATTTTTATATAGCGCTAACATATTCCGCAGCACTTTACAGTTAGCACACATTATCATCGCTGTCCCCAATGGGGCTCACAATCTAAATTCCCTATCAGTATGTCTTTGGCCACTTTAGCGTAGACACACCCACGACGGGTATAATTACAGTAATAGTCCTTCATTTTGGCCACACTCACCACCATCTTGTCCGCCATCTTTGCTGTGTCAGTTCTTAGAAAATTTACGGTCATATCCAGGTTTTTCGCCGTCTCCAGGGCATCCGTATCTCGTGAAGTTGCGGCGTTAGTCATGTCCAAAATATTTTCTTCTTTCTTCATCACCGCGCCGTCTTCACCGCCATATGGGGCAGTGAGATCCTGCCAACTACGCCACATGTAGGGGTCGGGGCCAGAGCAGCAGCCATGGTCAACAGCTATCCCTGTATCACTCTCTGGCCCCTTCCCGCATCAATTCACATTTCTCTGCTGCGTTAACTCTGTGCTGATTCTCTGCACCATCTGGACTTGCCCGGTACGGGGATGTATTCCTCACAGACGGTTCCGAAATAAAGGAGACACACTCCGGCTTAACTTCAATACGAACTTGTTTGCTCAGCACATCTTGCTCCAACACAGGCACTTTGGGTTTCACAGTCAGTATCTTCTTTTCTGGCCCTGCTCTGTCTTCTCCTTCTTTATATTCAGCCCCGGGTCAGACCGTGTCTTCCGGTCCCGCAGAATCTATTCCATCCGGAATTTTTGCCTCACATGGGGAAGTCCTACACCTCTTCGCCCCGGTTTTAAGTACTGCCGCCCAGGCAAAGATCTGCCACATCTTGCTTGTGCTGCCCAGCTGAATATTCTTCTTTCTCTCTCTATGGGGACCTTTAGCTGTGTCCACAGCGCTGTCGTACTTCTTTCCTCCTAGAGGAATTCCTTGGTACTCTGTATGCTGATATATATTATAACGTTACGGGGCACACTGACTTCTGGCCCGGCAGCCCTGTGAGCTGCACGAGTGCCCAGGCCCTGACTGACTAAACTGGGAAGCTTACACTCTTCTTATACCACTGTGCCCCTCCTAATCTAACTATACGCTACAGTGCCCCCCTCTAATGGCCAACTATGGACACTATGCCCCTATCACTATACTGAGCCTGGGGACAAACTCTCCATATAAAACATGTGTGTGCAATATACAGAGCAATATACAAACAGTATAGCAATGCTCTTGTACACGGTAGTAATACACTTTATGTGTAGCAGTACCACCATGTACGAGCATATTAATAATATATATATATATATATATATATATATATATATATATATATATATATATATACACTCACCGGCCACTTTATTAGGTACACCATGCTAGTAACGGGTTGGACCCCCTTTTGCCTTCAGAACTGCCTCAATTCTTCGTGGCATAGATTCAACAAGGTGCTGGAAGCATTCCTCAGAGATTTTGGTCCATATTGACATGATGGCATCACACAGTTGCCGCAGATTTGTCGGCTGCACATCCCAAAGATGCTCCATACAAGGCAGGATGGATCCATGCTTTCATGTTGTTTACGCCAAATTCTGACCCTACCATCCGAATGTCGCAGCAGAAATCGAGACTCATCAGACCAAGCAACGTTTTTCCAATCTTCTACTGTCCAATTTCGATGAGCTTGTACAAATTGTAGCCTCAGTTTCTTGTTCTTAGCTGAAAGGAGTGGTACCCGGTGTGGTCTTCTGCTGCTGTAGCCCATCTGCCTCAACGTTCGACGCACTGTGCGTTCAGAGATGCTCTTAGGCCTACCTTGGTTGTAACGGGTGGCGATTTGAGTCACTGTTGCCTTTCTATCAGCTCGAACCAGTCTGCCCATTCTCCTCTGACCTCTGGCATCAACAAGGCATTTCCGCCCACAGAACTGCCGCTCACTGGATTTTTTTTCTTTTTCGGACCATTCTCTGTAAACCCTAGAGATGGTTGTGCGTGAAAATCCCAGTAGATCAGCAGTTTCTGAAATACTCAGACCAGCCCTTCTGGCACCAACAACCATGCCACGTTCAAAGGCACTCAAATCACCTTTCTTCCCCATACTGATGCTCGGTTTGAACTGCAGGAGATTGTCTTGACCATGTCTACATGCCTAAATGCACTGAGTTGCCGCCATGTGATTGGCTGATTAGAAATTAAGTGTTAACAAGAAGTTGGACAGGTGTACCTAATAAAGTGGCCGGTGAGTGTATATATATATACACACTTAAAGGGGTTGGGGAGAAGAAGGGAACAAAATATGTCTACATCCCCTACACAAACAAAAACATGGTTCCATGGATTGAAATACAAAGCTCTGGTCTCAGAGGACAGAGACACAAACATTTTTTTTAATGTTTTTATTTTGTAAAATAATTATTGTAATCACACTGTGAGTGCCATAGCAAAAGGGATCCAAACAAATATGGAAGAATTAAAGGTTTTGTTTAAACAGTTGGTGTCATTGAAATTAAAACTTGTCATACCAAAAACCCCCTCATCTGGCTATGATGCCCACAAGAAAATCATAGTAAGAAGTCATAGCTTTTGAAAGGTGTAGATGAAAAAAAATGTTTGGGCCTGATCCTAAAGTGATTGAAGGGGACCCCTTAGCTCTCCAGACCCCCTATCTCTCTCTGTTTTAGTAATTAATAGTATTCCCCACAGTATGTGGAATGTTATAACTATGTTGTGCGGTTTCTCTTTTATTTCTGTTAGAAATTAATGAATAAATTGAGGGCAGGGTGTTTCACACTTACATTTCCAATCACTGTTGCAGGGGTGTTCATAAAAACCATGGGACCCCATAGCAATAGTTTTAATTGCCCCTCCCTCCACCCCAAAAAAACATATATATTTATTTATATTTGGCAGCGTCACAGAAGAGCATGTCCCACAGCTTTCCAGCCCTTAAATATTAATTTTCTCCCTTTTGAAGCCCCTAGATTCCCTTTTCATTGCCCCATAAAGTATAATGCCAACATAAGTGCCCTCCCTCAAGCACAGTTTGATACCCCCATGGTGAATTCCTCCACAGTACACTCCACACACATAGAATGATGACCCTACTGGACCCCACCCCTTAACACCCGTCCCAGCAAAGTATGGATAGCACAGCACAGTATGATGCCCCAATTGCCCCTACACAGCCCTACTTACAGTATAATAGGCATACATACAGTATAATGGCTCTGACACAATCTACACAATATGATGGTCCCAAAACCGGCCTTCTTCCCTATATAATGTCCAACATGAATCCGCCAAACAAAATAATGGCCCCCACATAGCCCTCCAAACAGTATAATAGCCTACACATATCACTCCATATAGCATAATGGCCTCCACACATAACCCTCCAAATAGTATAATGGCCCTCACATAGCCCTCCATATAGTATAATAGGACCTACATAGCCTTCCATACAGTATAATGGACCCTGCATAGTCCTCCATGCAATATAATGGACCCCATATAGTCCTCTATACAATATAATGTGTGCCACATTGTCTTCCATACAGTATAATGGACCCCACATTGCTGTCCATACAGTATAATGCACTCCACATAATCTTCCATTCAATGTAATGAGCTCCACATTGCCTTTTATACAGTATAATAGGCCAAACATTGCCTTACATACAGCATAATGGATCCCACATAGCCTTCCATACAGTATAATGGGCCCCATATAGTCCTCAGTACAGTTTAATGGGCCCCACATTGCTTTCCATACAGTATAATGGACCCCACATAGTCCTACATACAGTAAAATGGGCCCTGCGTTGCCCTACATACAGTATAATGGGCACCATATAATCCTCCATACATTATACTGGGCAGCTCGGTGGCGCAGTGGTTATCACAGCAGCCTTGCAGCGCTGGTGTCCTGGGTTCAAACCCCACCAAGGACAACATCTGCAAATAGTTTGCATGTTCTCTCCGTGTTTGCGTGGGTTACCTCCCACATTCCAAAGACATACTGATAGGGAATTTAGACTGCAGAATATGTTAGCGCTATATAAAGATTATTATTATACTGGGCCCCACATAGTCCTCCATACAGTATAAATGGGCCACACATTGCCTTTCACACAGTATAATGGGCCCTGCATTGCCTACCATACAGTAAAATGGGCCTCACAAAATCCTCCATACAGTGTAATGAGCACCACATTGCCTTCTATACAGTATAATAGGCTCCACATTGCCACTCAAATGCAGATTGAGAATGATGGAGGAGTGAGTGGATGGCTTTCCACTGTATCGGCATCCAGTATGCCAATACGATAAAGTTGAAAGTGCCGAGGTTGGAGGGGGCCTGGTGCCAGCATGTATTGTCACACCCCTTTAACAAGGACACTGATAACACCCAGTTGTCAATTTATTCAAATATTGGTTGGAGGAATGACAGAGGAGCGGCACAAATCACTAAAAAGAAAAAATAGTCTAGAATATTAATTTTATGGGAAAGCCAAGTTTTTATTAAAACAGACATTTCAGATTAGCTGACTGGTCCTCTTTACATTTTTACATTTTTATTTATTTATTTTTACATTTTTTACATTTACATTTTTAATACATTTCTGAACATAGAGGATGATGTCAGGAACACTAGTACCATCTTTTGGAGGTAGCAATCCTAAAAGTCAATATGAACCCTTTAACAAGCCTTCCCACATGACTTTGGATAAGAAGCCAAGACAGAAACTCAATTTGCATACACGTGTTTTGGGGTGTTTTCCCCTCATCAGCTTAAAGCAGTAGAACTAGTTTAGATGGGTGAATGACCTCTCACTGGGGGTATAAGGACTAAAATTCTACTTGTGGAGAGTGCCAAGTTAGAGTAAGTTCCCTGGGGAGCATTCCAAAGTCTCCCTACTAGAACTTGGCGCTTTCCATAAGGATAAACTTTACTCCTTGAACATAATGGTGTGAATTTAACACTAAAGGTGTGTTTACACCCAACGACAAGTGGCACTAAATGAACGCTGATCATTTCACCCTATGAGCAAGCATTTTGCTCGCTCATCGGGTCATCAGCAGCCTGTTTAGACTGCAAAACTATCTTCAAATGAGTGTTCCTTTGATCGCTCATTCATGATGATCTTGCAATGTACAGTAAATGGAACCTAACACTTTTCACTGCTCTGCTCATTTTACGGATTTCTCACAGACATTATTGAACAGACGTCCTATCACCATATTATGACGCATTGCTGTGACTGACTAGAGTAAAACACATACAAGAGAAGCAGTGAATTTCTGAGTTTCTCGCTGTGCTCCTGGCAACTCCCTCCTGTTTTCTGCTCTCGAATTCCCATGATATCACTTAATAATGTGTTTTCCTGCCAATACTCTGGATTCCAGGCATATTATAATCTCCTGGTCAGTCTGCAGAACACTGTGGATTGTGATATTTTTAACTTTTGTGTCATGTGTGTTCCCTATGTAAAAAATGTAAGTCATCAATGTAATTTCAGCAAAAAATATGAATAAATAATAATCGGAAATTAAAGAGGTCTCCTACTTTAGGAAGTGATGGAATATTGCTAGAATGTGCCATCAATTACTGATCTTAGGATCACACGGCTGGGATACCACCAAGACATTTCAGACAATCAGGTAAGTTTTACTAAAGGGATACACCAATACATAAAAAGACCTCGAGCCGTGTGAATAATGGTGGTGCATGCTAGTAGGTATCATGTAAAATAAAAATTTACTGTGGTTTAAACGCAAAGTAAAAGAAACAATACAAAAACACTTTAAAAAGCATGAATGTGCTAAACACAACCCTCAAACAGGCTCAATGCAAAAACTAAATGCCACAGATTAAAGTGCAATTACTGTATATAGTGGAACAAGGCATAAAAATATGAAACAGCTAATAACTGTAACAATAATAATCTAAAACCCAATATCAGTCAAAAAAGTGTAATAGTGCAAGGACTGTGTACCATTTGAGACCAGAGAGAGCCTAAAGGGGGTAGGGAGACTGTATGTTTCCCCATGCTTGTCAGCATGTGTGATAGTGTGGTTGCCACATCTTAAATAACAACAGCTAGGGCATGTTTTTTTGTGTGTGAGAGTAGTAAAACATAAAAACTATGTGAATTGGGTAATGTCTTTGTCATGTTGACTTGCAGAATAAAATGAATGTTAATTAAAATAGTTGACAGTTTTGTTTTTTTTAAATCCAAATATACAGTTTTTTTGTTTTACATTCCACCTCCAAAAAGGTGTAATAAAAAGTGTTAAAAGATAATCAAAAGGTCGTATAAATCAGAAAATGATACTACCGAAAACTACATTTTGTCACATGAAGACAAGTGAGCCCTCATACAGCTTAATTGATGGCGACACAATTATAAATTATTAATTTTTCAAACTGTGTATTTATTATACAAAAGAAGAAAAAACAATAAAACTATATAATTTGGTATCATCAAATCTCTATTGACGCACAGACAAAAGTAACATCTTATTTTTGCCGAACATGAATAGCAAAAATTGTAAAACATCAAAGATTAAGAGAGCTGCTGTTTTTTCTATTTCTCCCTATAAATAATTAATACAGGTTTGGTAATAATTTATATGCACTCTAATATACTGCCACTGACAACTACTACTCATTCTGAAAAAAAGTCCACATACAGCTACGTCAATAAAAATATAACAATACTATGGCTCCTGGCATGTGACAATGAAAAAACTAAACAAGTTGCTTCGTCCGAAGACCCAAAATTGGGAAGTCCTTAGGGGTCAATGTATTCTATGGTTTGATTTGCATTGGAAATTGGATACCAGATCTAGGTCCTGCAAATCTTTTTACTCCACTCTACCCCAGTTTTACCCAGCATTTTTTGGGGGTACGTAATCACATAATACGTTTCTTCGCCCCAAATATAGCTATGATTACTTTACATGGCTTAGTATCTGTCGCATATAAGGAAATTATAGAGGGCCCAATACTGATCCCTGGGGATCCCTATTTGTAGCTATGACTCAATAAACATGAGTCCCCTTAATATGCACCCTCTGTTTCCTTTTGCTGTGACATTTGGAAAACAATTTACACATATATTTTAAGAGTTTAATTGTTCTCATTCTTTTTATGAGGCACATTATCAAGCTCTTTTGAAAAATGTAGAAACACCACATCAAGGATTTACCTGTTGCAAGGGGTATGGCAACAATTATGTTCAAGCTATTTTTCTCAAGTTTCCTCCTCGGCAGGTTCTTCATTCATTTACCCTACACAACACTCTCCAGTCCAAATAGACAGATTAGGAATTGTGTGTTTATATTATGGTTTCTGTATCTGAGATTTTGTATTACAACACTTCTGGCCACCCGCTGTGCTGCAAACCGCTACACAGCTCTATTCACCTTTAGCTCTGAGGATAAGCAGAAGTCCCAGGGTCACACAAATTATATGTTATTGCATATCCTGTGTGGTTGTAGTGAGTTTTGCTCTAAAACCAAATTTGTGTAAAAAAAAATCGGTTTTATGATATACCTGGGATTAAAAGAGTTGTACAGCAGCTCTAATTTTCTCATCAAACCTTGAGAACACATTACTGCATGCCAAGTGGTGCAGTTCTATGCTCATCAGGTATTATGCATTGTTAATTAGGAGCAAGGGCTCTCCATACTAAATGAACAAAAGAAAGGGGCCGCAGAACACCTAAAGGGATTTTACCAAAATTACAGGATAGATAGAGGATAATTTAGTGATCGCTGATGGTCTTACCACTGGGACCCCCAGATATTAGTCTTGAATTGACTGGAGGTGCACATGCTCAGCCTCTTCACATTCAGTCTATTGGCCCCAGCAGTGCTATAGACCAGTGTTTCTCAACCATAGTCCTCAAAACCCCCAAACAGATGATGTTTTCAGGATTTCCTTAGTATTGCACAGGTAATGGGATTATCAAGAAATCAGAAATTGCAACAGGTTCTCTCTGATGCCTTGATAACAAGGAAATCCTGAAAACATGATCTGTTGTGGGGTTTAGCTGAGAAACAATGCTGTAGGCAATGGATGGAGGATAAGCATATTCACCTCCAGTCAGGGGCGAACATATCATTAGAGCAATGTGTGCAACCACACGGGCCCAACTAACAAGGGGTCTCACTTCTACCTCCAAAGCAGGTGTAGTGTATGGGATTTGTTTATTATGATGATCTATTGGACTGCAAAGGGCCCATATGTTGTCCTTGCACAGGGCTGCCTTCTTCTGTTTGTATCTGCTCCTGTTTCCAATCCATCCTTGGAGTTCCACTGCGCCATTCTCAGGATCACTGGGGCTCCAGGATTCAGACCCCCAGTGATCAGCAAATTGTCCCTTACCTTTTGAATAGGGGATAACTTGTGATTTGGCAAAGACACAATTTTACATGCATCGACTTACACTAAAACACAAGGTCACATGTATCTTTCAGGCAGTAAAGCAGTGTTCATCCTCAGAGGGGTTAATGCTCTCAGTTTCAGCAAATGTTTCATGAATGTTTCTATTATACTTTTCCTCTGATTGTTTCACTCCTGCTTTTGGCTTAGAAATACTGATGTAAAATACTGAATGTATTAGGCCGGCGTCACACTCGGCGTAAGACAATACGGTCCGTATTTTACGGCCGTAATACGGCCGTAATACGGAGAAATATTCCCAAAATAGTGATCCGTAGGCAGGGTGTGTCAGCGTATTTTGCGCATGGCATCCTCCATATGTAATCCGTATGGCATCCGTACTGCGATATTTTCTCGCAGGCTTGCAAAACCGACATCTAATGGATTTATGTGCTCAAATGTTCGGTAAAACATATATACAGTATATGTATATATATATGTCATTGAGACACACATATATATATTATGTATTTATATTTACTTCAGCGCGATATATGTGAAAAGCCGGTAATTCAATTGCCGGCTTTTCATTTCTCCTGCCTAAACCCAACAGGATATGAGACATGGTTTACATACAGTAAACCATCTCATATCCCCATTTTTTTTGCATATTCCACACTACTAATGTTAGTAGTGTGTGTATGCAAAATTTGGGCGCTGTAGCTGCTAAAATAAAGGGTTAAATGGTGGAAAAAATTGTCGTGGGCTCCCGCGCAATTTTCTCCGCCAGAGTGGTAAAGCCAGTGACTGACGGCAGATATTAATAGCCAGGAGAGGGTCCATGGTTATTGCCCCCCCCCCCCGTGGCTAAAAACATCTGCCCCCAGCCACCCCAGAAAAAGCACATCTGGAAGATGCGCCTATTCTGGCACTTGGCCACTCTCTTCCCACTCCCGTGTAGCGGTGGGATATGGGGTAATGAAGGGTTAATGCTACCTTGCTATTGTAAGGTGACATTAAGCCAGATTAATAATGGAGAGGCGTCAATTATGACACCTATCCATTATTAATCCAATTGTATGAAAGGGTTAAAAAACACACACACACATGATTTAAAAGTATTTTAATGAAATAAACACAGCGGTTGTTGTAATATTTTATTGCTCTCTCAATCCATTTGCAGACCCTCGCTTGGCAAAACAATAAACGCACAATATACATACCTTCTGCTGACCCGTCACGTCCCACGAAGTAATCCATCTGAAGGGGTTAAAATAATTTACAAGCAGGAGCCCTGCAAATGCAGCTGTGCTCGTGCTTGTAATTCCCCGGCGAATGAATGAAATGTAGGTCATTGACCTACATTTCCTTCAGTCGCGGTGATGCGCCCCCTGGTGGATGTCCTCATATGACCTGGAGCGTGGGAAAAAGTTCCCAGGCTGCAGTTCATGAGAACATCCAGCAGGGGCGCATCACCGTGACTGAAGGAAATGTTGGTCAATGACCTACATTTCATTCATTCGCCGGGGAATTACAAGCACGAGCACAGCTGCATTTGCAGGGCTCCTGCTTGCAAATTATTTTAACCCCTTCAGATGGATTACTTCGTGGGACGTGACGGGTCAGCAGAAGGTATGTATATTGTGCGTTTATTGTTTTGCCAAGTGAGGGTCTGCAAATGGATTGAGAGAGCAATAAAATATTACAACAACCGCTGTGTTTATTTCATTAAAATACTTTTAAATCATGTGTGTGTGTGTTTTTTAACCCTTTCATACAATTGGATTAATAATGGATAGGTGTCATAATTGACGCCTCTCCATTATTAATCTGGCTTAATGTCACCTTACAATAGCAAGGTGGCATTAACCCTTCATTACCCCATATCCCACCGCTACACGGGAGTGGGAAGAGAGTGGCCAAGTGCCAGAATAGGCGCATCTTCCAGATGTGCCTTTTCTGGGGTGGCTGGGGGCAGATGTTTTTAGCCACGGGGGGGGGGGGGGGGCAATAACCATGGACCCTCTCCTGGCTATTAATATCTGCCGTCAGTCACTGGCTTTACCACTCTGGAGGAGAAAATTGCGCGGGAGCCCACGCCAATTTTTCCGCCATTTAACCCTTTATTTTAGCAGCTACAGCGCCCAAATTTTGCATACACACACTACTAACATTAGTAATGTGGAATATGCAAAAAAAATGGGGATATGAGATGGTTTACTGTATGTAAACCATGTCTCATATCCTGTCTGGTTTAGGCAGGAGAAATGAAAAGCCGGCAATTGAATTACCGACTTTTCACTAACACCGCTGCGTATTTCTCGCAAGTCACACTGCTGGTCCATGTGGAATCCGTATTTTTCTCGCCCCCATAGACTTTCATTGGCAATTTTTTTGCGCAATACGCTGACAAACGCAGCATGCTGCGATTTTGTACGGCCGTAGAACGCCGTATATTACGGATCCATAATATACGGCTGATAGGACGAGACCCATTGAGAAGCATTGTGCCGTATGTTATGCGAGTTTTACGCACGTAGTTTCTGCGCTCTTACGTCCGTAAAACTCGCATGTGTGACGGCGGCCTTAATGTGGTTACAATGCTAAATCACTATAGGATTTACCTTCTCTCTACCATTATCTTCCCATTGCTGTGCACTGCAAATAGTAATTCATGTCACTATACATATCATGGTTATTGGCTTACCTTGAGTTTTTTGTGTTAAACATTTTCAATGCTTCTATTCCATGAAAAAATTGCAGGGGTGATGCTTTCAATTCCTAATGTACTATGTCGGCACATTTACTTAAATGCTATTTTCATGGACTGGGTCTACAGGACAGGTGAAGCAGGGTGTATGTGTCCAAATCTGCGCTGCTGATAAAGATAAATGGCAGATTATATTCTTCAAAACTTTATTTCAAACAGGTAATAGTCAATGTGATTTGAGGTCCTGCAGGACCTCTTCCTCAGGACAAAACCTTACAAATGGCTTGTAAGATCTGCATATTCTTATATGCTATCTCATTTTTTATTTTTTTTTCTTCCCCACTTTCTCTCTCTCAAAAAAAAAACCTGCAGAACGTGCAGATCTGACAATCCACTTGTAAGGTGGACCCGTGTCCTGCAGCAGCTGATCCATGCTTTTTACATGTTGCTTAGTTGCAACAAAACAAGGTGAGCGTACCTCTCCCTGGTGCACCCCATGTTTTTAACCAGTTAAGGCTAGTTTCACGTTTGCGTTAGAATCCGCAGCGTTTAATCCGCTACCGCAAATGCAGGAAAAACCGCAATGGTAACGCGTACAAACGCAGCGTTTATTATATGTATAAGATAACGCATGCGGTTAAGAAAACGCTGCGTTTTCACACTTTTCCATGCGTTTTGCATGCGTTTGCGTTTTCTGTGCGCATGGTGGAAAATTTAACAGGAGAAAAATCTAGATAACCAGACACCGCCAATGGGACTACAGAGGGCGTGTATTATGGGATATCTATATATAGACCCTAGGACTGCTGAAATCTTCACAGTTTGCTACTGTATCCTATGTCATGATGGATCTTCGCATGGAGAGCTTTTATTTCAACCTGGATTTAAGCATCAAGCTGTTTCTTGCCTGTGCGTTTGCTTGGGAGCAACACAGAAATCGAGAAAGACAGAGAAGGACACGGCGTCGGCATTTTTGGAGACACCCCATTATTGAACTCCGGAAGAGCCATAGAGCCTATCACACGCTATATGGCGAGCTTAATGCCAACCCGGACAAATTCCCGGAATATACTCGGACAGGGCCGTATTTAGAGTTGCTGCTGCCCTAGGCACTTTTAGTGCTGCCTCCCCCTTTGGTGAGTATGACACTATCGGCAGTGACTTTGGCAAGAATCGCTGATGTGAAAGTCGCCTTTTGCAGCAGATTGGGCAGTTTTTCTGCATCTGCCACATAACGGATCACTTACGGCAACACCGCGTTCGGCCTCATTCATTCCCTATGGGATTTGCGGCACTTGCCGTGATCTGGCAAATGCGGTACCATACCTCCCAACTTTTGAAGAAGGGAAGGAGGTATAAAGTTTGCGGCGCGCGTAGTGTGCCGCGGCAAATTTTAGGCCACGCCTCTGACCACACCCATTTCACAACTAGTCACACCCATATCCATGTCCCAACCACACCCTGTTAGGGTTTGCGGAATGCACCGAATATATTTATTGATGTGATTGGTGCGTTCGCAACCCGGGATCCACCGTGCTGGAAATATCCTGCTAAGTAAATGGCGGCACTATATGGCGGTATTAACCAGCTCTGTAAAGGCCCCGGCACACATAGCGATTTACCAACGATCACGACCAGTGATACGACCTGGCCGTGATCGTTGGTAAGTCGTTGTGTGGTCGCTGGGGAGCTGTCACACAGACAGCTCTCTCCAGCGACCAATGATCAGGGGAACGACTTCGGCATCGTTGAAACTGTCTTCAACGATGCCGAAGTCCCCCTGCAGCACCCGGGTAACCAGGGTAAACATCGGGTTACTAAGCGCAGGGCCGCGCTTAGTAACCCGATGTTTACCCTGGTTACCAGCGTAAATGTAAAAACAAACAAACAGTACATACTCACCATCTGATGTCCGTCAGGTCCCTTGCCGTCCGCTTCCTGCTCTGACTGAGTGCCGCCGTACAGTGAGAGCAGAGCGCAGTGGTGACGTCACTGCTGCGCTCTGCTCTCACTGTACGGCCGGATCTCAGTCAGAGCAGGAAGCAGACGGCAAGGGACCTGACGGACATCAGATGGTGAGTATGTACTGTTTGTTTGTTTTTACATTTACGCTGGTAACCAGGGTAAACATCGGGTTACTAAGCGCGGCCATGCGAGCCTTAAATAGCTGCAGCACGTACAGGACCTTAAAGAAGAGGACCAATGAGAGACTGCTACTAAGTCTGCGTACCTACAGGACCTTCCTAGAAAGACCAATAGACTTGGCTGCAGTACCTGAACATGTGACCCTTGATCTCCACTGAGAGATCTAACCCTGGGCATGCTCAGTGTGTGCAAAGCAGGACTTAGTCCCAGTAAAGCCTGTTCGCCGTAGATCAGTGCAGGGTACAATAGCAGAGCCTGGAGAGGCAGCAAAAACCCTTTGCACTGAATCAGACTCAGTGACTCCATACTGTATAATAGCCACACACAGTTCTCCATACTGTATAATGGCCACACATGATGCTCAATACTGTATAATGGCCACACATGATGCTCCATAGTGTATAATGACCACACATGATGCTCCATAATGTATAATGGCCACACATGATGCTCCATACTGTATAACGGCCACACATGATGCTCCATACTGTATAATGGCCATTGGCCACACATGATGCTCCATACTGTATAATGGCCACACATGATGCTCCATACTATATAATGGCCATTGGCCACACATGATGCTCCATACTGTATAAAGGCCACACATGATGCTCAATACTGTATAATGGCCACACAGTTCTCCATACTGTATAATCATCCCACATGATGCTTAATACTGTATAATGACCCCCCCTCCTGTATGCATGGCTCATATTCCCCCCTGTATGCATGATTCATATTCCCCCTCCTGTATGCATGGCTCATATTCCCCCTCCTGTATGCATGGCTTATATTTCACCCCCCCCCCGTATGCATGGCTCATATTCCCCCTCCTGTATGCATGGCTCATATTTCACCCCCCCTGTATGCATGGCTCATACTCCCCCTCCTGTATGCATGGCTCATATTTCACCCCCCCCGTATGCATGGCTCATATTCACCCCCCCGTAAACATGGCTCATATTTCCCCCCCTGTATGCATGGCTCATATTTCCCCCCTGCATGCATGGCTCATATTCCCCCCTGTATGCATGGCTCATATTCCCCCCCCCCTGTATGCATGGCTCATATTTCCCCCCCGTATGCATGGCTCATATTCCCCCCTGTATGCATGGCTCATATTTCCCCCTCCTGTATGCATGGCTCATATTCCCCCCTGTATGCATGGCTCATATTTCCCCCTCCTGTATGCATGGCTCATATTTCCCCCCCCCTGTATGCATGGCTCATATTTCCCCCTCCTGTATGCATGGCTCATATTCCCCCCTCCTGTATGCATGGCTCATCTCTCCACCCCACCCCCCCGCTCCCATCTTGAATGGCGCGGCTTACCTTCCTCCTTCATCCCCCCTCCCCTGTCCCTCCGTACCTCATACTTACCTGTTCCTCACTGCGCGGCCGCCCCGACATCCCTCTGGCTCTGTCCTGACTCCCGGCGCAGCACCTTCTTCCTGCGTGAGCGGTCATGTGATACCGCTCATTAATGTCATGAATATGCACATATTCATGACCTTAATGAGCGGTACCACGTGACCGCTCATTCAGGAGCGCTGCAGAAGCCGAGACCAGGCATCGCTGGAGCAGGGTGAGTATCGTCTTCAAGGAGGGTGGGTGGGAGGAGGGCGGGCGGCCAGGCGGAGGGGGCGAGGGGGGGTTTGGGGCAGGGTTGGTCGGGAGGTGACCCAGCTTTTATAAAAAAAAACAAAAAAAACAACAAACCTTGCTCAGGTGCCGCCCCCTGCATTGTCCCCGCCCTAGGCACGTGCCCTCACGTGCCTAGTGGCAAATACGGCCCTGTACTCAGATGTCTCAAGACTCTTTTCGGGATTTGCTTGGTTGTGTCCAAAGAGCCATCCAGAGACAGGACACCCAGCTCCGTAGAGCGATTCCTGCAGAGGAACGTCTCCTGGTCACACTAAGGTACATAATAATTCTAAACAAATGCCAGTTATAATTAATGTTTGTCTGCCATGTATTATTTGTATTTTCCTTTATGTCTTTAGCAGAACACCACCATAAATGGAATTGATTGTAATTTTATTTTTTTTATTTTATTTCAGATTTCTGGCAACCGGAGAGAGCTTATCATCCCTCCACTTTCAGTACCGGCTTGGAATTTCCACCCTGTCTGGAATAGTTGCGGACACCTGCAGGGCTTTGTGGACCGTTCACCGAGGAAATGTGGATGGAAATTGCAGAAAATTCTGGAGTGTGTGTGATTTCCCCAACTGTTTGGGGGCGGTGGATGGAAAGCACATACGCAGTATCAAACCCGCCAGAACGGGATCAGAGTACTTTAACTACAAGAAATATTTTTCTGTTGTGCTCATGGCAATAGCAGATGCGGACTGTCGCTTTATTGCCGTGGACATTGGAGCTTTTGGCCGTGGCAACGACTCCCAGACTTTCAAGAACTCTGATATGGGCCGACGTGTGTATGGCAAAATTTTTAATTTTCCACTGCCACGACCTCTCCCCAACACTCAAGGCCCACCGATGCCATTTGTTATGGTTGGGGATGAGGCCTTTCAGATGTGTGAAAACTTACTGAAGCCATATTCCAGTCGGGATTTGAACCACACTAAAAGGATCTATAACTACAGACTGACCAGGGCCAGAAGAACAGTAGAGTGTATCTTTGGGATTCTAGTCTCAAAATGGCGCATTCTTGCAACAGCCATTAATCTAAAAATGGACACAGTCGATGAGGTGGTCAAAGCCTGTGTGGTTCTGCACAATTACATTATGGCTAAGGAGCGGCCCAACATTGAACTGAATGAACCAGTTGCAAACCCATTGCCAGATTACCAGCATCACCCGCTGCAGGCAACTGTTGAAGTTGGCCACATGCAGGACCAATTTGCTACATTTTTTGATTCTGATATTGGACGTGTGGCATGGCAGGACAATATTGTGTAAAATTTCATGTTGGGTTTGGGTCTGTACCAGTTATGTTTTAAATGTTACTAATATTTGTTGTTAATAAACTATGTGTTTTGATATCTTTACCAAGTCTCCTATGTATTTCCTCTAAAAACCACTTAGGATGCTAGTGATAAGGTAGTTGACGACATTGCGTCCTGATTCTGTTCTGCAGTATCTATTGGATGCAGACTGAAGAGACGATGGGGGTTTAATTTAAAACAGATCTATACGCATCAAGTCAGGTGTCAGAAATAATGAATTCACGATGCACAAATAACAGCCTAATGAATTCACTATTTCTGACACATGTCCAGGTGAAGATATGCCTTGTATGACCTCCATCCTCCCTTCACTTTATGTAAAATAGATTACGTACACAGAAGAGAAAATGGAGGTTATACAAGGCAGTTCTATACTCACCAGGTCAGGTGTCATACATAATTTTTATTTATTTTTTTAACATGACCTGTTCAGTATAGTTTTGCATTGTATTACCGCAATTTTCTCTTCAGTGTACGATACAGAGGTGTGAAGCTGTGAGGTCTGGCTAACTGTGGACGATGCAGGGGTGGCAGGAGAAGGGGCAATTAAAGTACTGGGATCTGGCAGTTCAGGGATGGTGCTTGACGCATGAGAGGACAGAGACACACTGGAAGGGTGAGACAAACTTTACATTACAGACACATTGGGAGGTGAGGGGGGAGGAATCAAAATAGTTGGCTGCTTTTTATTTTTTTCCCTTTTTGGGATCGACGCTGCAGTCTGGGGAGCCTTGGTGGGCTCATTTCTTGCGTCCTGGTCATGGTTGCCGACCTGTCAGGGAAAAAAAAAATTGTCATATGTGTAGATGTGATAGTGAATACTTACCAATCTGAGGAGGTGAGTATTCACTTCACTGACATGTTCGGCTTGTGCAGGCCCAGGCCGTTGCTCCTCAGAAGAAGAAGATGACATTCTGATGCATGCAGAAAGAAAAAAATGGCAGAAATTAGGACATATAGAGACAGACAATAGAAAATAAAGATATTGGCTAGGATATACTCACATTGTTCAGAGTCTTGTTTGCTCCAAAGTTCTTGCCTGCGTCTGCTCTGCTTGTCTGTCTGCTGGGTAGTGATCTGCAAATGTCCACTCCCTCCCTTTATCACCTTGTATGTGGGGGGTGGCTACTCAGTGTCTACACATGTTTTCCTATGGTGCAACGCATGCGTTCACAAATGCAAGCAAACGCACGTGCTTGCGAACACATGCGTTCACATAGACAGCAATGCGGTTTTTTTCCACATTCATGCCGCTAACAACCGCATACGTTTCTAGGCGGCAAATTGACGCCTCCAAAATTACTACATGTAGCGTTTAGCACGCCAAACCACAGACGACGAAACGACGCACGCATCGTCAAACGTGGCAAAACGCAACCGATCGCAGACACATGTGACCCCAATGTTAAATATAGGAATATACGACGCATGTGGAAAATTGCGGCACAAACGCTGCGGACACAACCGCAAATGTGAAACCAGCCTAAGACCCTATTTGCACTTTATGTGCTCTCCAGAATTTCTACTTCTATTCTACAGGGCAGGTAACAGTTGCATACTGCTAACAGCGGCAGACCATGTGACTGCTGTGGGACCCATAAGTTGAAGGGAAGAGCAAAACCATTAAGGGATCATACTCATCTGCATTTAGAAAATAGTTACGATGCTGGTCTCGAAAAGTTGGATGAAAGTCATGTGAGTACTATGTGATTTTTCTCACCTAGCATCCGTATGACACGCATATGGAATGCATTTTTAAAGGGAACCTTTCAGCAGTTCTGGCCGTTATAAGATACGGCCACTGCTTTTCAGGGCTTATCTACAGCATTCTATAATGCTGTAGATAAGCCCCTGGTCCGACCTGCAAGATAAGAAAATAAGTTTTATTATACTCACCCGGGGGCGCGGTCCGGTCCGATGGGTGTCGCAGGTTCGGTTCCGGCGCCTCCCATCTTCTTGCGATGCTGCCCTTCTGTTTGCTTCATTGCTCCCCAGCATTGTGCTCCTGCGCAGACAAACTTATCTGCCCTGGATGCAGAGGTATCCAGGACATGGGCTACAAGTGTCGCATTCCTTGTGTTAAGCCAATCATGACCAATAGACAATGCCAGAAGCATCTTACCTGGGCCAAGGAGAATAAGAACTGGAATGTTGCTTAGCGGTCCAAGGTGTTGTTTTCAGATGAAAGTAAATTTTGCATTTCATTTGGAAATCAAGGTCCCAGAGTCTGGAGGAAGAGTGAAGAGGCACACAATCCAAGCTGCTTAAGGTCTAGTGTGAAGTTTCCACAATCAGTGATGGTTTGGGGAGCCATGTCATCTGCTGGTGTAGGTCCAATGTGTTTTATCAAGACCAAAGTCAGCGCAGGCGTCTACCAGGAAATTTTAGAGTTCTTCATGCTTCCCTCTGCCGACTAGCTTTTTGGAGATGGAAATTTCATTCTCTGGCAGGACTTGGCACCTGTCCACACTGCCAAAAGTACCAATACCTGGTTTAAAAACAACAGTATCACTGTGCTTGATTGGCTAGCAAACTCGCCTGACCTTATCCCATAGAGAACCTATGGGGTTTTTGTCAAGAGGAAGATGAGAGACACCAGACCCAACAATGCAGAGGAGCTGAGGGCTGCTATCAAAGCAACCTGGGCTTCCATAACATCTCAGCAGCGCCACAGGCTGATCACCTCCATGCCACGCCACATTTATACAGTAATTGATGCAAATGGCGCCTCGACCAAGTATTGAGTTCATTTACTGAACATATATTTCAGTATTCCAACATTTCGCATTTTAAAATAATTTTTCAAGCTAGTGTTATAAAGTATTCTAATTTACTGAGATAATGACTTTTGGGTTTTCATTGGCTGTAAGCCATAATCATCAACATTAACAGAAATAAACACTTGAAATAGATCACTCTGTTTGTAATGACTATATAATATATGAGAATCACTTTTTGCATTGAAGAACTGAAATAAATTAACTTTTTGATGATATTCTAAT
Organism: Ranitomeya variabilis; assembly: GCF_051348905.1. Classification (NCBI taxonomy): domain Eukaryota; kingdom Metazoa; phylum Chordata; class Amphibia; order Anura; family Dendrobatidae; genus Ranitomeya; species Ranitomeya variabilis. The sequence goes on along the minus strand of NC_135235.1, from coordinate 531,283,331 downwards.
TTTGTGAGAAGCACCTGTTGTTATTAGTGATGAGTGAGTCTACTCGTTGCTCGGGTTTTCCCGAGCACGCTCGGGTGACCTCCAAGTATTTGTTAGTGTTCGGAGATTAAGTTTTCATCGCCGCAGCTGAATGATTTACAGCTATTAGCCAGGCTGAGTACATGTGGGGATTACATAGCAACCAGGCACCCCCACATGTACTCAGGCTGGCTAATAGCTGTAAATCATTCAGCTGAATCAACAAAAACTTTATCTCTGAACACTAACAAATACTCGGAGATTACCCGAGCTTGCTCGGGAAAACCCGAGCAACGAGTATACTCGCTCATCACTAGTAGTTATATATATTTTGTATTCTGAGAGTTCAGGTTATGAATTTACTATACTCGGCTGATGAAATGTCGGGTTTCCTTTGAGATGGGTGCGTAAAAATCACACAACACACGCATGATCCATGTGCTGTGCTATTTTTTTCTCGCACCCATTGACTTGCATTGGCAAGTCTCGTCCGAAATACACGGCCACTTGCAATTTCTTTCTCAGTCCGATCTGAGCTGAAAAACATTGCAGATGAACATTGAATCAGTGAATAACATTAGTCAGAGTGCAATCTGATTTTTTTTTTTCGTTTCAATAAACTTTATTTGATTTTTAACATATATCAATTTAAGAGAAACCCATCCCACGCAGGGGAGGTCAACATATTTAACACTTTCAACAAAGAAATAAGAAAATTATCCAGCTCTTTACATATAAGGACAAGACAGTAACAAAAGGGGGAAGGAAAACACAATAGGTGGGGGTATACATTTCTATTAGAGATCCGCAATCGTTCATCTGCTCCTATACTTAACATCTTAAAATTATTTGAGTAAGAAAACAGATAATGGGAAACCTCCATAATTCTCCTGCGAGGGTAAAGAGTGAATACTGAAATTATAGAATACGATGATCAATGAAGGTAGTTTTCCATGTCTTTTTCATGTGTGTGTAGTGGTTTTATGGTGATAGCGTGAGAGCTTGAGTTAGGCATACGCTATGGTCCAGGTCCAGCCAGGGAGTCCATGTTTGAAAGAATGTATTCCAACTATCAGTTCTAGTTGCTTGAATATGCTCATATAGCATAATTGCGTTCATTCTATCTCTGACCAAGGACATAGAGAGTGACGTGGTCCTCCACTTAGATGCAATATGTATTTTAGTTGCCATACATAGTAAACTCATCAGCCTATGCGAGTTCTTAGAAAATCCAGGGTGCTTAGATCCTAATAGAAAAACAGATGGGTCAAGTTGGATTACTTTATTAAACATTTGTTCAGCTGTAAGTTTTACTTCTTGCCATAGAGCAGAGACTACAGTGCAGCTCCACCATGTATGCACCATGTCACCAGGAGTATTACATCCTCTAAAACACATATTAGATACATGGGGATAAATGACATGAAGCTTCGCTGGGACCAGATAGGTTCTATGTAGCACCCTAATGGATGATTCCACCAAGGAAACCTGATGGCTACCCCTAGACAAATTATCACAACATCTACGCCACTCCTCTAGCGACATATCGATTCCCAGGTCTTCCTCCCACTGTTCCATAAACTTTAATTTGTCCTCATCCTGTATGGCATTAATTATAGAATATAATAAAGAAATTGTTCCCCTACCCAAAGGATCATTCACACATTTTTGTTCAAAGCCTGATATAGAGAAGGGATTTCTATTCGGCAGATTCTGTTTTGCAAAATTAAAAATTTGGTTCATACGAAAGGCTTCCACGAATGGTGGATTATGTTTTCGGGTGAATTCTTGCATGGTTAATAATGTGTTGAATGGGGTGCATAGGTGTTTTAACATTATTATGCCATTTAGTATCCACCAAGAGTAAGGGCGGGGGTCTAGACCTGGTAAAAACATTGGATTGTTAAATATACTTTGTAATGGGGTACATTTAGACTGAAGTTCATGTTTAAATCTTTCCTTCCTCCAGAGAATCAATGAGTGAGCGGCAAAAGGCGCTCCAGTAGAAATGTCTCGCGGGAGCTTCTCTGTGGTCCATAGTAGGCCTGGTAATGAGTAGGGTTTTAATAAGTGTGATTCTAGGTAAACCCATCTAGGTTTGTTATTAGTAGAACAAACTTTGGTTAATTGAGCAATTTGTGCCGATTTAAAATAGGCAATAAAATTAGGCAGGGACAATCCTCCCATTTTTCTATGTGCAAACATTATTCTCTGTTTAATTCTCGATTTCTTCCTGTGCCATATAAACTTTGAGATTATGGTATATATATACCGAAACGCTTTGGGGGGTATCATAATAGGAAGGGAACGGAATAAATATAAAAATCGTGGGAGGGTCACCATCTTTATGGCGTTTAATCTCCCCAACGAAGACAGTGTCATTGAGGACCATCTGGTCACATCTTTCTGAAGATTTCGAATCAATGGGATATAGTTCCACTTATATAATGATGCTTTAGTTGTTGTGAGATTTATCCCTAAGTAAGTCAAAAAGCGCTCTCTTTTTGTGAACCCAAATTCAGAGGTCAAGTCCAGCTGTGTCTCTTCAGGAGTATTTATGAATAAGGCTTCTGACTTTTCAACATTTATTTTAAGGCCTGAAATTGATTCAAAATCGCGAAGTAACGAGAACAGACTGGGGAGAGTAGTGTGCGGACTGGTAATGGTCAAAAGAAGATCATCCGCGAAGAGGCTAACTTTATACTGACTTCCGGGGTCAACTGGGCCTAATATATTAGGATTACTCCTTATACAGTCATGGCCAAAAGTATTCACACCCCTGCAATTCTGTCAGATAATACTCAGTTTCTTCCTGAAAATTATTGCAAACACAAATTCTCTGGTATTATTATCTTCATTTAATTTGTCTTAAATGAAAAAAACACAAAAAGAATTGTCCTAAAGCCAAATTGGATATAATTCCACACCAAGCATAAAAAAGGGGGTGGACAAAAGTATTGGCACTGTTCAAAAAATCATGTGATACTTCTCTAATTTGTGTAATTAACAGCACCTGAAACTTACCTATGGCACCTAACAGGTGTTGGCAATAACTAAATCACACTTGCAGCCAGTTGACATGGATTAAAGTTGACTCAACCTCTGTCCTGTGTCCTTGTGTGTACCACATTGAGCATGGAGAAAAGAAAGAAGACCAACGAACTGTCTGAGGACTTGAGAAACCAAATTGTGAGGAAGCATGAGCAATCTCAAGGCTACAAGTCCATCTCCAAAGACCTGAATGTTCCTGTGTCTACCGTGCGCAGTGTCATCAAGAAGTTTAAAGCCCATGGCACTGTGGCTAACCTCCCTAGATGTGGACGGAAAAGAAAAATTGACAAGAGATTTCAACGCAAGATTGTGCAGATGTTGGATAAAGAACCTCGACTAACATCCAAACAAGTTCAAGCTGCCCTGCAGTCCGAGGGTACAACAGTGTCAACCCGTACTATCCGTCGGCGTCTGAATGAAAAGGGACTGTATGGTAGGAGACCCAGGAAGACCCCACTTCTTACACCGAGACATAAAAAAGCCAGGCTGGAGTTTGCCAAAACTTACCTGAAAAGGCCTAAAACGTTTTGGAAGAATGTTCTCTGGTCAGATGAGACAAAAGTAGAGTGTTTTGGGCAAAGGCATCAACATAGAGTTTACAGGAGAAAAAAAGAGGCATTCAAAGAAAAGAACACGGTCCCTACAGTCAAACATGGCGGAGGTTCCCTGATGTTTTGGGGTTGCTTTGCTGCCTCTGGTACTGGACTGCTTGACCGTTTGCATGGCATTATGAAGTCTGAAGACTACCAACAAATTTTGCAGCATAATGTAGGGCCCAGTGTGAGAAAGCTGGGTCTCCCTCAGAGGTCATGGGTCTTCCAGCAGGACAATGACCCAAAACACACTTCAAAAAGCACTAGAAAATGGTTTGAGAGAAAGCACTGGAGACTTCTAAGGTTGCCAGCAATGAGTCCAGACCTGAATCCCATAGAACACCTGTGGAGAGATCTAAAAATGGCAGTTTGGAGAAGGCACCCTTCAAATATCAGGGACCTGGAGCAGTTTGCCAAAGAAGAATGGTCTAAAATTCCAGCAGAGCATTGTAAGAAACTCATTGATGGTTACCGGAAGCGGTTGGTCGCAGTTATTTTGGCTAAAGGTTGTGCAACCAAGTATTAGGCTGAGGGTGCCAATACTTTTGTCTGGCCCATTTTTGGAGTTTTGTGTGAAATGATCAATGTTTTGCTTTTTGCTTCATTCTCTTTTGTGTTTTTTCATTTAAGACAAATTAAATGAAGATAATAATAACAAAGAATTTGTGTTTGCAATCATTTTCAGGAATAAACTGAGTATTATCTGACAGAATTGCAGGGGTGTCAATACTTTTGGCCATGACTGTAGCTTCTGCCAGAGGTTCCATAGCTAGGGCAAATAATGCTGGTGATAGAGAGCATCCCTGCATAGTTCCTCTCTGTATGGTTATTGGGAGCGGTTGTAATGAGGGCAGTTTGAGATATGCGGTCGGGCTATCATACAGCAAATGAAGACATGAAAGTAGCTTGGGGGGAGGCCAAATTTGGATAGGACTTTAAAGAAGTATGACCAGGATACTGTATCGAAGGCTTTTTCTATGTCTAATGCTAATAGCATAGTCGGTCTTTGTGAATTATGTGCTGAGTGAATAATGTTTAAATTCCTTCTTATGTTGTCTGGCCCTTGCCTCATGGGAATGAAACCCACTTGATCTCTATGTATTAATGAGGGGAGTATCTTGTTAATTCTTTCAGTGATAATTGAGGTAAATATTTTAAGGTCAACATTTAGTAGTGAAATGGGCCTATAATTTTTGGTTAATAGATGATCTCTTTTAGGCTTGGGGATCACAGTCACGTGCGCGGTATAGAATTCGGGGGGCATTTGGGATCCATTTAAATCCATACTGTGTGGGGGAAATCATACTGTGGGAGCCATCATACCGTGTGGGAGTCTATGAAGCTGTCGTACTATGAAGGCACTGTCAGGGCTTCATATTTTGTAGTGTGAACTGTGGGGGCTATCATTCTGTGTGTGGGGTACTGTGAAGACCATCATAGTTTGTGGGGGGGTATATGAGCATTGCACTGTGTTTGGGTGTTGTGTGTGTCATCATACAGTGCATGTGTGGAGGTTGTGGACACATGATACTATGTGGGAGGGCAGTGGAGACATCATACTGTATGGTGGCACTGTAGGGGCATCATACATTGTTGGGGCTGTGGGAACATCATACTGTTTTGGTGGCATTGTGGCAGCATCATTACATGTTGGGGGCACTGTACTTTGCTAGGAGTGCTCTGGAGTTATCATACCGTGCATGTGGGGGAATATCACTGTGGGGGTATCATACTGTGTGCGAGAAGCATTTTTAGGGTCATCATACTCTATGGGAACCATGAAATATGTATTGTATTGGGTGAAAAAATAAGCTGCTTCAATAGAGCCAAACATAGTGTGTAAGTGCCATAATACATGTCTCCAGGGGCGTAGCTACCGCGGTCGCAGCGGTCGCCAGTGCGACCGGGCCCGGCAGGTCAGGGGCACCCAACACCATGTTGCCGTGCAGGAGATTCCTCCTGCACGGCAACAGTCTGAGGCGTATCTAGGGGGAGGGGGCAGCCGGGGCACGTGAGAGACAGGAAGCAGCTCCAGTCATCATGGTGAGACTGTCAGCTTCTGCTCTGCAGCCCCGGGACAGAAGGTAAGAGCAGGGGGAGGTGCGGGACAGAGCCGCTTTAGTCAGGAGAAGCTGAGGAGCTGCGGAGCTGCAGCTGATTTACATCAGCCACCCCTGTACCAGAGAGGAGATTGTGAGTTGTGTATATGAGCTGGTATCTGGTGTGTGTGTGTGTGTGTGTGTGTGTGTGTGTGTGTGTGTGTGTGTGATATCTGTAGTATGTGTGTGTGTGTGTGTGATATCTGTAGTATGTGTGTGTGTGTGTGTGTGTGTGTGTGATATCTGTAGTATGTGTGTGTGTGTGTGATATCTGTAGTATGTGTGTGTGTGTGATATCTGTAGTGTGTGTGTGTGTGTGATGTGTGTGATATCTGTAGTGTGTGTGTGTGATGTGTGTGTGTGATATCTGTAGTGTGTGTGTGTGTGTGTGTGTGTGTGTGATATCTGTAGGGTGTGTGTGTGTGTGATATCTGTAGTGTGTGTAAGGCTGGGGCGTAATTACCACAGTTGCAGCGGTCGCCACTGCAAGCATCTCTGGCAGGTCAGGGGCCCGTGTGTCCCCTTGAGCCTGTCTCCCTTGTCCCCTTATGCTTGTGTCCCTTGTCCCCGTGTGCCAGTCTCCCTTGCCCATTAGTCCCTGTGTGTCCCCATGTGCCTGTCTCCTTTGTCCCCTTGTGCTTCTGTCAGTCTCCCTTGCCCACTAGTTCCTGTGTGTCAGTCTCCCTTTCCCACTTGTCCCTGTGTCCCCTTGTGCTTGTATCCCTTGTCCACTAGTCCCCGTGTGCCCCTTGTGTCAGTCTCCCTTGCCCACTTGTCCCCGTGTGCCCCTTGTGTCAGTCTCCCTTGCCCACTAGTCCCCTTGTAACCTTCTCCCCTGCCTCCTAGCCCCATGTGTCCCCTTGTGCCTGTCTTCCTTGCTCCCTAGCCCCCCTATGTTACCCTTGTGCCTGTCTCACCTAGCCCCCTTGTGCCCTCTCCCCTGCCCCCTCGTCACCATTTGCTCGTGTCTTTCTCACTGCCCCTGTATGGAGGGGCTGCATTATACTATGAGGGGGGCTGCGTTGTATTCTATGGGGTTTACATTGAGTTGTATGGCAGGGCTGCGGGGGGGGGGGGGGGCATTTGGAAGTTCGCACCGGGGCCCATAACCTTGTAGTTACGCCACTGCATGTCTCTTTCCGTCTTTAAAAGTTAGAAGGAATGCTCCTCTGCCACTGTGCTTATGCATTGTGAAAACTGCATACTACGCTCAATATGGTTTTTTTGTGGGGGTAGAGGGGGCCCAATTAAGACTTTTTCTAAAGCCCCCCATCATTTACAACCTATGAAGTGTAACCATTGCTTTAACTTTTATTGCATAAATCAAAAATACATGTGAAAATAAGAAAAATTGTAATGTAGCTTATCAGAGAAACCTGTGTTCTTCTCCACCTGGACTGATCATTCATTTGCAAAATTCTTATTTCCCAGGTAAAATCGGTATTCAGCGAAAACCAATTTTTATACTACTGAGATAGGAGATGGCAGTTGCTGCTGAACAGATTCTATGTGGAGGTGAGAGAGTAGAACAGAGGAGCCAGGGCCAGAGCTTTTTCCTCCACATCCTCTCTCCCATCTACACAGAATCTCATCAGTAGCAAGTTAGCAACTGTCATCTATCTCCGTAATGTAAGAACCCGCTTTCACTGAATATTGAAAATTGACTATTTTGAAACTGACATTCCTGGCACAGAAAGAAGCAGATTTCACTGTTAAAAGATATAACAAAGTTTCTTATTTTCATGTGTTTTATTGATTTATTAAATAAAAATTAAAATGAGTTACTGTTTAAATTCAGGAGATTATCACTGAAGTTGCATCATAATGACAAAAATATGGTGAACATGTGTACTTTTCATATTTTATTTGCCATCCTAAGGATGTGTGTGGACTGTTCCAAACAGGGTATTTAACCAGCGCACCTCTTTTCTAAGAAAAGAATACTAATAGTTTCCTAAGTGTTCATTTAAATTGAGTAGTCAGCCCAAGAATAAAGAGAAAGGAATGGGATGAAGAGAAAGTTTTATCAATACTAAGTTGCTAATAGAGGTACACAAGTTGTCACTAAATCTGGGGACAGCGTCTAGGGGGGATAACTCTATAGTGTATCTAGGCTATTATGAATGGGCAATGCAGAGGTGTGATATCAGGTAATATGATACAAAACTTAATATGGTATACAGTCTGTGCAAGATAATTGGACAATAATCTGGCACTGCCAGAAGAAGCATAAAAATCCCATTACTCATTTTTTGTATACACTCCTTGACATTGATATTGCAACACCAAAAAGGTAAAGCCATGGACTTATAGAAATCACAAGACTGATAGACATCTTAATGAACTGGAAAAATATATTTTTAAAACAACTCCACGTACTGAAATACACTCACTTACACACTTCAGCATGTTATCAGTGAGGTTATAAATGGTTGACTCTGCCACGCTGAATGCACTTGGGCTTGCAAATCATCAAAATACGCTGCTGGCAGCTCCCTTTGCCAACCAATAACGTTCGAGATGTGCTCAATAGGAGGCAAGTTAGGAAACGCTGCCGGTATTGGTAGCACATTTAGGCCAAAAAGGCTGCTCACAGTAGTAGCACGAACATCATGTGGTCTGACATTGTGTTGAAAAACGGCTTCTGGGACACTTTGGAGAAATGGCTGTACACTGGTTGCATAATTACTGCAAGTAAAATTAGGCATCACATACCAATCCTAAGGAATCAAACGATGCCTACACAAAAAATCAGAAGGCGATTGAACAACATTGGGCTACAAGTTGAAAATCCAGCTACATGTGTTTCATTGACCTTGCGTCATCGCTCTCAAAGGCTTTTGTGGTACACAGCAAGATGAAAAAGGAGGCAGTACTGGAGGGCTATCCTTTGCAGTGATAAGTCCTGCTTTTGTCTTGGACAGAATGATAGCCGGAGATTTGGTCTAGAGACCACGTGGAAAACACCATGAAGAGGCCTTCACGAGGGAACATCACTTGGTGAAGTGGCATATACGGTAGCCATAGACCTCTATTCTTAATTCCAGGTACCGTAATAGCTCAAAGTCATATTGATTTGATCAGAGGCGGACACAGACAGCTTGGGGCCCCTGTGCAGGAAATGTTTCTGGGCCCCCCTACTTTTAAAGTGACAAAGCTACATATCTATATATAGCCATACACACATACATGTATATATTACATAGTCTCCTTTATTATGTATATTGCAGTCCTTTATTATACAGTGCTCTCTCTTGTTATGTACAGCACCATCCTTTACATATTGGATTTTATAGAGCCCTGTTTTTTATTACATACCGCCTGTCTTGTTAGCTGTATACTGTAATGATGGCTGATGGAGCATGGGAAAGCTTCTTTTCTAAAGGAGGAGCTGATGGACTGGTAGTCTGGTCACCGGCTCCTCCAACAGTAGTCATTTTATATCTAACAAGAGAGGGGACTATGTAATAAAAGAGGGCGCTGTGAATAACAAAAATAGCGAGAATACAAAATGTAAGAGACAGCACTGTACATAACAGCAGAGGAAGCTATATCCACCTCTCGTGTCTCATTCCTATTGGTATCTTTTTTGAACTGTGATTTTTGTTATGCTGTAATGTCTATTGTCTGTACAAATCCCCTCTATAATTTGTAAAGCGCTGCGGAATATGTTAGCGCTATATAAATAAAATTATTATTATATAATAAGGGAGGGCATCATATATAACTAGAGAGGATGGTACTTAATAAGGGACAGTGTTATACATAGCAAAAGAGGAAACTATGTAACTAAGGATGGTGTTATACATAATATGTGAGTACACTAAGCACTAAGGGACTGTGCTATACATAAGTGAGCACACTATATACTAAGGGACTGTGCTATACATAATAAGTGAGTACACTTAATACTAAGGGACTGTGTTAGACATAATAATCAATAACATATTCCTCCACCTCCCCCTATTCCTAAATCCATTATAAATCTCCCATCCCAATCCCACACCCCTCATTGTCCTCCTCCCCCCGCATCCCATTATTGCCCTCTCCCCCACCCCCATGATTGCCCTCTTCACCACCTCCATAATTGCTTTATTCCCACAACCCTATTATTGCCCATTCCACCACCTCCATCATTACCTCCTCCCCACCACCCCATCATTGTCCATTCCACTGCCACTATAATTTCCTTCTCTCCCACCACCCCATCATTACCCATTGCACCACCTCCATCATTTCCTCCTCCCCCACCACCCCATCATTGTCCTTTCCACCACCATCATCATTGTCTTTTCCCCAACCACCCCATCATTACCTATTCCACAACCTCCATTTCCTCCTCCCCCACCACCCCCATCATTGCCCTTTCCACCACCACCACCATTATTGTCTTTTCCCCACCACGCCATCATTATCCATTCCACCACCTCCATTATTGCCTTCTCCCCACCACCCCATCATTGTCCTTTCAACTGCCATCATCATTGTCTTCCCCACCACCCCCATCATTACCCATTCCATGACCTCCATCATTTCATCCTCCCCCACCATCCCCATCATTGCCCTTTCCACCACCACCATCATTGTCTTTTCCCCACCACCCCAACATTTCCCATTACACCTCCTCCATCATTTCCTCCTCCCCACCACCCCCATTATTGCCCATTCACCACCTCCATCATTTCCTCCCCCAACCACCCCCATTGTGCCCTTTCCACCACCCCATCATTGCTTTCTCCCCACCACCCTTATCATTGCCCTCTCTGTCAACCCAATCATTGCCTTCTACCCCATCACCCCCATCATTGCCCTCTCCATCAACCCAATCATTGCCTTCTGCCCCATCACCCCCTCTCCTCCACCTGCACACACAGACACACACAGCACCATTCACCTCTCTGCATACACACACTCACATCACCACATGATATCCTGAAGCCACACCATCGCTGGCAGCTTCCTGTCTTGCACAGCCGTGGCGCTGAATGATGATGGCATTCAGCCGCTGCTGTGTGAGACAGGAAGCGCGGGCAAGAAGCTGGATGGATCCATTCCCTGCAGCTCTGCTCTGCTGCCATTTTCTCTTGCAGGCAGCGGAGCTGCAGGGATTGCTCCCTGCCCGCCACACATGAGGCAATCTGGCCAGGGCAGACTGCATGGCCTGTAAGTGCTACCATGGCCTGCAGCGTCTCTGGACTTGTATACTATTGTGCGCATCTTGGATGTCATTGGTTGGCAATAGCCAGCAGGTGATCTTGACAATTTGCCCAAGTGCATTCAGCGATGCAGAATATTCATCAGTCAACCATAAATATCTTCACTGATAATAGTCAAGGTGTGTAAGTGCCTATATTTAAGCATGTCACATTTATACTCAATACATTGAGATGTTTTAAGAATCGTGTTTCCATTTTACCATTATTTACATATCATTAACTTGTCTATTGATCCAGTGATTTCCATAATTCCACGACTAATTTCAATGTCAGTAAATGTTCTAAAGGAAGAGGGGTATCTTGTACAGATATCCCATGGTATGTCACCAGCTTCAATCTGCAATAAACATTTTACCAGGATATCATTTTATGTCAGCTACCCTGATGCCTATTTGTATCAACCATTGTAAATATCCCTCACTTTTCATACATTAAAAAATTATTTTGAAAACAAGGACAGAACCTTTACAGATTGTCAAGTTAGCAAAAAAAAGTTTCCTTTCTTTTTTTAGAAACAGCACCACTCTTTTGCATATGCAATGATTATTATTGCAGCTTACGGACAGGTGTCACTGTATAATACATTTCCCCTAATCTTTTACTACATATATAATCCCTTAATGACCTTAGGATGAAATGATAATTTTTTACATCTGTGACGCTATTTGAGGTTTTGTTTTGCTTTGCTATTTATGACTTTCAGATTTTTAGGCATCATACTGGGATACATGTAAGCAAGAAGTGAAAAAAAAATAAAAAAAATTATATATACAGTTAGGTCCATATATATTTGGACAGAGACAAAATTTTTCTCATTTTGGTTATAGACATTACCACAATGAATTTTAAACAAAACAATTCAGATGCAGTTGAAGTTCAGACTTTCAGCTTTCATTTGAGGGTATCCACATTAAAATTGGATGAAGGGTTTAGGAGTTTCAGCCCCTTAACATGTGCCACCCTGTTTTTAAAGGGACCAAAAGTAATTGGACAGATTCAATAATTTTAAATAAAATGTTCATTTCTAGTACTTGGTTGAAAACCCTTTGTTGGCAATGACTGCCTGAAGTCTTGAACTCATGGACATCACCAGACGCTGTGTTTCCTCCTTTTTGATGCTCTGCCAGGCCTTCACTGCGGTGGTTTTCAGTTGCTGTTTGTTTGTGGGCCTTTCTGTCTGAAGTTTAGTCTTTAACAAGTGAAATGCATGCTCAATTGGGTTGAGATCAGGTGACTGACTTGGCCATTCAAGAATATTCCACTTCTTTGCTTTAATAGACTCCTGGGTTGCTTTGGCTTCATGTTTTGGGTCATTGTCCATCTGTAGTATGAAACGACGACCAATCGGTTTGGCTGCATTTGGCTGGATCTGAGCACACAGTATGGCTCTGAATACCTCAGAATTCATTCGGCTGCTTCTGTCCTGTGTCACATCATCAATAAACACTAGTGACCCAGTGCCACTGGCAGCCATGCATGCCCAAGCCATCACACTGCCTCCGCCGTGTTTTACAGATGATGTGGTATGCTTTGGATCATGAGCTGTACCACGCCTTCACCATACTTTTCTCTTTCCATCATTCTGGTAGAGGTTGATCTTGGTTTCATCTGTCCAAAGAATGATCTTCCTGAACTGTGCTGGCTTTTTTAGATGTTTTTTAGCAAAGTCCAGTCTAGCCTTTTTATTCTTGACACTTATGAGTGGCTTGCACCGTGCAGTGAACCCTCTGTATTTACTTTCATGCAGTCTTCTCTTTATGATAGATTTGGATATTGATACTCCTACCTCCTGGAGAGTGCTGTTCACTTGGTTGGCTGTTGTGAAGGGGTTTCTCTTCACCATGGAGATTATTCTGCGATCATCTACCACTGTTGTCTTCCGTGGGCGCCCAGGTCTTTTTGCATTGATGAGATCACCAGTGCTTTCTTTGCTTCTCAGGATGTACCAAACTGTAGATTTTGCCACTCCTAATATTGTAGCAATTTCTCGGATGGGTTTTTTCTCTGTTTTCACAGCTTAAGAATGGCTTGTTTCACCTTCATGGAGAGCACTTTTGACCGCATGTTTACTTCATAGGAAAACCTTCCAAATGCAAGCACCACTCCTCAAATCAACTCCAGGCCTTTTATCTGCTTGGTTGAGAATGACATAATGAAGGGATTGCCCACACCTGTCCATGACATAGCCTTGGAGTCAATTGTCCAATTACTTTTGGTCCCTTTAAAAAACAGGGTGGCACAGGTTAAGGAGCTGAAACTCCTAAACTCTTCATCCAATTTTAATATGGATACCCTCAAATGAAAGCTAAAAGTCTGAACTTCAACTGCATCTGAATTGTTTTGTTTAAAATTAAATTGTGGTAATGTCTATAACCAAAATGAGAAAAATGTTGTCTCTGTCCAAATATATATGGACCTAACTGTATTTATTTTTAAAAACATTGTCTTTAAGGGGTAACATTTCTGCTTGTGGATAGTTCCAAGCTAGTATGAGGAGACTTATAGGCCATGTAATGCTCCTATGGGAACTGCAAATATCCTCTTCAGAGAGGAAGAGGACCGGAATCTTGTCATGTGTCTACAGGTGGAGTGTCTGGTTCAGCTTCTTATCCTAAGTCATGTGGCAAGGCTCCTTAAAGGGTCAATATTTAGGATTGCAAATCCAATAGGGTATGTTTCCACGGTCAGGAAACGCTGCTTGTTTGATGCTGCGCAGAGCTGCAGCGTCAAACAAGCAAGAAGCGTCCAGATGTTCCAGCATAGTGGAGGGGATTTTATGAAATCCCGTCTCCACTATGCGTGGAAACCCGCACGCGGCGGCCCTGCGACTCCGGACATGCTGCGCGTCTTTCAGATCGCAGCATGTCCGTACACCTTGCGGGGACGCAGCGTCCCCGCAAGGCATATCACAGGGCGCTATGGGAGAGAGCGATCATCCCGGATGTGAAGAGTTAACACATCCGGCATGATCGCGTCCCAGAAAGGGGGCGGGGCTTAGCGCCGAGCGGCTTCGCCGCTGCGGCGATACCGCCGGCCATCCTGACCGTGGAAACATACCCATAGAGTTCAAATCCTCTTCCTCCTTGAAGAGTATATATTTTTTTATTTTAATTTACACTGGTATAATGCATGAAAAAAAAGGTAAACTTTTTTTTGTCTTTTTTATATTTCTATAAAAAAAAGTTGGTACTATTTTTTATTTATTTTATTATCTGAATTCTTTTTCCTCCCATTAGAGGACTTTTGCATTCATTTTTTATTACCTGTTGGGCGTGTGAACTCTGCTTTGGCACTTTTTAGAATGGCATATTAACCCTTTGATCTCTGGTACACGTGATCTCAGCAGGTAAGAGACATCATCTGCAATAATGGTGTTTTTCATGTTTTTACTCAATTAAGTGACGACTTCCTACATCCTGTGTTTATAATGAGTTGCTTAAGATCGCTGAAGCAATACTTAAATCACTTTTACCCGACCCTCCAGCACTGTGGGTTTTATCCAGTGGAATTTCCAGTTATGTATCTACTGATGGTTCACAGTTTATTGTGCAGAGGATGCCGATGACACGTGTAGAGTAGTGACGTACACTGCAACTCCAATTTCTGCAATTACAGCAAAGCCATTCAGTGATTGACACCAAATATTAAACAGAAGCAAAGATCCCCTGGGGCAGGTAACACCCAGTCTTCTCTTTTGTGTGTTCAGCGGTTTACACAAACCTAATCATCCACTGAAAACCCTCATACAGTGTGAGAATATGTGAGATTCCAGTTAGCCTCAATGCTAGAACTGCTTTGTGCCATTTATAATGCTACTGCCCGATGTGACATAGGGGTAGTTGGGACCCTCAAGCACCATGGTCCAGTTTGACCACAACCTCTGTACTCCCTATAACTACAGCTGCTGAAGCCCCTGCAATGGACAGCTTGTGTTCTTAGTGGCAGAAAATATTTGCCACCTGATGATAGTTTCATTCGCTAACGCTTACACATACGAGTGCCCTACATAAGTACGTAAGTCAAACATAATTTTACCAAGATATAACAGTAGTTCTAAAATTTGACAAAAGATGTTGGTAAGTCTCTTCCACAGGATGTTGATGGGGTTAATTCATTAAGCCCTCCTGTTAATGTAGGCACAGTCATGTCTAGTGTAGGGGCTTATTATCAGGTACTGTGTCATACACAAATAGTGAGGGTTTGTAAAATACATCCAGCATCCTGCTGAAACAGCCGAGTTTAGAGATAATCCTGACTGTTTATGCATTACAAGCTGTGGCCAATAGTGACTTGGCATTTAGGGGGCTAGACAAAGGGAGAACATAAAATAAATAAACCTCAAGGCAAAATGCACAAAATAAAAAGGAGGACATATATATACATATCCGCCAATGTGCACCAATGGAAAAAGTGATGGACAAATCTGGAATTATTATAAAAGAACAGAGAAAAACCCAGACAAGAAAGTCCAAAATAAGGTGTGAAATAACAGTATTTATTTATAATAAAAAATGAACAGTGGAACGGTGGGAAGGAATACCAAAACAGCACAAAACCAGGGACATATAAATAGTACAAAATAAGTACAATAACGTATGAAGATGAATATACGTATTAATAAACCATTTTAAGAGACCATATAGCGGTGTAAAAAAATAGATGAAATTTAAATATATTGTAAAGTGCATGTGCAAAAGTATGGACAAAGGGCTGGAACAGACCAAATATAAATATAGGTAGAAACAAAGATATATGAGATACTAATACCAGCAAATGCTGTTAGCAAACTAGGTAAAGGCCAAAAGTATGTAAAGGCCAAAAATATCAAAAATATCAAGAAGCCAAATAAGTATAAAGCTCCTAGTGGCAAGTGCTAAAACAGATTAGAGTGCTAGTATTGTAGGGCAGAACCAGCCTTAGGTATTACCTGCTATATGGTGAGTATGTCCCAGGGATGTGCCGAGCCCCGACGCGCGTTTCGGCGTTTGCCTTCGTCAGGGGGTGGCTACATCCAAGGAAAGCTGGGTATTCATGAAAAGAGCAGCCAATGGGAGGGGGAGCGGGTGTGGAGCGACGCGCGCCGACACAGGAGGTCATCAGGAAGCGCCGGCCCACAAGCCCATGCAATCCCGGCGCCGCGATCAGCTGACGCGGCGCAGGGGAACATGGGAAAGGGGGGCGGAGCCACCCGGGACGCAATGCCGGCGCGCGTACCACCCGGCCCGCTGCCATTGGATGAAAAGAAACATGTGGTGAAACAGGTCCTAGAAGAAAAATTCTCAATGCACAAAACTATATAAATAAAGAAAAAAGAAAAAACATGTGACTGCAGGTCCTGACTGAGAAAATAGAGGCCACGGAAGACTGGAAAGAAGTATAAATAGTGATGAATATGGAATAAAAAAGGGGAAAGAAGTAAAAAGTGAAATGTGCAAAAAAGTAAATAATAATAATAATGGTAAACAGCAATAATAATAATAATCGTACAAACTGATATTGGTAATATTAGTATAAGTGAAGTGAAACAAATATAGTGTAGTGAAAAAACTGATGTATGAAGAGAAAAAAAAAAAAAGACAAAACTACACAATAATAAATAAAATAATGCAAAGAAAATAAGCAATGGTAATACAATTAAAAATTAGTAAAATAGTGATATTAATTATTTTCTCCACTTCACAGCCAGGCCTTTTCAATCTTGACCTGCATCGACCAAGAAGACAACACGGCACAGAAAAGACTCAAGGGTAACTGGAAAAGGATTCGCAGACACAACAAACTCCAGAGTGATTGACGGAGAACAAAAGAAACTAAAATGGAAGAACAAATGCAATAAATAACAAATAAATGAACAGTGGGTACATATAATATCAGTATATAAATATAAATAAAGATAAAGGTGAAGATGCAAAGACGCAAGGACCAGAAAAAGGGGGAATAGGAAAAATACTATAGCTCACATTAAAACCATAATAAATAGACATTATTTATTACACATAAGATAGAAAACAATTAAAATACAATTAAAATAATGCTAAAACCTTGGATTATCAGGTGAACAGATAGCTTTATAAAATTAGATCTATAAAAAGGGAACAAAACTAATATTTTCATTCAAACCTAGAGGATGCATAGTATTAAGTGTCCATATCCATCTAGTCTCAGTTTGTGCTAATTTCTGACTAATATTACCTCCACGTAAGGATGATGTTATTCTATCAATACCTCTGATCCTCAATAGGGATGGATCACAATTGTGAAATAGCTTAAAATGTCTCGGGATAGTCCTTAGAGTAGAGACATCATCCACGTTTAGTGCAGCCTTAATGCCATTGACGTGCTCACGTACCGTATTTTAAATTGACGGGAGGTAAGGCCTATATAGATTTTTTGGCATGGACATGTGGCATAATAAATTACTGCCTTAGTTTCACAATTAATAAAGTGATTGATGTTGAAACATTTAAGTCCAGCAGAGTCAGTGAATGTACTTGTTCTTTCAATATTGGTACATGCCACACAGTGACCGCACTGAAATGAACCCTTCCTTTGGGTAATCTGAGAAAGAAAAGTTTGAGGTTCATTTTGATAGTGGCTTTTCACCAATGTGTCGCGAATGTTTCTCGGGTGCCGATATGTAATGCTTGGTTCTTTTGGAAGATATTTAGACAATGTACTGTCCGCTAATAATATTGGCCATGCTTTTTGTAATATGTTACGCATTTTCGAATTTTCAGTGTGGTATTTGGTGATGAAGCGTACTTGTCTTGAAGTGGGGGGTTTTGAGGATGAGTATAATAATTCATTCCTAGAGGAATGCTTTGCTCGATTATATGCTTTTTTTATGCAACGACGGCTATAGCCTCGATCTATAAACCTATTTTTTAACTCATCAGCCCTTAATTCGAAATCTGCATTGGTGGAACATAACCGTCTAAGGCGTAAAAATTGGCCAACTGGTATAGAACGAATGAGTGGTGTTGGATGAGCGGACGAAGCATGTAATAGTGCATTGGTCGATGTTTGCTTCCTATGGATATCAGACTGGAGAATGTTGGTATTATCTCGTTTGATAAGAACATCCAAAAACTCAATGGTATTTGTTATGACCCCAATGGCGAGGGTCTCAGAGGAACGTGGAAGTCTGCAGAATACAAAAATCCAGCTCATAGGGTAGTGGTAACTGGGTTGACCATATATCTACTCCTAACGCCAACACTAGAAGTAGCCGGGGATCATTCCTACGTTGATTCTAGATGACACGCGCCAGCCGGAGAATCTAGCTACCCCTAGTAGAGGAAAACAAAGACCTTTCTTGCCTCCAGAGAAGGGGACCCCAAAGCTGGATAGAAGCCCCCCACAAATAATGACGGTGAGGTAAGAGGAAATGACAAACACAGAAATGAACCAGGTTTAGCACAGAGAGGCCCGCTTACTGATAGCAGAATAAAGAAAGGTAACTTATATGGTCAACAAAAACCCTATCAAAATCCACACTGGAAATTCAAGAACCCCCGAACCGTCTAACGGTCCGGGGGGAGACCACCAGCCCCCCTAGAGCTTCCAGCAAAGGTCAGGATATAGATTTGGAACAAGCTGGACAAAAATACAAAACCAAAACAAATAGCAAAAAGCAAAAGGCAGACTTAGCTGATATAACTGGAACCAGGATCAGTAGACAAGAGCACAGCAGACTAGCTCTGATAACTACGTTGCCAGGCATTGAACTGAAGGTCCAGGGAGCTTATATAGCAACACCCCTAACTAACGACCCAGGTGCGGATAAAAGGAATGACAGAAAAACCAGAGTCAAAAAACTAGTAACCACTAGAGGGAGCAAAAAGCAAATTCACAACAGTACCCCCCCCTTAGTGAGGGGTCACCGAACCCTCACCACAACCACCAGGGCGATCAGAATGAGCGGCATGAAAGGCACGAACTAAATCGGCCGCATGAACATCAGAGGCGACCACCCAGGAATTATCCTCCTGACCATAGCCCTTCCACTTGACCAGGTACTGAAGCCTCCGCCTGGAGAGGCGAGAATCCAAGATCTTCTCCACCACGTACTCCAACTCGCCCTCAACCAACACCGGAGCAGGAGGCTCAGCAGAAGGAACTACAGGCACAATGTACCGCCGCAACAAGGACCTATGAAATACATTGTGAATAGCAAACGACACAGGAAGATCCAGACGAAAAGATACAGGATTAAGGATTTCCAATATCTTGTAAGGCCCAATAAAATGAGGTTTAAATTTGGGAGAGGAGACCTTCATAGGAACAAAGCGGGAAGAAAGCCATACCAAATCCCCAACGCGTAGTCGGGGACCCACACCGCGGCGGCGGTTGGCAAAGCGCTGAGCCTTCTCCTGTGACAACTTCAAGTTGTCCACCACATGATTCCAGATCTGCTGCAACCTATCCACCACAGAATCCACCCCAGGACAGTCAGAAGGCTCCACATGACCCGAAGAAAAGCGAGGATGGAAACCAGAGTTGCAGAAAAAAGGCGAAACCAAGGTGGCGGAACTAGCCCGATTATTAAGGGCAAACTCAGCTAATGGCAAGAAGGTCACCCAATCGTCCTGATCAGCAGAGACAAAACACCTCAAATAAGCCTCCAAAGTCTGATTGGTTCGCTCCGTCTGTCCATTAGTCTGAGGATGGAAAGCAGACGAAAACGACAAATCAATGCCCATCCTACTACAAAAGGATCGCCAGAACCTGGAAACGAACTGGGATCCTCTGTCTGACACAATATTCTCAGGAATGCCGTGCAAACGAACCACGTTCTGGAAAAACACAGGAACCAGATCGGAAGAGGAAGGCAGCTTAGGCAAAGGAACCAAATGGACCATCTTGGAGAAGCGATCACATATCACCCAGATAACGGACATGCCCTGAGATAGCGGAAGATCAGAAATGAAATCCATGGAGATATGTGTCCAAGGTCTCTTCGGGACAGGCAAGGGCAAGAGCAAACCGCTGGCACGAGAACAGCAAGGCTTAGCTCGAGCACAAGTCCCACAGGACTGCACAAATGACCGCACATCCCTGGACAAGGAAGGCCACCAAAAGGACCTGGCCACCAGATCTCTGGTGCCAAAAATTCCCGGGTGACCTGCCAACACCGAGGAATGAACCTCGGAAATGACTCTGCTGGTCCACTTATCCGGGACAAACAGTCTGTCAGGTGAACAAGACTCAGGCCTATCAGCCTGAAATCTCTGCAACACACGTCGCAGATCCGGAGAAATAGCTGACAAGATAACTCCATCTTTAAGAATACCAACAGGATCAGCGACTCCAGGAGCATCAGGCACAAAGCTCCTAGAAAGAGCATCGGCCTTCACATTCTTTGAACCTGGTAAATACGAGACAACAAAATCAAAGCGGGAGAAAAACAATGACCAGCGGGCCTGTCTCGGATTAAGGCGTTTAGCAGACTCGAGATACATCAGATTTTTGTGATCAGTCAAGACCACCACACGATGCTTAGCACCCTCGAGCCAATGACGCCACTCCTCAAATGCCCATTTCATGGCCAACAACTCCCGATTGCCCACATCATAATTTCGCTCGGCAGGCGAAAACTTCCTAGAGAAAAAGGCACAAGGTTTCATAACAGAGCAACCAGGGCCTCTCTGCGACAAAACGGCCCCTGCCCCAATCTCCGAAGCATCCACCTCAACCTGAAAGGGAAGTGAGACGTCAGGCTGGCACAAAACAGGCGCTGAAGTAAACCGGCGTTTCAACTCCTGGAAAGCCTCCACGGCAGCAGGAGCCCAGTTAGCTACATCGGAGCCCTTCTTGGTCATATCCGTCAAAGGTTTCACAATGCTAGAAAAATTAGCGATAAAACGACGGTAGAAGTTAGCGAAGCCCAAGAACTTCTGAAGACTCTTAACTGACGAGGGCTGAGTCCAATCAAGAATAGCTCGGACCTTGACTGGGTCCATCTCCACAGCAGAAGGGGAAAAAATGAATCCCAAAAAGGGAACCTTCTGTACACCAAAGAGACACTTTGAGCCCTTGACAAACAAAGAATTTTCACGCAAAATTTTAAAGACCAACCTGACCTGCTCCACATGCGAATCCCAATTATCAGAAAAAAACAAAATATCATCCAGATAAACAATCAAAAATTTATCCAGATACTTCCGGAAAATGTCATGCATAAAGGACTGAAAAACTGAAGGCGCATTGGAGAGCCCAAAAGGCATCACCAAGTACTCAAAATGACCTTCGGGCGTATTGAATGCGGTTTTCCATTCATCACCTTGCTTAATGCGCACAAGGTTGTACGCACCACGAAGGTCTATCTTGGTGAACCACTTGGCACCCTTAATCCGGGCAAACAAGTCAGACAACAGCGGTAAAGGATACTGAAATTTG
Source organism: Ranitomeya variabilis (assembly GCF_051348905.1). Classification (NCBI taxonomy): domain Eukaryota; kingdom Metazoa; phylum Chordata; class Amphibia; order Anura; family Dendrobatidae; genus Ranitomeya; species Ranitomeya variabilis. The sequence goes on along the minus strand of NC_135235.1, from coordinate 531,261,956 downwards.
ACAGTGATCTTATTTAAAAGCCGATAATCAATACAAGGTCTCAAAGATCCGTCCTTTTTTGCCACAAAAAAGAATCCCGCACCAAGAGGGGAAGAAGACGGACGAATATGTCCTTTCTCCAGAGACTCCTTGATATATGAACGCATAGCGGTATGTTCAGGTACCGACAGATTAAACAGTCTTCCCTTAGGAAATTTACTGCCTGGGATCAAATCTATAGCACAGTCACAGTCCCTATGAGGAGGCAGTGCACTGGACTCAGACTCACTGAAGACATCCTGATAATCAGACAAATACTCCGGAACTTCCGAAGGCGTAGAAGAAGCAATAGACACAGGCAGGGAATCCCCATGAATACCACGACAGCCCCAACTTGAGACTGACATAGCCTTCCAGTCCAGGACTGGATTATGGGTCTGTAACCATGGCAGCCCTAAAACAACCAAATCATGCATTTTATGTAAAACCAGGAAACGTATCACCTCGCGGTGTTCAGGAGTCATGCACATGGTAACCTGTGTCCAATACTGCGGTTTATTTGCTGCCAATGGTGTAGCATCAATACCCCTAAGAGGTATAGGATTTTCTAATGGTTCAAGAGTAAAACCACAGCGCTTAGCAAATGAGAGATCCATGAGACTCAGGGCAGCACCTGAATCTACAAACGCCATGACAGGATAAGATGACAGTGAGCAAATCAAAGTTACAGACAGAATAAATTTAGGTTGCAAATTACCAACGGTGACAGGACTAACAACCTTAGCTATACGTTTAGAGCATGCTGAGATAACATGTGTAGAATCACCACAGTAGTAGCACAAGCCATTCCGGCGTCTATGAATTTTCCGCTCATTTCTAGTCAGGATTCTATCACATTGCATTAAATCAGGTGACTGTTCAGACAACACCATGAGGGAATTTGCGGTTTTTCTATCACATTGCACCGAATTAGGTGTCTGTTCAGACAACACCATGAGGGAATTTGCGGTTTTGCGCTCCCGCAACCGCCGGTCAATTTGAATAGCCAGTGCCATAGTATCATTCAGACCTGTGGGAATGGGAAAACCCACCATAACATTCTTAATGGCTTCAGAAAGGCCATTTCTAAAATTAGCGGCCAGTGCACACTCGTTCCAATGTGTCAGCACGGACCATTTCCGAAATTTTTGGCAATACACTTCAGCCTCGTCCTGCCCCTGAGACATAGCCAGCAAGGCCTTTTCTGCCTGAATCTCAAGATTGGGTTCCTCATAAAGTAAACCGAGCGCCAGAAAAAACGCATCAAGATCAGCCAATGCCGGATCTCCTGGCGCCAGCGAAAAAGCCCAATCCTGAGGGTCGCCCCGTAAGAACGAAATAACAATTTTTACTTGCTGAGCAGAATCTCCAGATGAACAGGGTCTCAGGGACAAAAACAATTTACAATTATTCACGAAATTCCTAAACTTAAACCTGTCTCCGGAAAACAGTTCAGGAATCGGTATTTTAGGTTCTGACCTAGGATTTCTGATAACATAGTCTTGTATGCCCTGCACACGAGTAGCCAGCTGGTCCACACTTGTAATCAAGGTCTGGACATTCATGTCTGCAGCAAGCATAGCCACTCTGAGGTAAAGGGGAAGAAGAAAAAAAAAAATCTCAGAATCTTCTTTCTTATAATCCCTCTTCTGCAATGCATTAAACATTTAATATTGGCCTGGCAAACTGTTATGACCCCAATGGCGAGGGTCTCAGAGGAACGTGGAAGTCTGCAGAATACAAAAATCCAGCTCATAGGGTAGTGGTAACTGGGTTGACCATATATCTACTCCTAACGCCAACACTAGAAGTAGCCGGGGATCATTCCTACGTTGATTCTAGATGACACGCGCCAGCCGGAGAATCTAGCTACCCCTAGTAGAGGAAAACAAAGACCTTTCTTGCCTCCAGAGAAGGGGACCCCAAAGCTGGATAGAAGCCCCCCACAAATAATGACGGTGAGGTAAGAGGAAATGACAAACACAGAAATGAACCAGGTTTAGCACAGAGAGGCCCGCTTACTGATAGCAGAATAAAGAAAGGTAACTTATATGGTCAACAAAAACCCTATCAAAATCCACACTGGAAATTCAAGAACCCCCGAACCGTCTAACGGTCCGGGGGGAGACCACCAGCCCCCCTAGAGCTTCCAGCAAAGGTCAGGATATAGATTTGGAACAAGCTGGACAAAAATACAAAACCAAAACAAATAGCAAAAAGCAAAAGGCAGACTTAGCTGATATAACTGGAACCAGGATCAGTAGACAAGAGCACAGCAGACTAGCTCTGATAACTACGTTGCCAGGCATTGAACTGAAGGTCCAGGGAGCTTATATAGCAACACCCCTAACTAACGACCCAGGTGCGGATAAAAGGAATGACAGAAAAACCAGAGTCAAAAAACTAGTAACCACTAGAGGGAGCAAAAAGCAAATTCACAACAGTACCCCCCCCTTAGTGAGGGGTCACCGAACCCTCACCACAACCACCAGGGCGATCAGAATGAGCGGCATGAAAGGCACGAACTAAATCGGCCGCATGAACATCAGAGGCGACCACCCAGGAATTATCCTCCTGACCATAGCCCTTCCACTTGACCAGGTACTGAAGCCTCCGCCTGGAGAGGCGAGAATCCAAGATCTTCTCCACCACGTACTCCAACTCGCCCTCAACCAACACCGGAGCAGGAGGCTCAGCAGAAGGAACTACAGGCACAATGTACCGCCGCAACAAGGACCTATGAAATACATTGTGAATAGCAAACGACACAGGAAGATCCAGACGAAAAGATACAGGATTAAGGATTTCCAATATCTTGTAAGGCCCAATAAAATGAGGTTTAAATTTGGGAGAGGAGACCTTCATAGGAACAAAGCGGGAAGAAAGCCATACCAAATCCCCAACGCGTAGTCGGGGACCCACACCGCGGCGGCGGTTGGCAAAGCGCTGAGCCTTCTCCTGTGACAACTTCAAGTTGTCCACCACATGATTCCAGATCTGCTGCAACCTATCCACCACAGAATCCACCCCAGGACAGTCAGAAGGCTCCACATGACCCGAAGAAAAGCGAGGATGGAAACCAGAGTTGCAGAAAAAAGGCGAAACCAAGGTGGCGGAACTAGCCCGATTATTAAGGGCAAACTCAGCTAATGGCAAGAAGGTCACCCAATCGTCCTGATCAGCAGAGACAAAACACCTCAAATAAGCCTCCAAAGTCTGATTGGTTCGCTCCGTCTGTCCATTAGTCTGAGGATGGAAAGCAGACGAAAACGACAAATCAATGCCCATCCTACTACAAAAGGATCGCCAGAACCTGGAAACGAACTGGGATCCTCTGTCTGACACAATATTCTCAGGAATGCCGTGCAAACGAACCACGTTCTGGAAAAACACAGGAACCAGATCGGAAGAGGAAGGCAGCTTAGGCAAAGGAACCAAATGGACCATCTTGGAGAAGCGATCACATATCACCCAGATAACGGACATGCCCTGAGATAGCGGAAGATCAGAAATGAAATCCATGGAGATATGTGTCCAAGGTCTCTTCGGGACAGGCAAGGGCAAGAGCAAACCGCTGGCACGAGAACAGCAAGGCTTAGCTCGAGCACAAGTCCCACAGGACTGCACAAATGACCGCACATCCCTGGACAAGGAAGGCCACCAAAAGGACCTGGCCACCAGATCTCTGGTGCCAAAAATTCCCGGGTGACCTGCCAACACCGAGGAATGAACCTCGGAAATGACTCTGCTGGTCCACTTATCCGGGACAAACAGTCTGTCAGGTGGACAAGACTCAGGCCTATCAGCCTGAAATCTCTGCAACACACGTCGCAGATCCGGAGAAATAGCTGACAAGATAACTCCATCTTTAAGAATACCAACAGGATCAGCGACTCCAGGAGCATCAGGCACAAAGCTCCTAGAAAGAGCATCGGCCTTCACATTCTTTGAACCTGGTAAATACGAGACAACAAAATCAAAGCGGGAGAAAAACAATGACCAGCGGGCCTGTCTCGGATTAAGGCGTTTAGCAGACTCGAGATACATCAGATTTTTGTGATCAGTCAAGACCACCACACTATGCTTAGCACCCTCGAGCCAATGACGCCACTCCTCAAATGCCCATTTCATGGCCAACAACTCCCGATTGCCCACATCATAATTTCGCTCGGCAGGCGAAAACTTCCTAGAGAAAAAGGCACAAGGTTTCATAACAGAGCAACCAGGGCCTCTCTGCGACAAAACGGCCCCTGCCCCAATCTCCGAAGCATCCACCTCAACCTGAAAGGGAAGTGAGACGTCAGGCTGGCACAAAACAGGCGCCGAAGTAAACCGGCGTTTCAACTCCTGGAAAGCCTCCACGGCAGCAGGAGCCCAGTTAGCTACATCGGAGCCCTTCTTGGTCATATCCGTCAAAGGTTTCACAATGCTAGAAAAATTAGCGATAAAACGACGGTAGAAGTTAGCGAAGCCCAAGAACTTCTGAAGACTCTTAACTGACGAGGGCTGAGTCCAATCAAGAATAGCTCGGACCTTGACTGGGTCCATCTCCACAGCAGAAGGGGAAAAAATGAATCCCAAAAAGGGAACCTTCTGTACACCAAAGAGACACTTTGAGCCCTTGACAAACAAAGAATTTTCACGCAAAATTTTAAAGACCAACCTGACCTGCTCCACATGCGAATCCCAATTATCAGAAAAAAACAAAATATCATCCAGATAAACAATCAAAAATTTATCCAGATACTTCCGGAAAATGTCATGCATAAAGGACTGAAAAACTGAAGGCGCATTGGAGAGCCCAAAAGGCATCACCAAGTACTCAAAATGACCTTCGGGCGTATTGAATGCGGTTTTCCATTCATCACCTTGCTTAATGCGCACAAGGTTGTACGCACCACGAAGGTCTATCTTGGTGAACCACTTGGCACCCTTAATCCGGGCAAACAAGTCAGACAACAGCGGTAAAGGATACTGAAATTTGACAGTGATCTTATTTAAAAGCCGATAATCAATACAAGGTCTCAAAGATCCGTCCTTTTTTGCCACAAAAAAGAATCCCGCACCAAGAGGGGAAGAAGACGGACGAATATGTCCTTTCTCCAGAGACTCCTTGATATATGAACGCATAGCGGTATGTTCAGGTACCGACAGATTAAACAGTCTTCCCTTAGGAAATTTACTGCCTGGGATCAAATCTATAGCACAGTCACAGTCCCTATGAGGAGGCAGTGCACTGGACTCAGACTCACTGAAGACATCCTGATAATCAGACAAATACTCCGGAACTTCCGAAGGCGTAGAAGAAGCAATAGACACAGGCAGGGAATCCCCATGAATACCACGACAGCCCCAACTTGAGACTGACATAGCCTTCCAGTCCAGGACTGGATTATGGGTCTGTAACCATGGCAGCCCTAAAACAACCAAATCATGCATTTTATGTAAAACCAGGAAACGTATCACCTCGCGGTGTTCAGGAGTCATGCACATGGTAACCTGTGTCCAATACTGCGGTTTATTTGCTGCCAATGGTGTAGCATCAATACCCCTAAGAGGTATAGGATTTTCTAATGGTTCAAGAGTAAAACCACAGCGCTTAGCAAATGAGAGATCCATGAGACTCAGGGCAGCACCTGAATCTACAAACGCCATGACAGGATAAGATGACAGTGAGCAAATCAAAGTTACAGACAGAATAAATTTAGGTTGCAAATTACCAACGGTGACAGGACTAACAACCTTAGCTATACGTTTAGAGCATGCTGAGATAACATGTGTAGAATCACCACAGTAGTAGCACAAGCCATTCCGGCGTCTATGAATTTTCCGCTCATTTCTAGTCAGGATTCTATCACATTGCATTAAATCAGGTGACTGTTCAGACAACACCATGAGGGAATTTGCGGTTTTTCTATCACATTGCACCGAATTAGGTGTCTGTTCAGACAACACCATGAGGGAATTTGCGGTTTTGCGCTCCCGCAACCGCCGGTCAATTTGAATAGCCAGTGCCATAGTATCATTCAGACCTGTGGGAATGGGAAAACCCACCATAACATTCTTAATGGCTTCAGAAAGGCCATTTCTAAAATTAGCGGCCAGTGCACACTCGTTCCAATGTGTCAGCACGGACCATTTCCGAAATTTTTGGCAATACACTTCAGCCTCGTCCTGCCCCTGAGACATAGCCAGCAAGGCCTTTTCTGCCTGAATCTCAAGATTGGGTTCCTCATAAAGTAAACCGAGCGCCAGAAAAAACGCATCAAGATCAGCCAATGCCGGATCTCCTGGCGCCAGCGAAAAAGCCCAATCCTGAGGGTCGCCCCGTAAGAACGAAATAACAATTTTTACTTGCTGAGCAGAATCTCCAGATGAACAGGGTCTCAGGGACAAAAACAATTTACAATTATTCACGAAATTCCTAAACTTAAACCTGTCTCCGGAAAACAGTTCAGGAATCGGTATTTTAGGTTCTGACCTAGGATTTCTGATAACATAGTCTTGTATGCCCTGCACACGAGTAGCCAGCTGGTCCACACTTGTAATCAAGGTCTGGACATTCATGTCTGCAGCAAGCATAGCCACTCTGAGGTAAAGGGGAAGAAGAAAAAAAAAAATCTCAGAATCTTCTTTCTTATAATCCCTCTTCTGCAATGCATTAAACATTTAATATTGGCCTGGCAAACTGTTATGACCCCAATGGCGAGGGTCTCAGAGGAACGTGGAAGTCTGCAGAATACAAAAATCCAGCTCATAGGGTAGTGGTAACTGGGTTGACCATATATCTACTCCTAACGCCAACACTAGAAGTAGCCGGGGATCATTCCTACGTTGATTCTAGATGACACGCGCCAGCCGGAGAATCTAGCTACCCCTAGTAGAGGAAAACAAAGACCTTTCTTGCCTCCAGAGAAGGGGACCCCAAAGCTGGATAGAAGCCCCCCACAAATAATGACGGTGAGGTAAGAGGAAATGACAAACACAGAAATGAACCAGGTTTAGCACAGAGAGGCCCGCTTACTGATAGCAGAATAAAGAAAGGTAACTTATATGGTCAACAAAAACCCTATCAAAATCCACACTGGAAATTCAAGAACCCCCGAACCGTCTAACGGTCCGGGGGGAGACCACCAGCCCCCCTAGAGCTTCCAGCAAAGGTCAGGATATAGATTTGGAACAAGCTGGACAAAAATACAAAACCAAAACAAATAGCAAAAAGCAAAAGGCAGACTTAGCTGATATAACTGGAACCAGGATCAGTAGACAAGAGCACAGCAGACTAGCTCTGATAACTACATTGCCAGGCATTGAACTGAAGGTCCAGGGAGCTTATATAGCAACACCCCTAACTAACGACCCAGGTGCGGATAAAAGGAATGACAGAAAAACCAGAGTCAAAAAACTAGTAACCACTAGAGGGAGCAAAAAGCAAATTCACAACAGGTATTGCTATCATAATGATATGTGAGATGAATGTTCTGATCATTGATGTTAAGTTGTGCCATGAATTCATGAAGAGACTCAGCCGAGCCTTGCCAAATGAAGAAAATGTCATCGATGTACCGTGTCCAAAAAAGAACACGGCACATCGATTGACAATTGTCAGATAGGAAGAGGTCCCTCTCCCACAGCCCCAGGAACAGATTGGCGTATGCAGGTGCATAAGATGCGCCCATTGCTGTGCCCTGGAGCTGCAGGAAGAAGGACCCCTTAAAAATAAAAAAGCTATGTGTTAGACTGAACTTCAGAACTTCTATAATAAATTCCAACATAGCAGGTGAATTATTGGACATAGATAGAAAATATTTAGTTGCCTGTATACCGTCTAGATGTTTTATGTTGGTATACAGCGACTCTACGTCGCACGTGACTAATAAGGAGTCGTCATCAATATGAAGGCCATCTACCTTCCTCAAAAACTCGCTTGTATCACGGGTAAATGATGGAAGACATTCCACCAGTGGTTGAAGTTTCGAATCAATAAACTTCCCGACGTTCTCAAGATAGTTAGAATTACCAGAAACGATAGGCCTACCTGGGGGAGATGTAGAGTTCTTGTGTATCTTCGGTAGAAGATAAAATGTCGGTATACATGGCTCTTTGATTGTTAAAGCCAAACATAGTTCATTAGATATGATACCAGCAGCATTAGCCCCATTAAGGATATTAGAAAGTTCAGATGTAAATGAGGACAGAGGGTTATAGGTCAATTTCTTGTAGCACGTCTTGTTCCTAAGGTGCTTAAATGCTTCAGCTTCGTACATGTTGGTAGGCCATATAACGATGTTACCGCCTTTGTCGGCATTTTTAATTACTACATCAGGTAGATTTTTTAATTTTTCGAGACTTTTCCTTTCTTCAACATTCAAGTTGCCTCTGGTAATAAATCGGGGAATCTTTTTAAACTCCTCGCTCACAATTTTTACAAAAAGGTCAATGTTAGGACAAGACGCGAAGGGTGGAAACTTTTTTGAACGAGGTGCAATACAAGAGGGGATCTTACCTCCTTCTGGTGTAGAATTTTCCTGAACTAGTTCATTTAATATTTGTAACATCTCCTGCTCCGCGTCTATGGGAAATAGATCATGTAAAGTGTCATCATGAAAATATTTTTTGAACATCAAGGATCTGGCAAATAGATGCAAATCCTTGATGGCCAAAAATGGATCAAACGGAGAATCTGGACAAAACGAAAGGCCCTTATGAAGGACCTGAAGATCAGTCTGTGAGAGAAGGTGAGTACTCAGATTAATTACCTTCAGGTGGTTATCATCTGGCGAATGATTGATATTGCGATTGTAAGGTGCACTGCGTAAATTCCGTTTATGTTTAAATGTATCTTTATACGAAGTGGAGGAAGAGGCTGAAGCATCCGAATATTCACTGAGGGATGGAATGGAAGAAATAGATGGAGTACGGGTACGTATTGGATCCTGAATCAAGGGTCTTTTCCATCTGTATATTTTATTCATTTGTAGATCCTTCAAGTCTCTTGCTAGTTTATTGGCTTGATTTGCATGAATATCTTTTACCCAAACATCCAAATCTTTTTCCATGGATATGTTAATGGATTGCAGATCCTCAGTCGAAAGTTGGGTTTTGGCCGTGGTATATGTTAAATCAAGTTGTGAATCGATATTGGTAATATTTATGGTGTTAAGATTAATTAACAACTCCATAAATTTTTGGGATGTTTGATTACACACATCTTCCCAACTTTTTATGAACTCTTCATTATCAATAGGAAATGAGGGTATAACCCTCACTCGCAATCCTCTAGGGATCAGATCTTTTGAAATATAGTTCTGTAGAAAAGCTTTGTTCCACCATAAACGGGTACGTTTATGTAGTAGAGTTTTAATGGTGGAGTTGAATTCTGATAAACCCTGAACACCTGAGCCAGTGGTATTGGACCCACCGCCACCAAACAATTGATTAATTTGACCAAGCCAGGACTGTTCCTTGACTGTAAAGTCCATAGCCATAGAGAAAACCTGTGCAAAACACAGTATAGACAATTAAATAAATAAACCTCAAGGCAAAATGCACAAAATAAAAAGGAGGACATATATATACATATCCGCCAATGTGCACCAATGGGTTACTATGTTCTCACCAAAGGGAGAACATAGTAACATATTTAACAAAGCCGAAAAAAGACATTTGTCCATCCAGTTCAGCCTATATTTTGTCAGAATAAATCCCCAGATCTACGTCCTTCTAAAGAACCTAATAACTGTAAGATACAATATTGTTACACTCCAGGAAGATATCCAAGCCTCTCTGGAACCTCTTGACTGAGTTCGACATCACCACCTCCTCACCAATTGAACTCATTGGTGCCTTATAATGTTAAATTGTTGATAGGCAATAATACACTGTGTGCAGAATTATTAGGCAAGTTGTATTTTGATCACATGATACTTTTTATACATGTTGTCCTACTCCAAGTTGTTCAGGCTTGAGAGCCAACTTACCAATTAAGTAAATCAGGTGATGTGCATCTCTGTAATGAGGAGGGGTGTTGTCTAATGACATCAAAACCCTATATAAGGTGTGCTTAATTATTAGGCAACTTCCTTTCTTTTTGGCAAAATGGGTCAGAAGAGAGATTTGACGGGCTCTGAAAAGTCCAAAATTGTGAGATGTGTTGCAGAGGGATGCAGCAGTCTTGAAATTG